>NW_025813526.1:5691610-6202076 GCF_021976095.1 Xenia sp. Carnegie-2017 | reverse complement strand
TTTTATTTTCAATTAATAGGAATCTTTTGTTTGTCTTTTTTCTTACTTTATATCTTTTTCTACTTTTCCATACATTTCTTTTATATTAAACTCAAATTCTATTCTTAGATGATTTATAAATTCATCAATTTCTCTGTATAAGTCTTTCTTCAATTTTTTATTTCTCCATTTATTACCATGGATTGTTTTGTTAAATTCAGAAAAAACTTTGAATTTACAGAGATTCAATTTCACCATAGATACATTTTGTACATGTTGATTGCTTACATATTTTTTAGAGGAAATGCAGTTGAAGTAAAATTATTAAATTCACAGAAATGTTGGCGGTTTTCCATATGAATATTTCCAAACCACCATAATGAATTTTGGAGGGTTATCCATCATTTTTTTCCATCTTTTTCTTTTATCCAATACCAATGTAGTTATCCTACTCACCATTGATATTAAGTTTATATATTACACTTTTTTAGTAAATAAATAAAAAACTATATTTCTTTTTTTTATAAAAAATTCAGATTTCTCAATTTTTTCATCATATTTCTTTTTTATTTTTAAAAAATTCAGATTTCTTACCCTTTTTTATCACTCTTTTATTGTAAAATCTTCAATAAAGATTTATTTTCATTTGAATGTTTTGCTGTCTAATTGATAATGGCAAAATCTTTAAATCATAGTATTACTTTTATATTTGAGCGCGATGAAGATTTTGATGAAGAAAAGATTTAAGTCAAATTATTATGAAATCAGAATATATATCTAAATTCATTGATGGTGGTGGAATGATTATTTTAATAAAGAAATTGAAGATGGAAGAAAATTTAATTTCAAATTATGCGATGAAGGGATGATAATCAGCGAAAAAGATAGTATTGACATATTTATAGAAAAATTGGAAGACTACTTTTATTATCATGATGAAAAAGAATTTTATAAGCACATTACACAATTGGATTTAATTAAAGTGTTTTATAAAATATTATTGAAAAAATTGTAATAGTAACTATATGATATATATAAGATGGTAAAAGTAGCAGATATTGCATAATATAATTTCTTACTGGTAAAATGACTGTTTTGTACAGAATTATTGTATTAATTGCTGAAATTTCGGAAAATGGTTGCGGTCTTCAAATGCAAATTTAATATGGATAAAGTATTATATATATCCTGCAATCATCATGTGACAACCAGATCGCTTCAGTTTACAGATGATGTAGAAAATATATTTAAAGACAGAAGTTTGATTGACATTTGAGTGTTAGATGTTTAGTATCATTTCTTGCTGGTGATAATGGCGGATTGGCAGAAGCAGAACTATAGTATTTTCTTCTCCTGATGATGCTGATGTTTATATTTCGAATAAAGTGTTTCTATCTTCAGATGTTATTTTGAGTTGGAAAAAGCAGTGCAGGGTTTTGATGTTATTGATGAATGTCAAGAAGATAATTTAATGTATGATTTTGATGCAACTGAAAAGAAATATATCTTGGAACAAAAATCACTTATTGAAGCATTTATTAAAGTATTAAAAATATTTGGATGAAATGATGATAATCATCAACATTTTGAACAAATGAAAGTACTTATGAACAGTAATGTTGAAAAATATTTTCCTATGTAGCTGAATAGGTGAAGATGTGTATATATATAATTTACCCCTCCATGTAAAAACAGATTGATGAAAAAATGTCTCGGATAGAAGTATCAATGTATGTTTACAAATTGTATACACTCTAAAAAAATTGTTCTTTTATTTTAAATGTTGTGAAAGATTTTATCCATGTCATCATTGTCATAATAAAGATCATTTTGCAATAAAAAGTCAATCCAAAGATATTTCCTGGATAATGTGTAATTATTGTGGTTTGAGCAAGGAATTCATCAATATTGTTTCAAGTGTAAGAAAAGTTGGCTGATTATTTTTGTGACAAATGTAAGGTTTACGATGATTATTCGAAAGATCCTTATCATTGTGTAAAATGTGGTGTTTGTAGAGTTAAATTACATAGATCATTTCATTGTGATGCTTGTGGATCGTGTTTCGAAAAGGAAAAAGAAAAAATCAATATCATATATGCAAAAAACATGTTCAATGTATGATATGTTTGGAAGATACATTAACTGGAATCGGAATGTTAAAATGTGGTCACAAGATACATTTTGATTGTTTGACACAATTATTATTACAAGGATTTTCTAACTGTCCGATATGTAGAACTGATTTATTAACACCAACAACCATTCCATCAATTAAGCGAGCATCTTTAAGAACCGTGTCTGGTACAACCTGATACTACCTCAATAAAATACAAAAAACATGAATTTTTTATTATATGAAGTATTATATAAAGTATTAGATGAAGTATTTACAATTTGATGTATATAAAAGAATTTTAAGACATTTTTCTAAAAAAATACTCCATTGTGTTGTTTAAATTAATTTCTTGGTTGAGTTCTTTTAATTGATCAAGTAATTTTTTTCTTCTCTCAAACAGATCAATTAAAAAATTGGCTTCTTCCTCATTTTTACATATTATATTTCCTTTTATAAGTGAATAAAATTGTCTATTAACATAATTTTGTCCATTGTTGAAAGATAACATATTACAAGAGTATTCAGGATTTTTCCGATTTCGTTGTTGTATTCTTCAAGTTTTTTTTGGTCGGACGTCCTCTCTTTTTTTTTATACTTTCAGTAGCATCCATTAATTGTCTTTTTTTTCCTACCCATTCATTAAGATTATGAGGAGGACTTGTAAATACTAGATTGGGATGAGCAAATACTTGATCTTGATTCATTTGTTCAGGAGGAGGAGATGTATTTCCTTGATTTTGAGTCACAGTATTATTATTATTAGGAGGAGTTGTAAATCCTTGATCTTGATTAAATTCAATGTCTCAAGTTCTCTTAAAAATTCGCGGTGTGGAACATTGTAATTTAAGAAAGACTCGTGTTTGGTGACATCATACTTGTACTTGTGATTGGAGACATGATATTCATAAGAGTTGTATTTTTTTTAGTAGGAGAATCTTTTGTTGAATATACATTATTAATTATGGGTAAAGGAGATGATTTTGAATATTATCGTTATAAGTATTCAAAGGACTTTTACCATCACTCTTTTCCTGTATCTTCATCCATGGGTTGTGGAGAATCTGGTGATGATGATACGATTTTGATTTTCGATGCAACTTGTCTCAGAATTTGTCTCATTATTTTCTCAGTATTTATCCAATTCGGTATGGGTGTTTGTAGAGATATTCATTATTCTCTTGAAATTGATTTTCTTCTTGAAATTGATTTTCTTGCTTTTAATTTTTATTTCTTTTTATAAACAAATCAAAGCGATTTTTGTTTCTTTTATCTTTCAAATAAAGTAAAAAATCTTCATATGACACGTTTGATTCCATTTTTCTTTATAATAAAGAAATTTTTAACGAGCAAGCTCTTATATACTACTGGAATTTGATATAAAAAAAATATATTTCCTTTCATTTAATCTATTTATGGTATGATTACCCTTGGATGAACTTGCTACAAAGCCTTGGTTGTACTTGGTACAATCTGATACCATTTTTTGTTTAAATTTAGAATATAACCTTGACTTTACAAGTTGATTGACATTACTGAGTGTCTAGAAGTTACTAATTGAGATGCTTTGCATTTTTTACGTCAATGAAGAATTACTACATGTTTTATTACTATATATGGTCATTATATGCTATGATAACCTTGAACGTTCATATTTGCATTGCTTAAATTTTTTGTTTTTAAAAATATTTATTGCGTATATATAAGACCTGTTGTTTGAAATTGTATGCATTGAAGAACTAACGTGTCATATATTTGTTAAGTTTGTTTTATAAAATGGAATCTGGATCAAAACACAAATACACATCTGAAGATGAGAAAGTCAAACACATCGCATTGGCTCAAAAGAAAATTTTATTATATAGCTGATGATGATGATGATGTAAACATCGAACTTAGCGAAAATATAAAAAACTTAACGAATTTAGAAAACAAATACTTGACTTGCAGAGTGAATTAGAAGAAACGAAAGAGAAGCTAGCAAAATGAAGCAAAAATTAGGAGATTTCAAAAGAAATTCAAGCTTTAAAAGATGAATTGAAAGAAAGAAAGCAAGATGAAACAGTCCATATTGAATATTTAAAAGATGTTCAAGATTTACAAGATGAATGCGATTGTTTAAACAATTCGTTAACTGATTATGAAAAATAAAAGAAAATACTCAAGTAAAGTTAATATTAGCACAAGCTAAGTTGGATGAAGAACTTCAAAGTGATATAGTTCATATAAAATTTAATATAACTCATTAAAATTTTGTTTAGACGATTAACATGCAGTTGTTTTCATTTTCAGATATGTCAACATCTAAAAATAAATTCTAAATAATCTTTAGATTTTCTTATTACTTTTTCCTTTTCTTCTTTCTTCTTCTTCTTTTTTGTTTTTATTTAGTTCATTTAATTTTAAATCGTGTTCAATTGTCTTTGTCTAAATTTGATTTTCTTCAAATTAATTGATTCTTTTCAATAAACTCTATCATCTCGTCGCAAACTTCTCTTTCCAAATATGACTGTATATTTTAATATATTTTCTATTGTGTTGTTTATTTTTTCTTCCGTCTTTTGTATCGTAATACTCTTTCTTTTTGCATTTCCCATCTTTTCTTTGTTTGCTTTCCGTTTTTTCTCACTGTCTTCGCGATAAGTGTATGCTTGCAAGTGAAGTAAACAGGATAAATGCTTGAATTTTATAGATCAAATTTGCGCAAATATAACCTTTTGACCCAGAAACATACTGTTGTTGCGTTTACTTGTTTCACATATGTTTAAAACTTGCGATTTTGTCATAACATAAAACGATCGAGTATTCAATACATTAATGTGTTGAAAAAAATTTGCATTTAGATTTTCTAATAAAACTTATATTTTGATTTTGTTGAAGCTAGCAGTATCAGATTCCATCATCACCCATAAGATAATTGCTTAATAGATGTGATGACAGCAAATGGCTTTTGTTTCAGTTATTATTAGCGTTGTCTAAATTTACATAATTCTGTTTTGAATTTATTTGGAAAAATTGTTTCTTTATATATTAAAATTGCGTTTTTGTCACAACACAAATTGTATCGATTGTTGGTAGTTGAAGGTTAAAGTGTGTTTTGTAATCATGTATCATAATGGGATTGACACCAGATGGAATTGGTACAATGTAATAGATGATGAGATATATAAATGTGACTTCGCATCGACACCCTCAAGGGATTTATAGAAGACATATAGAGATGATGCACTCTGAATTAAAAGAACAAAATTACGATCAAGTTAAAGTACATCGATATTTTCAGGTGTGTAAGATGAAATCAAAACAATCAAAAATTACAAAAAAATTGTACAGAAAATGTTGGAATTTTACTAAATTTTAATACAAATCTTATATTTCGATTTTGTTGAAGATGATAGTTTAATAAATGTGATGATAGCATTGGAAGATAATTTTTAATAAATGTGATGACAACCAATGGTCTTTGTTTGAGATATTATTTGTGTTCTGTTTTGAATTTAGGTGTGATTCTATGTATTAAACATGCGTTTTTATTATAAGACAATCGTTTTGTTTATTAAATACATTAAAGCGGTGAAATAATTTTTGCATCTTTGTTTAATGCAAAATGCATATTTTCGATTTTGTTGAAGTCAGTGTAGATTGTACCAGTCACAGGTAGAGATAATTGCTTAATAGATGTGATGACAGCAAATGGATTTTGTTTGAGATATTATTAGTATTCTCTAGAGTTTGTAAATTCTGTTTTGAATTTAGGTGTGATTTTATGTATTAAATCTTGCGATTTTGTCACAACACAAATCGTTTGATTATTAAATACATTAAAGAGGTGAAACAATTTTTGTATTTTCTTTTATTACAAAACGTTCATTTTCGATTCTGTTTGAAGTCAGTGTCAGATTGTACCAGTCACAGATGTTTAATTGATATTTAATTGATATGATGACAGTAAATGGGTTTGTTTGTGTTCTCGAATGTTCAAGGGCAACTAGCAAACAAAGACATAGTGTATTGAGATGTAGATACGAACGTTCAAGGTGAAACGGAAACAAAGGGTATTTTGTTGTAACGAGAGTATTTAAGAACGTAAAATATCACAACTGCATCGAAGTTTCTCAAGCTCTGTTGAAGTTATCTTGTTGGAAATCGGTTGAAATCTTTGTTGGAAATCGTTACCTCTCGCTATTTGTTGAGGAGAAACTTGTACTTAAGTTTAATGTTATTTCCTTTTATTTATGACCTAAATTTTAATATCACAATTGCATTAACGTTTCTCTAGTTACGTTAAAGTCTGTTTTAAGAGTCTTCCAAATGCGTTTATTTGCAGCTAGTTTTAATAACGCAATTTTTTTCTAGTTACGTTAAAAATCTGTTTATTGGAAAGTGATATTAAAGTGAAAATATACTGAGTATATTTTGGTGAAATTAGATATGAAAATACATCAACTAAGTCAAGATTTTATCCATGTCTTTGTTTACAAATGAAAGATGGCTTAATTGGTTTTGGGACGATGAATATGGTAGAAAGTTTGAATGCTATTTCCGATTCTTTATTGTGGATGATGTATTGAAGCGAGACAATTTGTATTATCAGTAAATTGGGTTTTGAACTTTCCATATTATCATTTAAAATTGGACTTCGACTTTCATCAATGTAATTTATTTTTGTATTTGTATTTGATACTTGTTTCTTCTAAATACTATAACAGAGGGTTATAGTTGTTTGAAATAAAGTTAAGAATTTTATAGTATTTGCTTTTACTCACGAATTAATTTCTTTTCTCTAGCTATACTAAAAGTCTGTTTATTAATTCAATATCACAATTTCATAAGTACTTTTCTAGCTACGCTAAAGTCAGTTATTCGAAGGACTACACGTTGTTTGAATAAAGGTAAAAATTTAATATTATTTGCTTTACTTGAAGTATGATATTATTTATGGAAAAATTATAGATGATCACACGGTATAGAAAACAATTAATGGATCATTTGAAAGAGTATTTGCGTCATACTGATGAAATATCACACTAGGTTTTATTATAAAATGTTATTGTAAAGACGTATATCACCACCATAGAATTTTAATATGGATGAAAAATCATTTTATTATAAAAGTTAGTCGATAAAAAGAACTTTATGATATTAAAGATCTTGATAAAGTTTTAAATATTTTTATGGCATAATCCAAAAATCAGGCTTTTTAAAAAGAACAAGAGATTTTTATGTTAATTTTTGCTAGGAAAATTATGGGTTATTTCGAAAAAAAGAGTTATGAGCTTATTTAAAGAACTCTGCGAAAGTAAATTTCAGAACTGTCAAAAGTGTTATTATTGTAAGGTTCAAGTGCTTATAGCAAAATTAATACTGGACTATATTGAAGCTGATTTCTTTCATTTTATTCGTGGAAAGATACAAAGAAAGGATCATTTTCAAATTAAAGACAATTTCTATTAAATTTTGAAAAAAGGAAATATGGATTGTACTTTAAACCAAATGGATTGTTGAATAAAATTTATGTGGATTTAAAAAGACGGAAATAATGATACTGAAGAAGAAGAATATGACAATGATAAAATTGATTTAATAAAAGAAAGGTCAGAAAAGAAAAATAATATCTGACAAAAAAATATATAAGTGAGTTAAACTAAATTAATGTTACTTTTTTATTAGTAATTTTTGGAATTGAATAATGGAAAAACATTATATCAAAAGTCATGTGCTGTTATAGATCATAATGGATATATATTTTTGTCGTGTAGGACATTTTGGTGGACATACTATTTTTATTATAATCAATATAAACCCAGAGTTGATATTAACTCTAACTATACAATGTATATAAATGATATGCTATTAAAATCAATTGTTTCATTTTTAAATGGTTTTTCTTTATAGTTTAACGATATGGATTTTTGACTATCAAGTATTCACCATTTTATTAAACAGAATATCCTGGTCATCCATTGTTATATCCGTTGTATTTTGTATGCAGTTGTTTATTAAAATTGAAAAGAACCCCGTCACTAATGAAAGTGCTTAAAATTAAAACCAACTGTAGAAGATTTAAAATATTCGCTTTATTTTAAATCTTTTCAAATGATGAAAATTTAAAACCGTCTACAAAATGTAGATTTTATTGAATTTCTATATGGAACAGTAGGGATAATACGTTGTTGGGAGAATGAAAATACCGAACATCTTTATTTAATTTCGACTTATTGGTTACCCAAAGTTTATATGCAACATAAAATATTATTATTTAATGAAAATTTTTGTTGCAGATATCATTATTTTAATGTAGATAAACAAACAGATATAATTTTATATGATTATTTCAACATTTATTTGCATGATTCTCAGGTTGTAAAAATATAGTTTTCATTTAGGTTTAGAGTGTAATACGTTATATAGATATTTTTTATATGTTAGATGTAAAATTTATATATCTTGTAAAAATTTTTTAAACAATTGAAAAAAAAAAATTGAAAATGTAAATAAAGATGTAATTTATAATTTTTTTAATAGAAAACAAAAATTTATACGGATTATGCAGCATATATTATTATTTTAAATATTGTAATATATTGTTTGATGATTTTATAACTTTACTTATTATAAAATGTAAACAATTAGAAAACCTAATTTTACATTAACAACACGTAGTTATTTAACATTTGAACAATTGGGATAATATTTGATAGAGATCCTAATTTTCATACGTCAACTTGTGATGATATTTTATTTATTTTTAAAAATGGATTGATAGATAGATATAATTATTTTTTCAAATTTAAATGGAAATAATTGATTAATTAAATACAAATTTTCTATTTTTCTATTTTCATTCATCATTGTCTTTAAATATCCACTTCCCTTCTGTTTTATTTTTTTATTGATCCTCTTATACAATAATTTTTCCTTTTCTTTTCCTTTTACATTTTTTTGTTTCATCAGAAAATTATTCCTTATTAATTTATTATTTAAAATATTTTTAACAACTCCACCGGTTATAGCTGGAACAATACCCTTTAATGCCAATCCTGCTAGTCCACCAATAATTTTGTCCTCTTTTTTCTATATTTTCTTTTTTTTATTCTTTTCGTTTTCTTTATACATTTTTTATTTTATTTTTAAAAAGAATAAATAAATAAAATAAATAGTAAGCAAATTCAATAAATATATGCATGGGAAGCAATATCTGTTTATTTAAGCAGAAGTAGTACAATTGGTATAACATATAGATAGATTTTTTTTACAAAATCACATTTTTGAATTTCTGAAATAATATTTTTTTAAAATTACTAAAAAAATGGGAAGACGTCAAAGAGGAGGGAGACGACAAAAGGAGGATTTATTAAATTTTCTAAAATTCACAATACAAATCTAGATTTAAAAAGCATTAAGTAAAACATTTAGCTAAAATCTGCAAAAGCTGCCAGAGCTATAGCAAAATCAGGAATACTGGGTTCTAAAGCAAAAAAATTTGTAAATTCACCCTTAATGGATAAAGCATTTGAAATTGCAAATAATCAATTGGGTAAAGGTGCATATAGAGGTCAGATGTATGTAAGGGGAAAGAAGAAGAGGTCAAAAGGAGGAATATTACCATTGTTAGCACCAATATTGGGATCGATATTTTAGTTGAAATCAATTTGTGTACTTAATTAATTAATTAAAAACATTTATGTAAAAATATATTTTTATTCAATAAAAAATATTATTTATTTACAAAATATTTTACTTTTACTTTTTTAATATTCTCTACCATATTAGTAAATATTTCTTGGTGTGGTTTAATGTTTTTGATGATTTTAAGAAATAATTAAATTTTTCCAAGTAAAACGAGTTGTTTTTAAAGCGTGACCCTCGAGCATCATTTGCATATCTTGGTGCCCATCAGTTGTTTCATTAGCATCAACACATTTTCCTTTATCGCAAATGCATATTCTGCTAAACCATCACCATATTTTCTTATTACTTGACTTGAGGTAAGATGTCTTCAGTATAATTTGCAATTTTTTGTTTTCGAATTGTTTTTTATATGCAAATAATCCTTTACCTCCGTTTGAAATGTTTGAAGTTTTAATTCTTAAATTAAATTTTTTCCCAAGTGAATCCAACATAAATTGGTCATTGAAGTTTTTTTTCGACATCTTACATTTTTTAAGGTAATTCCATCACATTGTTGTACTTTTCGTATACTTTGTTTCATTTTTTAGTAAATTAATCTTATTCCAGCATAAAGTTCAATATTTGTTTCAATATATTCTATTAATTTCTCAATTTTAAAACATATATCAGAATGATTTGACTCAGATTATATATTTCTTTTTTTAAAAAAAGAAAATTCTTTTTTAATGAATTGACATCATAATACCTTACAGAATTATCATCATTATCATCTGATTTCCAATCTTGAATTGATTGTTGAAATAAGAAAGGTGAGAATAAAATACATTTATCATTATCCAGTATTTGATAGGTTGTTTAATTTTAGTTCTTTATTATTTTTACTTTTTTCTTTTTCATTTTCATTTAAGAATAAATGAACTTCTATATAACATAGTGTTTCTCCAGCCATTTTATTAATTAATTTTAGCAATGGGTAATTCTATGTGTAAACCATCCAACGATACACCGCTTATAAAATTAAATCTAAACTGCATGTATAAAAGGTTCCGAAAATGAAATTGATTATCATGATAATGTAGACGGTGAAGAAAAATAAAAAAGAAAAAAAGAAATAATAAAAAGAAAGAAACCAAACCATGTCAAAACGGAAAAATGAAGAAATTGAAGAAGAAGAGAAAAAATGAAATTATTTCGAATGATGAAATAAAGAAAATAGTTAGTATATTTCATTCAAAAATTGGTGAAAAAATTGAATACATCAAAAAATAAAAAATAATTGATTTACAATATAATACCATTTTACATTAAATGGTGAAGTTAAGGATCACATATATCAAATTTTTATAAAAAAACAATTTCAACAGTTTACCAGATTTTTGAAACAATTTTCAAAATATTACAATATTTGCTCAATATAGCAAAATTAACCATGTAAATTCTGAGAATGATTTAATTAGATTTTTTCGAAAAGCCCCGTTAAAACCTTTTTCAACATCCTTATTACCCTTAAAGGAATTTACTATACAGAGATTATTAGATACTTTTGAACATAATTTACAAAGTAATATTTCAGAATTTTTAAATAATGACTGGAAAACTAATGTATGTCTTATGATTGTCCCACATCAATATAAAATGAGAAAATCTCATTTAGGAAAAAAGACCAATTCGGAAAAACGAAACAAAAAACTTATTTATAATTTAAATCCTGATGATGATAGTAGGGGGGGGAGTGGTAAAACAAATCGTCCAGTATTGAAACATCAAAGAGAAGTTAGAAATGGTATATTGCAAATTAAGTGTGACAAATTGCAAACTCAAGTTAAAATTGTTGTTTTGCTGTGGCTGTATTAGTTGGAAAAATGTTTATTAATAATGATGAGAAACTAACAATTTTAAAAAAATTTAAATAAAACAGTTGATGAAATAATTACTGTAGACGAAGTTAAATCATTTTATGAAGTTAAATTATCAAGAAGGAAGTTGCCATTAACCAATTAAATTTAGTTTACGAAAACTACTTAAAAGATAATTTTCATTTGGTGATTTTTCTAAAGATAAATTAGATACAATAATTTATGACTCAAGTGAGTAATCATGATTCCTTTCACATTAGTGATAAAATTATTTTTTATGGTTAAATGATTCCCACTATGACTTAATCTTAAATCCTAAACTTTTTCTAATTTAAAATTGGATTTATTTTGCTTTAAATGCATGCATTATTTGAAATTTGACAGTATGCAGTTCTCATATTTGTAAAAATGACACATGTTTAAAATGTTATTCAAACTGTAAAAAGCAAATTTTTCTATTCAATGCACCGATGTAATATAATTTTCAAATCATCAGATTGTTTCCGAAACATTTGTTTAATAAATTGTTTAAAAATAAGAATAGTTTTAAAGTCACACCATGTCAACAATTTTTTTTTGTAATACATGTAATAAAATTGTTCCAAGATTTTTCTTTGTTAAAGAAAATAAGGTTGTTTTACATGATTGTCAAAAAAAATATTGTGCTCATTGTAGAAAATATTTGGACAAACAACATAGATGTCATATTAAACCTTTAGAATTTAATAAGTATAAGTCTACACCAACGTTATTTTTCTTTGATTTTGAAACAAAAACAGATGAAAATAATTTAATGATACCATTCTATTGTGTTGTTCAAAAAGTATGTCGTAAATGTGAAAATTCCATTTCATAAAATTTTGAGTATTTTTACCCGATATGGATTATATTACTGACTTATCAATTGACCCCGTTGACTGTTGTGGTTATCGTCAATTTGTCTTTGATTGTAATAATGATGATGTAACATCATTAGCTCAGTTTATGTTAGAACAAAAAATTCTGTTTGGATTGCACATAATGGTGGTAGATTTGATACAATATTTTATTAAAATACTTATGACAGAAAAATTTAATTCCGGAAACTGTTATGAACGGGAATAAAATTTTATCTTTAAAAATAAAAGAAATTAATCTGCAAATTATTGATAGTTATTCATTTTAAACATGAAATTAGCAGACTTTCAAAATCACTTGAAATTGATAACATTGTAAAGGATATCACCCATACAAATTTTTTGATCTGACGTAGGGAAATATGATTGATAAAAATACTTTGATATTTCAGAAGATGATAAAACGATTTTAACAC
This sequence comes from Xenia sp. Carnegie-2017, assembly GCF_021976095.1. Lineage (NCBI taxonomy): Eukaryota > Metazoa > Cnidaria > Anthozoa > Malacalcyonacea > Xeniidae > Xenia > Xenia sp. Carnegie-2017. The sequence continues at coordinate 6,189,184 of NW_025813526.1, read as the reverse complement.
ATGGTATGACAAACAATGTGAAAAGAATACGTATTTCGAGATGCAATTTATTATTATTGTAGTAATGATGTTAATATTCTAAGGCTTGGATGTATAAAATTTTCAAATTTAATCTACAACATTACAAATATTTTGCCTTTTACGACACATACATAACAATTGCTGGTTTAACATTAAAAATATTTAGAAGTAATTATTTACAAGATGATAAAATTGCACAAATTCCATCATTCGAATTACAGGTAATACCATGCAAAGTTTAATAGCATTATGTTGGTTGAGTGAAGTTAAATCAGAATTAGATGAAATGGGTTACACTTTAGAATACAAACTATCCATTAATGGAGAAAGAAAAATTCTAGGTAGATTTGTTGATGGGTATTGTGAAGAAAACAATACTGTATATCAATTTCACGGATGTTTTTCCACGGTTGTAATAAATGTTTTAATAATGATGATTATAATACTTTGAAAAAGAAAAAAATGTATTTTTTAAATGCAAACAAAACAGTTTTCAAAACAATTAATTGAAAATAATTATAATGTAGTCGAAATGTGGGAATGTGAATATTTAAAAGATAAAATATAAGTGAAATAAAAAAGTAGGAAGAGGAATTTTTAATGTATTACCGTTGCATCCACGTGATGCATTATATGGTGGTAGAACATCACCTTCATGTTTATATTATGAAGTGAAGGAAAATGAAAAGGTTAAATATATTGACTTTACGTCATTATATCCATATGTTCAAAAAAGTATGAATATCCTTTAAATCATCCTGAAATATATTTAGAGGAAGAATGTTTAAATATTGATGTTACTAGTATGTTTGGGTTAATTAAATATTGTATATTGCCCCCCAGTACACTTCTATTTCCTGTTTTACCCTTACGCATTTATAATAAATTGACATTCACATTGTGTAACACTTGTGCTATGGAAAAAAATGAAAAATGCAATCATAATGATAAGAGAGCACTAAGGGGTACATGGACTAGTGTTAATATAAATAAAGCTATTGAAAGTAGCTATAGTATAATTAAAATATATGAAATTTATCATTATAAAACAGGGGTAAAATTTTCGGAGGTTTTGTAGACAATTTTATGAAAATAAAACAAGAAAATAGTGGTATTCTAAAGAATGTTATAATGAAACTGAGGATGAAACTGTTAATGAGGATGAAAAACTGTTAATGAAGAAAAATTAAATGAATTTATATTAGATTATTATGAACACGAAGGAATTCAATTAGATAGAAGTAATATTAAGAAAAATATATGTATTCGTACCATTATGAAATGATTTTAAATTCATTATGGGAAAGTTTGCAAAATGATAATGTAGTTACAGTATCATTTATCAATAACTATATGATCTACTGTATTTAGCAAACAATCATACTAACGAATTAACTTCTTTAAATATCGTGTCTTCGGATATTTTAAGAACAACACATAAAAAATGAAACATGTTCGTCAATTTTACCCAATCAATGTTTATTGTCTTCTTTTGTAACAAGTTATGCAAGATTAGAGCTTTTAAATGTATTACATAAGCTGCAAGACAAAGTTTTATATTATGATACCGATTCAATAATTTACATTAGTGTTGATGGAAATGATATTAAAACGGGTAATTACCTAGGTGACCTTACTAACGAATTAAAAATGGTGAATATATTAAATCATTTTGTTCTACAGGACCAAAAGTTATTCTTTTAAAACAGATAAAAATAATGAAATAGTGCATGCAAAAGGATTTTCTTTAAAGGGTGATGGGAAAAGAAAAATAACATTTGATTCGATAAATAGTGTGTAAAAGATAATGAAAAATAATTGAAGTAATTTATAAAGAAAAATATCACGTGATAACCAACAAAATGTATTTTAAACGAAGAAGTGAAAAGTTTGCATTCACTTTTGATAAACGTATAGTATTAGATAATTTTTTACAATTCCTTATGGTTATTTTTAGATTGAAAATATGATATATAAACCAGTTGTAAAATTTCAACATCCTTTTATGATGACTATTTGTGGACCATCACAATGTGGAAAACACATTTTATAAAAATTGATAATTAATGATGATGAAATCTTTGAACCCCCTTTACAAAACTTTTATATTATTACTCGTCTAGTTATCAAAGAAATGTTTGTGAAATAAAATTACACACAAATACCCTCTGTAACTGACATAAAACAAAAATTAGGAAATCAAACATTAATAATACTGGACGATTTGATGATTAATGCAACGGATAATAAAGATAATACAAAAATTGGATGAAATTGCTACACGAGACTGTCATCATGAGGATTTTCTATCATATTTACATGTCAAAATTTAAATTACGGAAATACAAAATTAAGAACAGCTAGAACAAATAGTCAATACATTATTGTATTCAATAATGTAGGAGATAATAGGAATTTAAAACATTATTGTTTAATAAGGGTTTATCAAAAAATTTCATGGAATGTTTAATAGACGATATGAATGAGAATGATCATGGTTATATTGTTTTCGACAATCATATAAAAAGTAAACATAATGTAAGAATTAGGAAAGATATTTTTCCCAATGAACTGACAACAATATATGATGTAAATATTTAATTTTATTTCTGAAATATATTTTTTATTGAATAAAGATAGTTCTTTTCGCTAAATGACTTGTATAAATAGAGAGTAAATTTTCAAATTATGTATAATACTTCTAACGAAAACATCTTATTTAAAAAAAAATGATTGTAACTTTTTTTGAGCATAATTACGCTATTCCCATTTTTCAATTTTGGTGTGACTTTGATGTGTTTGAAGATATAGTAAGTAAAATAGGAAAAGAAAATGTAGAAGTCCCATTAGTCAATGAAAGGTACGAAGAGATATATATTGATGAAAACTTTGTCACGACAGTTTGGGTACTTTCTTAAAAATTCATTGATTCCTGAACAGGTAAACATTTTGTTTAAATGTGATGAAAAGATTTGAATTGCTTTCTTAAATATTTATTTTTCTAAAGTTCTAAGCAAGCCTGATTTAAAATTACCGAACTTCGTGTTTCATATAAAGATGATTTTAAGAAGAAAAAGAAAAGTGATGGTTGTCATAGTATTTTACAAGAACGATTATGAAAAGTACGTTTTACATTGGATGAAGTTGTATTCTCGCTATTTATCAGAGTATTCATGATGCATCCGATTTCAATGATTATACAATTGATGAACTTTATGTTATGAAAGAGTTTGTTGAAAAGTTTTGGGACTTATGTATTAGACATGGATATGTAACCAAAGATATTGATGTAATTCCTGATAAAATGACAACAACATAATTTTACTTTTTAAATATATTTTATAACTACAACATATTTGAGTATTTTCTTCTCATTTTTACATTTTCTTGCATACACTTTTTTAATTCTTGGAAAAAACATTTTAGATAAACTTAACAATTTTTTATCATTATCTAAAGTCGAATTATGATTAATTACATTTAAAATATTCATTTTTAAACATTTTTGTAACAAAAAAACAAACACCAAACCCACAAGTAGTTGTATTAATATTTTGACGTCTTTTATAAGAAAATATTTCAAAATTTAATTTTTTATCAGTTGCAAATTTTTTCCATCTTTTATTTTTATAATGTTCTGGAGTTAATCCAAAACTATCAAAAATATAAATTTTCCCATTTTCCACGCTGCTACCCAATGTTGACCTGGTTTATCACTAGTATCTGTATTCCATATCCATCCACCTTCTTTAAAATCTATTTTAGGGTAATAATCAGCTGGAAAAACACCTTTGAATTTTTTTTTAATAATTTTATTTTTATTTCCCAAATTTATTAAATTATCAGTTGTTAAAAACTTTCCCAACATACATTTTATATCCATTTTTATATATCAAATGTTTTATTTTCTCTCAATGTTTTCGTCGAAAAAAACTAGAAAACGATGGGGTGTAGAACTCCTAAATTTAAAGACGGTTCAGGAGTTAATAATGGTGGTATACGTGTAGATGACGATGTTGAAGGAGATAGTAGTGATGGAGAGTAGATAAAATAGGTATTTGTGAACTTCGTCTTCTAGTATTGCTTGCATTAGAATTTATATACATCTCCTTAATTTTATTATTTTAATATATGAAACTGGCATTCCTTTTCTTTAACTCAGGTAAAATAGATCTTAATTCATGTTCTTTGAGATTTAATGTTTTTCTATTAGATATTAAATCATTTACTAAATCAAAGTAGGTAAAATTAAATTTCTTCCCATTTATTTTAAGTCTTTTTGTTTATGCCCTGATTATTAAAAATCTTGAAATTAAATTGTGATGTTGTGCTTTTGAACCCCTCGTTATTATTGGTGTTTTAAAGGAGTACCCCCCATCTATATTTAAAGTATCACCATCATCCATTATATCATCTGTATCTACAACGTCCTCGTTTTCAGCTCGTCTTAAATCACTCCTTTATTCAAAAATTAATTAAATTTCTTTTTCTTTTATTTTTTCTTTCTTTTTTTAATATATTATATGCTTTTATTACTTCATGTCTTTTTGTATTATTAGTTATCCCATTAATTAAATCATCTTCCTCACGTCTTCTCTTCAATTCTGCTAATAATTTATTTATTTGACTTGTGTCAACAAGACCAAATTTCTCAACACTATCATTTACCATTATTTTTAATTATGTTATAAGCATCTTCTAATAAGTACCCTGTTTGAACATCTTCACATAATAAATGTTTTATATCGTCACTATGTTTTTGTTTTAAACTTCTTAATAACATTTTCTTATGAAATGGATTTATTTCTTCATGCAAAATTATTTTATCATTTAAAATATTTTTAAAATAAAATCAAATTTTAAATATATTCTTATTTTTAATTAATTTTATTCTATTTTCTACTCTAGAATTAATAAATAATTTCAAACTTGGAATAATGTTATTTTTTTCACTTTTTTTCTTTTGTTTTGAAAATTCGACTAATTTGACAATTGCTTTTAAAACCTCTTCATTTAAAATATTTTCTTCATCATCATCATCTTCATCATCATTATCATCGTTATCATCATCAAATTCATATTCATCATCATCATCATCAGAATCAAATTTTTCTTCATCAAATTTATTTTTTTCTTTAATTAAATTCTCTTCGCCTTTAACAATTTTTTCCGCATTTTCTTTATTATCTTCATTTTCCATATCATATTTTCCCCATTCAATTACATTTTCTTTATCATCCATTATAAATAAGTAGGGTTTATTACTAGATCAACGTGTATAATTTGTTATTTTAATGGAAAATCAATATCAATTACTTTAAAGTTTTTCTTTTTAAATTTTTTTTCTTTCTTTTTAATTTATATAATTTTTTTGTTCTTCTCATGTTGAATACACAACAATAATAACAAAATTAAAATCGATATTCAAAATATATAGAATTTTATATCCATAATTCATTTGATTTCTAAATTCTCAAAAAATATCATCGTATGTGCTTCAGTTAATGCATTTTTTAAATTAATATCAAATCCAAAATCCCCTGTATTCTGACCCGATAAAACTTCGGTGAAACTATCTTGATTAGGAGATAAATCAAATCCGATAATTCCACATTCAGACTTAAATCGTGCGTAATCAAAATTCATTTTTTCATTTTTTTTATTTAAAATTTTCTTTAAATTCCAATATGCTTCTTTTCGACCGTAATACTCATGTGTTACTGCACGTTAGTACGTGCACAACAATGGAAATTCAATAAATTATATAAGTGACAATTGAGTTGATGTGATCCATTAAATCTTGTTGTTTTTGAAAACTATAAAACTCTTGATGGTAAACCCCAGTGAATACATCATAACAGTTGATTGCTTGGGATCCAATAGGAAGAGTTTTGTAACAACTCTCATATTATTTACAAAATAATGACATTCTTTATTTTCTTGTATCAGTTTATTATTTATGGCTCTACTCAATTGTTCATTTGGTTTAAACATTCTAGTATTTATCTTAAAATCTTTAAGATGAATATCATAATTTTAGGGATTATCAGCAGCTAACCCCATCAAATAATTTGTTTTATCTGCTCTTGCAAATTGAAATTTCAAATCACTAGCTGATGTAATCCATGTTGTTTTACCATATCCATTTATCAAAGTCATATCAAGTTGGTCTATAATTTTGCAAGTCTTATTATTTATAAGCTTTACTCGTGCATTTTCCCATTTACATCAGCTCGATCATTATTACAGTATTAGCCGCATATTTTACTACATCCATTTTCCACTCCCATCCAATATATCCAGATTTACAGCTCCTAAATCACCACGTGATTCATATGGTGTATATAAAATATTTTTTAAATACGAAATTCTATTATACTGATTAGTAATGTTATTTACTAAAACATCATTAATATATAAATTTATATTACACCACATGTTAGTTAGAGTCTTGGATGTATATTTAAATTATTAAATATAGTACCACCAGCCATTAATTTTATTCTACCACTCATATCAAAGTCATCAGTTCTCAATAAACCATATTCGGATTTTGACATTATACATTCGAATTTTTTTGCATAAGGTTCGTCAGGTTCGGGATTTAAATAAATAGGTCTAAATTCTAAAAATGTGTGATTTCGAGGAACTGGTTGAAATAAATTTAAATTACTGCTTACAACATGATCATTTTTATCAATTTCATTTTCACTAACGCTTGCCATTTTTTTATTATTTTTGTTAGTTAGAACTTCACTACAAAAGATATAAAATGAAATGATAATTTTTTTAATAGCTTATAAATATATATATTTACAAGAAATTTAATTTATTTCTGCAAAAAATTCAATAAATCATCATCAATTCTCTTTCTTTTTCTCTTTGGAAAATCTTTTTTATTTTCTTTTCTTTCTCTTTACAGTATATTCTGATAATTGTTTTTAATAAATTATTAAGTGCGACATCAGTTAAACCCGTGGGTGGACAAATTCCTTTTTTTTCAGTGATGGAACTAGATTTATATTTTATATAATTAAAATGTGGACTACAATATTTCATTCCATTACCCTCTAATACATTTCCATAATATTTATACAGATCATTTTTTCTTTCTTCATTCATTTTTTTCTTCAAATTTTAAGTCCAGAAATATATCTAGTTCTTCGTTGGTGATATAGTTATTATCTGAATCATCATACTCCAATTCAAATAATATATATTTTGAAAATAGAATCGAAGGAGCTTTTCATATTCCATTATTTGCATTGATTGCAAATTAAAATTAGCAACAGCATCTAATTTGGCTAATCCTCCATTTAAATAAAAAAATTTTTATGCATTAATAAAAAATATTTAATATTATTCGATTCGTTATTAATATTTTTTATACTATCTGGTATACAATTTTTCACATTAGTTAAATCACCAAGATCTGGTATTTTTTGTACATTTTCACTTGAATTAGTAAAAAAATCATACGGAATAACTGAATAAATATTTAATTTAAATCCTCCTTTTTGAAATTTTTGGTTTTAAACTCTTTATTCGATATAAAATTTTATTTTTTACTAATTCTGATAAATTAAATGGATATAATATATCTATATCTGGCCAAAAATTTTGAGATAAAGCATGATTATGATTAGGTATTTTAATAGGTCAATTTTTCCATTTTTCAATCAATTTGGCATTCCAACGTTATATTTCCAGAATCAAACGGTATATAGTTGCCTTGATGATCCAACACTTTTATAGTTAAATCTTTAATAAATGAAGAAATTAATTGTTTTTTTATAATTGGAGGAGTGTACACAAACAAGTCGTCTCCACTTTCATCTGCATAATGTAAAGGGACAATACATAACAATTCACTTCTTGAATCACCAACAATTTCACTATCAATTTTATCACAATATATAAACATTTTATTTAACCCAATTGTCTCATCAGGAAGATATGGACAATGAAATATTTTAATTTTTTTTAAAAATTTACGTTCGCTAGAATCAAATCCAGAATCAAATGTATATTTTATTTCTTCTTTATCCAACCCAACATAAAACTTAATTTTTTTGAAAAAGTCAATTTAAATTCCAAGGTATTATTTCCTGTAGCATAATCAATATATTCTATTTTGTTCATTACGGGTTGTGTCCAAATATAATTCTTAAAATCATATTTTTTACCATTTTTGATATAAGATTCTTTTCCCTGACCATAGTAACAAGTATATTCATTTGTTAAAATTATATTATTTTTTCCATTTTTATTATTAAAAAAAACATTAAAATCGTTTAAATAATCATTTAAAAGCGCTAAAATTTTTTTATTGTTATATATTCCAGATGGTATTTTAATTCTTGGTAAATTAAACTTCAAAATTGGATATAAACTTTTATCTATATTTTTAGTGGTATCATCCGTTTGAATAAAGTATTTTGAAAATTTTAATTCCAATTCACACCAGCATTTATCTTCATTAATATTTTTTGCTGTTTTTGGATAAAAAACATTTAACACAGATATGTATTTTTTATTATTTATTGCATCAATTTACCTGGTAATGTTGTGGTAAAATGATTAATATAATTTTTTCATCATTTTTATTATTAACATTACTAATTAATGTAATATTTTCATTTTTAAACCTTTTTAATTCTTCACGATAAAACTTCCTTGAATTTCTCACCGTTGTTATCACAAAGCTTATAAGTAACAGGATCCGTCAACAAAACTTTATTTATATAAAAATCTCATTAACCCACTGTCTTAAACTTTCCTTTTCAAAATATTATTTTTAATTCTTAAATTTGCACTTTATCATTTTTTTTAATATATTTAAATTTTATCCCTTTTTTTGTTTAAAATATTAGACAGTCTTTTGATATAATTTATTTTTTTTCCACCTAAATAGACATCATATGGTGAAAGATTATCGGAAAGTAATCCGCGATGAGGAGATTCGTTATATCTTTCAACAATTAAATGTAAGTATTTTTTATAATTAAAATTTTTTTTTTCGCTTCTCGTTTGCAACAAGTCAATAGTTCTTCTAATCATCTGTTTTATTGTTCGTATAAATCTTTCAGCATGAGTAGCTTTAATTTCACGATTATAGGTATTATAAATTGTAAAATTATATTTTTTTGATAATTCTTTTCGAATCCCTTGAAATTCACTTCCCTCGTCCGATACTATTTTTTTAGGAAATTCATTTTCTTTCAATAAAATATCTTCAAATTTTTTCATAACATTTTTACTAGATTTATTTTGTAATAAACGAACAAATGCATATCTTGAATAAACATCGACTACACATAACAAATATCGTAAATTATCATTATATCTTGCCAAATCTTTCATTTCAGCTAAATCAATACTCCACAAATCATTTTTTCCATATATTTATATTTAATCGATTATATTTTTCTTTTTCTTTTGATACAAATTATATATATTTTGTTCATTATCTTCTAAATGTTCACCTTTTAATAATCTTGCGGCTTTTTTTATAAAATCGTCATTAATTAAATTAGTCTTCTTCTTCTTCTTCATCATCATCATTTACAATCGTTGGAAGAGGATGATGATAATCAAGCACTGAAAGAAAAAATGTCATTATATATTCTTTCGATTTCATCATTTCCATATTTTTTATAAATTTCTACAAAATCATATTTCTTCCCCATTTTTCCTCTAAAATTTCATTCATAATTTCGCTATGATAAACAACGCAATCATATATTGAAATATCCAATTTATAAAAACTCTTTCAACATATAAATAGCTTCAATATCATTATCAATTTCAATGTCATTACCATTTTCAATATCATTTCCATTTTCATTCATTTTCTTTTTTCTTGGTACAGTTTTCGTCTTTTCTTTTTACTTTTTTTCTTTAACTTCCTTTACTTTGGTTGCTTTTTCTTCTCTTCTTCACTTTTAATAAATCACGACAAGATGCAACAAATTCTCGCAATTTTGTGATATAGATTTTAAGTCGTCATCTTTTCTGAAATACACTTTGTAAAATTCATCCGACCAATCAATCATCGAAATATCATTTAGATCGTTTGGTTTGAAACATTCATCCCACTCATCATTATCATCATCAACACAAATAGTTACACTTTCATCAACAGTACGAGATGATTTTTGTGTTTTTAAAATAAGTTTTCCTGATTCACGTTCCAAAATAACACGTTTTCGTTAGATGAAAACAAAACTTCATACAAATCTTCACCTTCATCTTTATTAGCAATTTTATTCAACGTTTGCTAATTTTTCACATGCTTGCAAATTCATTTGCAACTCGTCTTCAACACAACCCATCATTGTATGGAGAGTAAACAGATTTTGAAAAAACATAACTTACTAAAACGATTAAAACTGCATACTTTATTTCCAATGATTGCTTTTCCATTAGTATAACTTTGTAAAACTGTTACCAATAAAGTTTTTTATAAATGGTAAACTCTTGAGCCATTTGTTTTATCTTTTCCTTAAAAAACTTATATCGATGTGTTGTTTGAAAGTATATGAAATCAAATGATACAAAACATGAAAAATAAGATGAATATATACCCTACAAAAATCGACAATTTTTTATTTTTTACAAAAAATCAACAAATTTTTTTTACAAAATTATCAACAAATGTTTTTTCATTAATCCCATTCCATTTTTGTTATATTAATATATGGTCCCTTAAAAAAATATAATTCTTTACCAATATTTTTTTCTATATATTTTTGTTCATTTATATAAATATTATTATAGTCTCTGAGATATGATTTATATTTTAAAATAAAATTATAAATTTTTTTTTGATCAGTAATTTTCAACTCGTTATTCTTTGATAAAAAGTCAAATATATAATTTTTAAAAAAAATTTTTTTAAAAAATTTTTCGTCGAATTGAAACAAATAAATTCCATTAAAATAACAATAAATTAAATTAAATTATTCCCATTCATCATCACCACCAATACAGATAGTTCCTTTTTCTAAGAAAAACGTATTTTTCATAAGTTTTTGTATCTCCAGAATTTTCTTTTCTTGGTATTTTATCTTTTTCATAAATCCCTCTTCAATAATATAACAGTGATAACAAATATACCACGAAAAATTAATGAAAATAATAATGTCATAAGAAACATTATAATCATTTCATCTACAAGCACATTCATCAAATAAAATCTTTAATTCCTTGATATTTTCTTCCAATATCTTTATCTTGCTATTAAAAAATTCCACTTTCGTTGAATGTATTTCGTTCAATTTAAGAAGAATACAACCAGATATAAGTAAAAGACAAATGTAGGAATCATCCATTTCTTATTGCTCTTATTGCTCTTATTGCTCTTTATATAAACACAAACATAAATTAAAATAATAAAAAAATACATAATATTAACTCAAAACAATTATAAATATATCCACAATATCATGATTATTTTCCATTTTCATTCAATATTTTTTCTTTCTTCTTCTATCAATTTCTCTAACTCTATAATTTTATTTTCTTTTTCTTTTTATTGATAATATCTTGCTCTTTAATCTTGTGGTTAAGAGTTTCAATCTCTACATTCAATTTTTCAACATCTAAATTTAAAGCAGTCACTTCTTGAGATTTTTGTATACCGAAAAATAAAATATAATCCCCATAAAAGTGTTGTTTATTCACATCTGTCATCAATTTCAAATAAAAAATTATAATAAAAATTTCTTCTTAATACAGTTATGAGTATATATATGTATTAATCAACTACTAGGACATCGTCTTTGTCTTCAAGTTTTTAGCAATTTTTATTTATATCAAATAATTCATTTTTTCACATAAAGATTTAATTACTATTTTCATTTCTTCAATAGTTAGAAATAATGTTTCTTGTCTTTCCACAAAATCTTTATTCTTTTCTTCAGCAATTCAGAGTCTTTCTTCTAAATCCTTTATCTTTTGTTCTGCAATATTTTTTTCCAACACGTAATTTGTGATTTGAACTTGATTACTATAATTTTCAGCGATATTTCAGCTATAATTTTTTATCTTTTCTCTTTCTTTAAGCTTCAAAATATTCGTCAAAAAATATTGATTAGTCTCACGAGATAAATCAAAATATCTATTCATACCACACAAAACTCTCACCATTATCCATATTTAAAATAGTTTTATCTTCTCTAATAATTCCTTCACTGTATTTAAACCATGTCTTTTGTTTACAAATCCAAGCATTCTCTTTATATACACTATCGTCTATAGATTGCATACATATTTTAAAATAATCATATTGTTCATCATTTTTATGGTAAATTCTATAAAATATTCGTTAGTTAAAACACTATCTACAAGTAAAAGTTCTCATCCATTTTTTTCATGTCTTCATTTGTTCGTTGATCTTTATACGTGGAATCAGAAAAACCAAAGGTAGATATTTGATTTTTTCGTTATTCACATACATTTGAGAATAACTTCCAACAATATTAGAGAAATTTCAAATCCTCTCCATGCCATTTTTAAATCATTATATAAATCAGAAGAAACTAACAAAGCGTTTAACAAATCGATATAACCATGAATTAATGAACATAAAGTAACTTCATTTTCTAACACCACTTCTTTTAAAATTTTTCTCTCTTTCTTCTTCCTCGTAAGCTTTATTTATTCTTTCCAAAGTTTCAGGAGATATAGATGCCATTGATATCTTTATATACAATATACAAAGCAAAACTTCATACAACGATACTATTGATATGATTGAATAGTAAATTTCACAACAAATGTTTATAACAACAATCAACCAAGTAAATAAATACTTCGTTATCTACATTTTTCTTTAAAAACAAATCGTGTTCATTTTCTTCATATTTATTCAAGTTGAAAACCGCCTCTTCGTTTTTTTCTTCATTATACCATGGTGTATTTCTTAAATCATTGTACAATTGTTCATTCTTCAAAATATATCTAATAATCCGAATATAATCATGAATAGAAGAAACCAATTTCTCATTACAAACAAGCATATCTTTTAGAAAATCTTTCCTTTTTTTTCAGATATTTTTCCCATTCAGAAAGATATGTTTGTGCTCTTTAAATTTTGTTCCATATTATATCAATAGAGTTAAGAGAACACACTTAAAATAAAATGGGTAAAAAATGAAATAAATAAAATTTATGAATTTTAACTGAATTTAACTGTAGTAAATGTATATATATATACTTTTACCAAATAATTATAAATATATAAGTGAATTATCTTTTAATGAATTTATTATTACCCATATAAATCATATTGAATAATAAAAAAAATAAATAAAAAAAATTCAAAAATTTAAAAATGGAAAAAAAAAAAACACTTTTATTATTACAAAACTATATAAAGTCTGTAGTGTAAAATTTTAAAATCAAAATAGATATGGCATATGAACACATCTATAAACTATACAACAAATTACATTATAAATATTGTTTTTCTTGTTCATCGTGCCAAAGTCATAAAATTAAGTTAATTTGCTTTGGTCATACACCATTATCAAATGAAGATGCTATCAAGTATCATGCAGAATTTTGTTGTAAAGAAAATGAAGAATTAAAGAAAAAAGTTGAAGAAGAAATTAAATATATCGAAGAAGAAAAAGAAAAAAGGAAAAAAAATAAAAGAGTATACAAGAAAAAACTAAAAGAAATAAAAATCAAAAATTCCCTATTTAAAACCTCATGTAAATTTTTTTAAAAGAGAAAGAAAATATAGATAGTTTTGCTAATAGTATTGTATTAGTATTCATTACTAATAGACAGGTTATAAAAAACTTAAGTAAAAAATGTCTATTGCTAGCATAAATGCAATATATAGAGATCTATTTTATAATTATTGCTTTTCTTGTAAAACGTGTCAAAATATAAAATTCATCATAATTTATACTCATTTCAAGTCAATTACAACGTATTCATTTTCATGCTAACAATTGCAGAAAACAAAGAAGAAAAAGAATATTTTGCAAAGAAACTAGAAATAGTTGATGAAATATAAAAGAAACTAAATTCTAATAGAGAAATAAGTAAAATAACTATACCCTATGATCACATCTTTAAGCTCTACATCAAATTAGATTATAAATATAGTTTTAATTGTTCATTTTGTCAAACTCATAATATTAAATTATTGTGTTATGGACGCGCCATTAACAACTGAAGATTCTATCAAGCATCACGCAGAGTTTTGTTGTGAAGGAAGAAAAATTAAAGAAAAAATTGAAAAAATTGAATTTATCGAAAAGAAAAAGAAAGAAGGAAAAAATAAAAAAGCATACAAGAAAGAGAAATAGAATAAAAAACATGATAGTTTATTGTAACCTCATTAAATTGTAAACTTTATTCATTTTCATACTAATATTTAGTGGAGAATAGGTGATTTATTTTGGAAAATGGATAAAAATAAAATTAGTATTACAAATGAAAGATATAGAAAATTATTTTACAAATATTGTTTTTATTGTAAAGAATGTCAAAGATATCAAATGGAGGCTTTATATAGTGCTTCATTACAAAAATCCAACACATTGTGTTTTTCATCATTTGTATGTTTTTCTGTAAAGAAAAGAAGAAATAAAAAATTGAGGAAGAAATTAGTTTTATTGAAGAAGAAAGGAAAAAACTTAAATGTCATATAAAACATACCATACAAACAAAATCAATACAGAATACAGAAAATTGTTTTATAAATATTGTTATTACAAAATATGTTTTGATTACAAATTTATTTGAGTTCAAAAAATTTCAACACCAACTGGAGCAGAAAGTATTGATTATCATGCAAAACGTTTGCTGTAAAAAAAAAAGAATTAAAAGAAAAATTGAAGAAAGAAATTCAATCGATAAAAGAAGAAGAAAAAAAAGAGGAAAATAAAAGATATATTAAGAAAGAACTTAAAGAAATAAAAAGAAAAAACACATTATTCTATTTCTCTTTTGTAAAATTTAATTTTGAATGGAAAATAAAAGTGATAATTTTCTCAAAAATGAAAGATATAAAAAATTATTTTATAAATATTTTTTTATTGTAAAAATGTCAAATCTCAAAAGCTTTTAAATAACGCATCATTACCAGTATACCCATCAGATTGTATTTTTTATCATACATATACTTGCTGTAAAGAAAGAAGAAAAATTACAAAAAAATTGAAAAAGAGTTAATTTTATTCATAAAAAGAACTATACAGCAGTAAGTTATGTTATTAACAAAACTGAAAGCAGAATGTATTCCTAATACCAACTTTGTTGTTTTACAGAAAGAAAATACAAAAAAATGAATGAATCTAAGGATATAAAAACAAGACTACAAGAAATATCTTTATTTATAAAAACAACAAATATCTTAGTGCAAAAGAAATTAAAGAAATAAAGATATAATTACAAAATTTGAGGAAGAAAATGTTAAAATACATTTGAAATTACTTGATAAAATTAATGTGTTAGAAAAATAAAACTGAAAAATCAACATTTGTTACACCTACTACTGGTTATTTGGAAAATCTAATGCTCAAAAAACATTTAATTTACTTAGTAAAGAAGAAAAACCAGAAGCATTTGGTGATGGTAAAAAAACATTTGATTTACCTAGTAAAGAGGAAAATCTATTAACATTCGATGGATCTTGTCAATCAAAATTTGGTAGTGTGCCCTTCGGTTCATGGCCTCATGGTCGACCTAGTGGTTTATTTTAAAACTTTTCTTAAATATAACATTTTAAATTGTAAAACATGTAATTGTTTTTCTTGATTAAAATTGTTTTGCAATTTTTTTTTTTCATTTTTTACATTTTAAAATTTATTTTTTTTCAATTTTTTCAACTTTTTCAATTTTTACAATAAATTTCATTTTACAATTTTATCTATATTTATACTTTTTATATATCTACTTGTATCATAAATATTCAGTCGCTCAAAGAGAAGATGTCTTTCAAAGTAGAATTAATTCAATTATTCAAGATCTGAAAATTTTTGGAAATATGATGGTCAATACTTGTTTATGACAGGTCTTCTTCATATTGGATTTTTTTCTGTCTTCATAAAGCAACAACGTGTTTAGTTCAGACCACTAATATTGGTGATTGTGATTAAATTTATCCAATTTTTTGGTAAATATTTTAATATTTAATATTTATTAACATTATGACACTTACTTGTTTATCCTCATTTTTTAGTCCTTTTATCGATTTTATATTTTGGATTATGCATTGTTGCAGACAATTTGTATCATCAATAAATTGGACTTTGGACTTTCCATATTATCATTTTAAAAAATTGGACTTTGGACTTTTATCAATGTAATTATTTTATATTGTATTTGAAATATATCTTTTTTTATAAAATCTTCTTGTTTATATATTTTATATTACTCTTATTCACTTTTCTAATATATATATGTATATTATCACAGGCTCACCCTTCTCTATTTTTATGTTTACTACCATGACTACCTCAAAACGATCCCCGGTTTTTATTATAAGATGTATTATGACTATTTGTAGACATAATACATTTTATAATAAAATATGAAACCTACGATGATATATATATATATATTAGTTAACTACTGGATGTTTGGTTTGTAAGAGACTAATGAGTTATCAATTCTTCCGCCAACTCTGACAGTGCCTTCTTCATCGGTAAAAGGGCTCAGAGATCTTAATTTGTTAGATTTCAATTGTGCACGAATCTTTGTTTGAGCTCTTTTAATCCAGATCCCTACTTCTTTCGAGTTCTGCCGGTGTTAAGCAATCTCCTCTTGCTGTGTCCCCTTTGTCGACCGTAACTTTGCTAATAATGACTTAGCTCTCAAAACCCAAGCAGTAACTCGTACGAGCTTTCTCAACTTGAAAACCTTTCACTGTCAATTACGTTTACTGACGTTGTACTGCACCTACCAATTTTGAACTTCTACATTTCCCTTTCAACTTCTTTTTGCATCTGGTTTTGCGTTTCGACCAGCCATTCTTCCTTTGGAAAGTACAGAATTCAGGACCGTTTTCCATCTATCCGACAGCTCAACAACACGGAGACCACGGGATACTTCATCTGCCACGTTCTGATCCGTTGGGATGTGTCTCCATTGAGCAGGTTGGACGTTGCTTTGTATTTCCCCTACTCGACTTGAAACAAATGGTTTGAGTCGTCTTCCCTGTGCGGATCTACGCAAGAACAATTGCGCTGTCGGTAAACAAGACCTCTCTTTTGGTGGTATACGGAGTTCATTTTGGATGGTCTTGCATAAACGGCTGGCTACTTACGGCTGCTTGTAGTTCTAATCTGGGTATTGTTGCTCTCAATGGGGCGACTCGTGACTTTGCTGCAACAAACCGTACGTTCACCACTCCATTAGGTCCTATACTTCTCAAATATGCACATGTTCCAAATGCTTCTCGCGATGCGTCGGCAAAGGCACATACGATCGGAGGCTCAATCATTACAACGGGACATAGACATCTTTCCACCGATATTTCGTTTAACTGATCCATCACTTTAATGTAAGTCAACAATTTTGTTTGATCACTTTGCGATAGTTCATGGTCCCAGTCGAGTCCTTGCTGCCACAGTTCCTGCAAACCAGTCTTTGCCCTTATAAGTTAAGGTGCTGCAAAGCCTATTGGGTCATATATTCTGCGACTTGGCTTAGGATCTTCCTCTTTGTGAACTTTGGCTGTTAGGTGTGGCATATTTCTACTTTTACTTTATACCAGCATCCTCTTTCTTGTTCCAGGCCAGGCCAGCACTTTTGACTCTTGTTTTCCATGAGGAACATCAACTTCATTACCATCTTCTTGCTCGTCTTTCCTGTTCAAATATTCCTTCTGTTTTCATATCATTGTACAAATGTTCAACACCCATAGCATCCTGAACGTTTGGGGTCAAAGTAAACAATGGCTAGGAACTTGTCGATGTCACTCATGGTAACAATTTTGCAAGTAGATGTCAATTACTTTTAATTACTCATAATTAAAGGGATCAATGATCTCGTTTACAGGTGACGTTTCCTCACTGTGTTATCTGTTTACCGCCTTAACTGCGACAGTTCCATAATTTTTGACCGTTTTACTTGTGTATCCTGCTTGCAAATGACCTCAAGATTGAGATCGTTGCGTCCGGAACTAACACCCAAACAAAACATTTTAGGACGATTATGATTTTTTTATCCATTTTGCATTTCTATTTTCATGTTTGCTGCTACCGATTCCCATTTCCACATTTACGTGGTCTTAAAACAACTTAAGTCATAATGCAATAACATTAAAATTTATATTTTTGTTTCAAAGCAATTACATAGTTGATTTATATTTCAATTTACAACTACATCAAAGCGTAGTCAAAGGTGTTGAAAAGGAGGACGTTTCTCCGTGCATTAGCATTAGTTCTATCAAGTAGCCAGAAACAGTTTGTTAAAATATTTATAGAGAGTTCGAGGTCCACATATTAATACAAAGATTTAACAAGTTGTTTATCATTTAATTCTCAAATGCTAGTTTGTACATATAAATAATTAGTATTGGTAGCTCTAAGTTGTTTAATAAAACAGAAGACTAGTAGTGCTCAAAGGGGTTAGCATTTTTGAAAATTATATCTTGTTCTTGACATATATTACACAATTCAAAAACTGTAAGTAATGCACAATAATATCTATAGAATTCGATAAATTTCTTCGCCTACATGTCAAATAACTTATTTGCCTTCATGCAGCAATAGACATTGTTTGGTCAGAGAAACCAATGCACTTTAGTTTCCAAGTTTGTAATTTCAATGGAATATTAATGTTGTTCTTTTCAGTAATAGATCCAAGATTCTGCCAAGCTCTTTACAAATACAAATTACAAGCAACATCATGGTGTTTTAATATTCTTTTCTTTTCGTAGCTCTTCTAGTTCAACATACTTTCGTTATGAGTTTTCAGTAGATTTATCAGGTAATGACAATACACTTATGATACTTATCCATGGTAAATTTCAGTTGACTTATGTCATAGGACTGAAACAAACATTTTATCACTTCCTTATAGCATTTTAACATAGATTTATCCATTTGAGCAAGAAAAATAGTTGCACCAAACTGTTTACAAACAGTCAAACACACAGAAGCATGAAATAATGTATATAAGTTTGACAGATTTACAGGTCTACTAATGCCGTTTGATGCACTTTTAAAAGGTTAAAATGTCATAAAATTAACAAATGTTACAGCCAAAAAAATGCGTTTCTCTACCGTCGATTTTCTTTATTTTGAGTGTGTTACTGTGTTTTCACGCAGTCGGTATCGTAATTGTTTTTCTTCACTTGTTATCGTTCATATAAAACAGTAGTGGAAATCAGGAGAATTGAATATTGAAAAATTTTTTTGAAGTGGAAGTTTTGACAACCAAAATCCGCCGTTACCGCCATGTTTTTGACCACGGGGTCCAGGCCCCTTTTCCCCTCCAGTTCTTATAGAGCTCAATGAATGACACACGGTAAGATTTTCATAGATATTGATCATTTTCAATTATTTAGTATCAGTGGGAATTTGCTTTACATCGACACTTAAAGTTTATGCCTAATTTAAAGTATTACTGCACCATCACCACCTGTGACAAAAAGATAAATTGGTTCCATATAAAAAGTACTTTAATTCTTTGGGTTTTTCATTTTATTACGACACCGATTGAGTAATTTATCGTGTACATGTCGTTGTGCATTTTAGAGGTCTCTAATATTTTCATGCAATATACTATCTGAGATAACAGTAAGTTGATTTTATAAAGAAATAGGTTCTAATAGGATCACAATTCACTTTATTTAGTTGAGTCAAGATGTTATGGTAATTGCACACGAAATTATTCAATTAGGACAGAATAAGTCTTACAAATCACCTTACAAATTTGCTTTTAATTGATTATTGATAAAATGGTTAGAATGAACAGTAAAACATATTCAATGTTGCTCTGTTGTGTCTCATGATATCTTAAATGCCCCAGGCTCAAATAAACTTTAGATACATCTTTCATCTGAAGCCATTGGTTTCTTTCAACTCCCAAAACAGAGTGAAAATATGTTCTTGTTACTTTCTTTTTATTTAGTAGATATGATATCTCATCTATCATAGGAACTCATTCCTATATAAAATTTTGCTAGTAGAATGGTGCAGATGGATTTACCTTAAAAATAGATTATCAGAACCTGGCAAACAAAACCCATTAACGCATTTATATCCAATCTTATTTCTGTCAAAATTACATGACCCACACACCATATACTTTTTAAAGGTTATGTTTATGCCATCAGATAGCCTTTTTGTCCTGCAAGAAACTGTAAAAAGATATTCATAATTTGTTTGTAAATCAACAACTAATATGAAAGTTAACACTTAGTGCATCTAACACCTCGTTGGTGGTAATTTGAAACCACAACGTGTTGTTAAATGAAATTTGTTGTTTTTCCTCAAACATAAGAGCAGATTCAAACTGTCAAATTATGATACAACATTTTTATTTGCTGCATGTTAGAGTGCTGTAGTAGAACCAATAAGATACTATGTGATAGTAAACAGGGTGCAGAATTAACCTCGATATGGAAACTTGGCAAAGTTCACGTAGCGAATTTAAGAAACTATATACAAGATATACAGATAAAAATTTATATGACACAATAAATAGAATGACAATGCAAATGCAATGATATTAGCACAAAGTTCATGAAGTCAAATATTCAAATCATTAATTATATTTTACATAAAATTTTCTATAAAACATTTACGCTTAAATATTTTTGCTTATAATTTCTTGTTAGAGAAGTTTACAAAATTTTCCAACGACATAATCTTATATAAGTCTTTATCAAACAACATTCTGTTGATGACTCAGAGTTTCCATCTCCTTGGTTTGAAGATTCAAGTTTACTCTGATCAATAGACCTGCCATCATTAATGTAACTTTCATGACGTTTATTTGCCATTTGGCAAGGTTTACTGTCATCGTCGTTAGATGACTCAGACTTTCCATCTCCTTGGTTTGAAGATGCAAGTTTACTCTGATCTTTAGGACCAATGTCAGTTAGACTGTTATCTTCGTCCTTAGCTTTCAGATGTCGTTGCCATCTGGCACAGTATTACTATCATGGTCGTTAGATCACTCAGACTCCATCTCCTGGGTTTGAAGATTCAAGTTTACTCTGATCTTTAGGATCAATTTCGAACAGACTTCCATCGTCGTTTTGGCTTTAATAACGTCGTTGCCATCTGGCAAAGTATTACTGTCATGGTCGTTAGATCTTTGAACGACTTTGTTAATCAAAAAACAGAAATGTCTATTCCCAACAAGCCATTTAGCAAAGGCTGAATTTTAGGCAATCTTATATCCGTTTACTCTGTACTTGGAGAAAATGAAAAAACAAATAATTTATCCGATCAAGCTTTAGGAATTTGAAATTAACAAAATTTATTCGCCATGTAAATAAATTAACGAGGTTGATTCGTGTCAGTTAATCGACAATATCAAATTGTTGCCAGGTAAGAGCAATTTTACGTATATTTGTATGCAATATTTAACCTTGTTGGTGATCATTAGCTTTTTGCCATGTAAGTCCCTTAGGGGCATAACCATTGGGTGAAATTATATACTTTAGAAATTCAAAACCAATATTGTTTTTTCTAAAAGTACTTTGATGTTTGTAAATGTTCATTGTACAGGTTGGGTATAGTCTTGGAAATTACTGTTTTTTATTGTTGCTAACTGACTTTTCAACCTTACTTAGCGGTAGTCATCTTTCAGAGTCAAATAATAGTATGAAATTTGTTGATCCATCATCAGTAACACAAGATCTTCCACATTAAGGTCCTTCCAATAACCAAGCTTTTTCAACTTCGTAGAATCTCAACTGGATTAATAACATTGTTCTCTTTGCAATGCAAAATGGTTTTCTTTGTAGCATCATCAACTAGTTTAACTAATATTTATTTAGAATCCGCTTCCCGCCTGGCACTTCATTGGCAAAATATTTTAATATTGTTTATAATATGAATATTAGTGGGAAAACATCCTATTTTTAATGCTTTACTTCCATTTGAAATACCTCATTATTACTTGCACTAAATTACGTTTCTACCGTACATTTCATAATCAATGCCTAAAGCACATGGAACGGCATTCGCTCGTTTTAAAGCTCGTGGTCTAGATCAGGCCAGCACGTCAAATTATGTATTTTCAAAGGCTGTATGTGCTTGAAAGCCCAATACCTTTTAAAATGGGTATAGTTTCCTTAGTTTTCTCGTGCTCTGATCAGGAATGATGAAAACTTAAAATTACTGATAATACATAAGGCTGCATTCTTACGCATGTTGAGGATAGAAGCTCATTAGAGAAAGCATCCGGAGTGGGAAATGTTGGTAACAGGAAAAAACAAAATGCTACCTTAGATTTAAATACTGTCCGATTATTCATCAACTTAACCATGAATGGATTTATTTTTATGTGTGAAAGCATGAGAATCAATCAAAAGAGACAGTCAAAAAGTTTCGTCTAAAGCTAAAATAGAGTCAGAGATATCGTTGCTGTAGAGTAGAAAAATAATTGCTTTTATTATTACTGTCGTGAATGAAGCGTGCCAAAAAGAGCACCAAACCTGGTTCACTTTATTGATACAAAAAATAATCAATGAATTACAGGGTAGTTATGATATTTTTCTTACACTATGGAAAAAACAATTGTACGAAAGAATCATGCACTTTGTAATTCTCTGCAGCCTTTTAAAAGAGGTCTTAAAGCATACGTAGAATATTTACAGAACATGTGCCTTCCATGCTTGAGAGAAAGGGTGCATTTTTAATGCTTTGCTTTGCCCCAACAGAATTGTTTCAATTGTTTACAAGTCAATGGAATCACAATGTTCAGAATGCAATGGTCATGTATTTTATCTCTTTTTCAAACATGTAATGGTTCCGTAGCTAAATTTTATACTGTGGTCCAAACATATGCAGTGAATTATTTCACAAAATTAGAAAATATCAACAAGGGGAGCATTTTTTAATGTAAAATTTGGGTGTCCATAAACGTGTGTTTTACTTTACAAAAATGGCAAAATTATCGAAAAAGATGAACATCAATACAAAATCGCAGTTTCATCATGGAATTTTATAAATGTAGTTATCACTAATTTTGTGGAACGCCATTTATATAATCATAAATGTTGGACACTGCCATTAATAAGATAAGTTTGAAATTTATAACTCTGCCAAGATCAAGAGCTCTCTGCATTAAATTAATTTGCTGCGCTTCGTTAGCTGGATCAAATTTTGGAGTTTTCATCAAGATTTTTAAAGTTTTCAAGTTTTTATCGATTTAGTGTTCACATTAGGTATTTTTGGGTATTATTACTTGTCTAAAGAGTTCGTACAAGTGAGCTATGAGTTTTATATATTCAAGGTCTGCTTTATGGACATATTTTTTTCCATAAATTAAATTCCACAGTTTTGGAGTCAACTACCTACAGAATAATCCTCAAAGGTGGCTGATATTGCAGGGCTGGCTACTCGACATTGTTTGTAAGAGCTGGTGCCTCAGAGGCAAGGGACGTTCCCTACAATCAAAGTTATGGTCGTTATTCTGGTGATAACTCCACAATTTCAGATTTAGACATCTAAGTTTTCAAGGTAGTTATTTACTCTCCATTTTATGCTATTCGTCAGACTTATTTGTGTGGCTTTCCACGCTATTATGCTAATCAATCTATTAGTTTCTTCGGCTACTCAAAGAACACAATTCAGGCACTCTGGATGAATAGGATTCCCAGACATTCATCTGATTCTATTTCAACGTGTTCTATTGGTTTAATGGTGTCGGACTGTCTGCAACAAGACCTTGGTTGTGCAAAGATCTAGTAGTCGATGGGATATTGATATCTTTGGGTATCACTGAGACCTTGGCAGCACGGAAATGATTTGGATAATCCTGTTTTGGCTGAACTCGTTTCCTAGTGGATTTACTCTTTTGGACCTCTACCCGTCATTGATGGTTGGGGAGGTGGCACGTCAGTCTAATGTTTAAGTAATCTCTGAATGTAAAGAGTTTCCTGTGGCTGAAGCTATAAGCTCTTTTGAAAGTAGTTAATGCCAGGAATCAGCTCGCAGATAAATCAGTCAACATGTAATCTACAGGCCTCCACCTTCAAGTGAAATCGATGTTTCTTGTAAGATCCCTCTTGGTTGAATTTGGAACATTGTTGGAAAATTCTGTAGTTGATCCTCGTCCCCTTCCATTACAGGTGGCTTCAACTTTCATGTTATTAACAAGTTTGACGTGGATGCCAATAATTTTTTGATTTACTGGAATCCTTCAATCCTATGTCCAAACATACTTAGTGGCAATTGCCGGTCACACTGTCGATCTTATTATCTCAAAGGAACTCTAGAAAATATTCTTAATTCACTTAATGTTGTTCATGTACCAATATCTGACCACAGGCTCATAATCTATTCCTTGGATCTCAAGAGGCCACCTTTTGAAAGAGAGGAGGATACAGTATCGTCAACTCAAATCTATAAAGCTACAGCAGTTTCCTCAAGGATATTATAGATTCTCCTCACCAGCCCTAGAGTCCAACACGCCTTTGATTCTTCAATAAATCATTTTGAATTTGCATCCATCTCCTTGATTTGTATAATAATGTCTTACTATTCCTCATTGATTCTTGCGCTCCAGTCAGAATAGAAGACCATCATCCCTTAGACCCTAGAACTGCATGGTATTCCAAATGTACAGATGCAAGAGCAGAAGAGAGACGATTAGGCCTGGAGAGTGGAGATGAACTAGGCTTCTTGTAGTCAGAGTTAACTACGAGAAACAGTGTGTACTGAGTGTAGAGATTTTGATCTACAAAACTAAAATGGACTATCTCAACACAGTCATCTCAGAGAATATACACGACAAAGGGTTTTCCAAACAGTCAACCATGTTCTAAATGGTGGCATCAAAGGATACTTACAAGTACCCACATTTTGTCTTATTTACAAGATCTAGGTACTTCCGACACACTTCCCTAAAAATAAGCTCTCAGTGCAAAAGTACGTTCCTCAATTTTTGATATTGTCACCAGTGATGAATTTTTTCTAGAATTTATGCAAGTCGTCTATGAAATCTTGCAGTTTGGATCCTGTTACTTCATTTCTGTTTTAAAAGTAGTGACAGTACTTTATGTAAACTTAAAGGGCTTCACATATTCCATTCCAAGACATGCTCATGATTAATTGTTTCAAACTGCCCGAGCAGCAAAATTGAACCAACAATCTTCTTCAGTCATCATTTCTAAACAGTTTGATAGGTATAACCTAGGGTCTGCTTTACTTTCATCCTTTTTAGCTCTTCGTAGCTCTCTTGAATTTTTATATAAAGTCCACGAAATGAAATTGATAAGATCGCTGTGACTACCTTCTTCAAGCTCAACATGTCTGCATATATCTGAGTCAAGCTCAATAAAGTGATTTTGCA
Organism: Xenia sp. Carnegie-2017; assembly: GCF_021976095.1. NCBI lineage: Eukaryota > Metazoa > Cnidaria > Anthozoa > Malacalcyonacea > Xeniidae > Xenia > Xenia sp. Carnegie-2017. The sequence goes on along the minus strand of NW_025813526.1, from coordinate 6,163,663 downwards.
ACAATCCGGAGAACTGTCAGGTTTTCTAGTTTTTTGTTTAAGAGTGGAAATTATTTGATGAAGAAACCTTTAGCGAACATAGTTTCGTCTATTTTCCTTTAGTGTCCATGTGTGTTTAGAAGTTTTGTCTTGTTGCATTATTTTATGTTCACAATTGATTTAATGTGGTTTCGACATCATGTCTGAATATATAGTTTTTGTTTCGTTGTTGTCAGACGTAGTCATGTCGGCTTTGTAAATCACATTAGGTTTTGGAAACAATTACTTATTCGTCGGACATAGATGTTTCTTTATACAGTTATAGTTCTTGTATTTGTAATCAATCCCATATCTTCTAACATCTGTAAAATATTTTTGTTAATGTTGGTGTTTTACTTTTAGTAGAAACAACCTAAAAGGGAAGGCATTTCCTCCATTATATAATGTTGAGTTTCGTAATCCTAGAGACACACCATGGTACTATTAGTACTATAGGGCTTGTATTGTCAATGTTTTGTACAGTAAGCTGTAGAGACTTATTGAAATATTAGAGTTCTTAAAGTAACTGCGTAAAAGGACAGGATAATAATGGGCATTAAGATTTCTAACTGATTTACTTAGAATTTCCCTAAATGATTTTTGTTTGTTTTTTGTTTATTTTTTCTGAAGTACTTTTTTCAGCAGTCACTGAATTCTCTACTTTTTTTGGAGACAAAGGCGACTTTTTAAATAAAAGAATAGAGAGTAGAGTTGCAGAGCCTTTTGGGATGTGGAGACTCTAGCTAGTAATATAATGGGGCACCAACAACAACTTGTGTGTTTGGAGTTTCTTGATTCAACAACAGGTGTGATGGCTGATTATTCAGTCTAATCAGCTAATTGTCAAGGATAAAGTTTTCAAAAAAATTTTAAAGCTGTGGGATTGCCAGAATATATGTTTTGAGTTCTATCTTTAGTAATGAGTAAGTCCCATAAAAGTTGATGAGATGAATGATATTTTGGAAAGGGCAAGTAAAAGCTTCCCGTTGAAAGATCCCACTCTCTTGTTTAAAAGAAAGTGCTGAGTTATTTAGAAATACCATGAGTCAAGGTAGTCCTAAGCTCTTTTTACCAGGATTTCTATACATTAAGACATATTATCAACATAAAAATGAAGACGTTCACAAGACTTTCAAAAGTTCTAGCTTTGCTATATATTTTAATGAAGTAAAGCTGAAAGGTGCCATGTAACAAACAAGAAAAGCAACAGATCCCACAAGTAGAAAAACTATGTACTTTTACATTTGGACACAGTTCTACCGATTATGGTAATGTGCAGTAGTTGCAGAAATGTCTGAAAGTAAGACAGCTTGCTGTAATGCGCGATACTAGAACTGTCAAATACAGTTACGATACGATGATGTACCGTTGCTGCAAAACCAACTAAGAACAAACTAAGCTTTTTTAAAATTTTATCAAAATTACGCATGATACCTGTACGACGTCGACGCATCTATCATGCTTCAGTTTTTCCACTTTCTACTTTGACAGGACTGCATTATTACGCATACTCACAGACTCATTACCAGACAAATAAACACATCAAAGTGTTGTTTCAAAAACACTTGTTGGAAATATAATTATTTCTTCTTTCTTGACATGAAAATTGGCGATGCGAGAAAATTTTGTCAGTATGAGACGAAAATTGATGTGCGAGAAAGGCAAGAAAAAATTTCTTATCCAGAAAATGATTAGGTTGATTCATACCCAGTCCATTTGAAGAAATACAGAACTGCAAATGCCACTGCGAGTTTTTAGCATCCTCCGTTAGAATTATAACCAAACATTGAACTAAATATTTATTTATTTCCATCTATTTTAGTTTAATGCTGAATCAAAATGGCTGATGGCGAAGACGATTAAGAGAATTTTTTGGAACTTTAATTGTTAAAATCTTTGACGAAGCTAGAACATTAAAAGATTCCATTGGGTTAGAAATCTACAAAGGAAAGTTGAGAAAGCCTTTGAATAGTTGTAGCATTTTGCTCTTTTTGCACGTAAACCGGATGAGCAAATTACGCTGAGAAGTTTGCTTTAGCAACTATTTGACATTTAAAAGAAGCTGCGTGCAATTAGAGATATTTTAAGCGCTTTAGAAACACATCATTCAATGATCATATTCTGGACGTGTCTCAAAGTATGGATGAAGACCTGCACATCAGTATCACAAAATGTCAAATTGAGGCAACTCAAAGAATAGTGATAAAATTGAGGCGATTAGAAAACTACGGATACATGACAGCACTGTATCGCTGTAGGTTAGACTTGAATATTGCTGAGACATTTGCATCAATGGAACAGTGCTTGGACTGCCTTAAAAGATAATATTTAAGATCAGCACAGTGGTGAGACCTATATTTAAGGGGCTCCTAAAAGAGTAGAAGATCAATATTCAAAGAGCTAGAATTGCTTGAGAGTCTCTCATTCAGTAGACCCTGATGGAAGGGCTATAAGACAGCCAAAAGAACCAAATAGTCAGAACAGTTTGCAGTACAAAAGCCCTAATCATGCTGTGGCATATCGAGTCTAATCATAGAAACTTATATCTAGGTGCATTTATTGTACACAGCTTCATTGATGGCTTTGGCCAAACCATTAGTTACCTTCAATGCTGTATCATCAATAAAAGCTACCAGTCATCTTGGAATATAAGATGGAAGGCAATTTCCCTAAGAGGGTGTGGAATGGGAAATGTAGAAGTCACCAAAATATATGGTTTATCAGGGTGGTTTTACAGAGAGGCTTCATTACAGCAGAAGCGTTCACAATTAAAGAATTGAGCGCCTATGGTCACAGAGTGAATGAGGGTTAGTTCAGCTGTTTACTCTTTTCAGCTCCTTGAATAAGCTATACTTCTATACAATGCATTTTGTTTATACGCCAAAATTATTTAATTCATTTTAGGAGTTTCAGCAGCCATAGAACCACCATAAAAAAAATGTACCCAGAAACTTGTAATAAATCCAACATGAACATTTCAGGTGTGCCATCATGAGAATCATGGTGATATGCAAACTACATTCAAGAACCTGTGGATGTTAGAATATTTGGACCATTTATCTCTTATCTACCCCCTCTTTTTCTAATATATCCCTCAATAAGTTCCTAGCATATGCTCTAGAAAATAATTTCCACCGCAAAATTTCAATCTTATGTAAAAGCATCAACAATGGATTGTGCATAGAAATATACTAAACAAAATCTTGACATCGACTGGCAAACAAAATAGCATCCTGTGAAATTATAGCTATATATTACGCCCACATGAATTTAATATAAAAAATTAGTAAAAGCTATGTAATGTATTAAGAATAGAAACCATATTTATTTAGAATCCCACCTGCTTCACAGAAATGTTGTTGTTGTCTGATAAAGTATCAATTGATTAGTGTGATAGGCTTGGATTCAAAATGGATTGGCTGCTCATCACTTTGAATAAAGCGCATCTAAGAAACCTTCATCTAGTTAATGATGCAAAAGAAATGGATCTTCAATCTGAGCATTTTGTGTTTATTTCCTTTGGAAAATTCTGCATGGTTCACTTTGATTAATGATGCAAAATGGATCTAGTTAATGATGCAAAATGGATCTTCAATCTGAGCATTTGTGTTTGTTCCTTTGGAAAATTCTGCATGGTTTCACTTTGATTATATAATTGTAGGTCATTTATGGTGTTTGTTTCGATTTGATTTCAATACAAATAAAAGGTATATTTTAGGAAGAATTAGTGGGTGAGCCAAGCTACTTTGGTTGCTTGTTTAGTACAAGTTGGTACAACATTACAAACATGATCCCAAAAGTTTTCAAGGTGTTGAGTTCATTATCGATATCAATCTTAACAAATTTTTTTGAAAATTTGGACAGTCTAAACAACCTACTAGTTTAATTTTACAATCCTTGAATTTACAAAAGGATGTTTTAAAAAACAACATTCAATGTAAACGTTAAACATAATTAGTACTACTTGAGTAATTTACTCTCGCTCTTTAAAGATTACAAACAATTATCTATGTTCTGTTAACCTGCATGAAGGGATACAAACTCTGTAGCTTTAGAATTAACAATAAAATAAAAATGGACATGAATAAAGAAAGTTTATTATCTGACAGAAGTTAGATTATGTGATTTACGTAGTAAAAACACAAATATTAATAAAATAAAGAGCAATTAATTATAATTGTTTATATGGACAAAAGTGATATCATTGAAATGCAGCTTGGATTTTATACTTTACTTGTAATAGAACTGCAACTGCTGTATCAGCATTGGAAAGGATAAATTGAATGAACATAGAAACCTCAGAGCCACTCATCGGACAAACAGATGATGCAGCTAAAATAACAGTTGCAGTTGTATTGCAAGTGACGTTCTAGCTAAGGTAGAGCTCTGTAGGGCTCACTTGCGCTGTGCTCTCAGCATTCACTTAAAATCCAAGCCACCATTCAATGATACTTCTCATCTTATTCATGCAAATAATACTTAATTGCTTTTAGCAAGAAACATAGGTTTTTGCATCAACCTGAATAATCACAAACAACAATGATCTATTTTCTTAAAAATATTTTTCTTCTATGATCAATTCAAGTCAACAAATCAAAATATTACATCTCTGGTGATACATTAGCAGAACTCATCCACTCACACTTGACCTGCTTTTACAATCCTATAATGCAAATGCTTTCTAAGACAGAATCCATTATAGAAGCTCTCAAAGAAGTTCTTAAAATTCTCTATTTATATTATCATTTGATTAGACATGAAACTCATGACAAATACAATTATATCCATTTAAAATAAAAACAGTTGTAAAATTTTCATTTATTTCTCTATTTCCTCATACCTCTTTCATTTTATTTTAAAAGTTGAATGCCTGCACGTTGTGATTGTGACATAAAGAGTTCACATTAATCCAAGCCAAACCTTTACATGTAGTATAAATTTAGAAGTCACCATATACGAATGGTTTTGAGAAGTTTCTTATATTTAATCGTCCACAGGGGAGGATCTAGACTGACTGCTAGCCACGCCACCGACAATGATTTCAGATAATAAGATTGCATGGCGTGATAGCCATTTTATGTATTCTGTAATTTAATTATTTCATTCAGAAATCACGTCAATAATGTACCTCATAAAACAGACTATGCGAACATCAATTTAGAAAATGGACAATGGTTCCCTTGCATTTTTAATGGAATGGAGTACGAACTCAACTATCATTTTTCCCGCATAGCAAATTTTTCTTTCTCGCACATCAATTTTCTCTTCTTAAGACATAAACACTGTATTTCAACAAGTGTTTTTTCAAAACAACATTTTTCACGTGTTTAGCTTGCCATAACACAGCATACAAAATTAACAGCACCGCCAACGGGTTTTAGCAGGATAAAAACATCACCTTTATTTTATTAAACAAGTCTTTCCAGCTTTACTTTACTAATAAAACTGTCCAACTCTATCATGACAACAATATATTAACTAAGCTAAAACTACGTGCAATTACAACAGTTTCTTTAATTAAAAAAAATATACAAAATTCACTTTTCATGATATAAAAAACAATGCACGTCGTAGCTGACAAAATTAATTGTTTAAAGTCCATCCATTTATAGTAACATTTTTTTGTAAACACTTTTTTAATTGCGAAATAGTATGAGACTATAAAACTTTACCTGTTTGTGTAAAACCTCCAGGCAGTGTTGTTTCTCGTCCTCGACGGACTGTTGTTGTAGTTTTCTAAACAAATGTTGCATTGGTTTTGAGCTCTTTTGTACGGTTCTGTAACACAACTATTACATCATCAATAACCTTTCTAAACGTCGTAAAATTAACACTTCGTACGTAATGAAGTCCAAAGTTTAACATAAACACGTTTTCCTTTCCCTTTATTAAATCTCTTCCTAGAACCTCTTTTATGTAATGTATGACAATATTGGGGGCAAAAGTCGTAATTATCCATTCTCATAAACTCGGTCATTCGTTTAGGATATATCCAATGGTATAAAACTCTGCAAGCTTTGAATGTAGACGTGCACACATCTTCTCGTTTAATAGAAAACCAAATCGGGTAGAAACAGAATCACCATATACATACAGGTAACCTTTGCTCACTTTTTTTGGTCGTATTTTAGAAACTTCTAAATTGATATTCCATTTATCTTAAAAAAAAAAATTGATTACAATCAAACCAAACTTACTATTTTGAAGAAATTGCAAGTGTCATTACATTTTCTTCTTTTGCCAAAATACTTGATGCAGACACATGCAAAACAATAGATTACTTTATAGTTGGAGTTAGTACGATAATTATGCACGGGCGAAAACATTGAAAAGAAGAGTGAGCGTAGCGAACAGATTACCTCTCACGACCATACTTCTCAACAAGTGCACAAAATATCGTACAAAGCAGGCAACAATGAAGCAATGTTTTATCATACAGAATTTAATTTCATATTTTATTGGATTCCTTGCTGAAGTGACAGACACAATTCAAATACTTCATGACAACCATCTAATTTTGCACAAAAGATACAATAACAGAAATAAATTGTTCATGGCGACAATGTTTCACTGTTTCTGTAAACATTATCGACATTTTGGTCTCTTACAAACGAACTACGTTCTTATTTTACTTAGTCCTTTTATTTTGGGATGGAAGCGTGAAACTCACTTATTATTATTAAATTGTTTCATGGGAATATTTCCCATTCTTGAAATCATGTTTTGATGATGAATTTTACCAAAGTCAATGCCCTGCAGTTTTATTTCTCATTCTTCTACATTTATAGTGAATTTACTAACAGATAGTGTCTCTGAAATTGCAAAGCCATTAATAAATGGAATCAAAATGAATTGTATAACCAATTGGAATGTTGATACGACGTTTTCCTGTTCAACTTCAAGTTTTTACTAAAGTTTATGAGTAATATAGTTTGCCACGTACTGTTTTCCATCGTCAAAGTTTTCATTAAGACAATGAATGTTAGTAGCTTTACATTTCAAAACACAATACAATTAGGTATGTTTTGTAGTTTAAATAGCAAATCAACGATCGTAAGAAATTTAAAATTGTATAAGTACCTGCTTGTTTTGATGCACTTTTCAAGTGTACTTTGAACTCAATATTATCTGCAGCTTTATGACTTTCATGAACATGTTCACTTACGTCTCCAATTATACCGTTGGGTTTATTTCGGCCTTGTCCATTTCCTTTAAAACACATCATGATATGAGTAGTGACTTTAACAAATTGCTCTTTTTAGAAAGGGAATGAATTACTGTTGCCAGTTTCTTGATGCTCTTGTCTTATAAAATATATTAGAAAAATTAGTTTTGGAATATTAGTCGCTTCGTAAACTCAAACTATTTTCTTATTGTTAGAACTTCTTTCACCCAGTAATAATTATCAAGTACAAGACCTATTTTTGGTCTTTTAATCAGTGTAAAATGAATGAAATAATATAAAGTTTTTAATTTCTTCAAATATTTTCTACAACTTTAAATACCTTTAAGAATAAATTTCTAAATATCGTTTGATTATGAGAACCTTTTCAATCACTGATGCCGCCTAAGGAGTGTGCTCAAAGTGCCCTGTTACGAAAAAATTGAGTCAATGATTTTACTGCATTTTAGAAAAAAAGTTTATTAAAACACTCGCCAAATTTTAACGAATAATGCTATCATTATTCAGGTTTTTTTACTCAAACCTGAAATTTTACGGCGCAAATAAAAACTAGAGTAAAGAAATGGGACATTTATCACACATGAAATTATTTACTTCAGAAATTGTCCCCGTCACAACAAATAATATTATAAAATCAACACAATGAAACGAGTGCACTGATTGGTCTAGAGGTGGGTTTTTGGCTTGAGCAAATACATCTGAGCTCAACAAATCAAATCAATCAAAACAATCAATCAGTTAAAAGAATTTGCAAATCAATCATAAAATCAATTTAGAGAAAAATTTAAATCTTTGTCGTTTTTATTTATTTATTTTATAAAGAACAAAAGATGTTTTTCGTGTTTGCACTGGCGTATGCAAGCCTCGTAGATGTTGTGAGAACCCTCGACCATGTGCGACCATCGACCTTCAGTCTCGGGCTTTCACTGATCTGCTCTCAAGTTCCTCAAAGGTCTCCTCGGTTTGCATAAGCCTGTGCAAACACAATAAACGACTTTTATTTCTTAGTTGAAATGCTGTGCGTATTAGCCTCGTAATATAAAATTTAAAGATATTTTTCAGGTTTTTGGAAGTCTACTTTTTTAAATTATGTCATTTGACAAATGTTCAGAAACAATAGTAAACTCCAAATCGTCTTCTGAGCGGTCACTTAGCGCAAACACTAACACAGACGAAGCAAATTTTGGTGAAGCTTGTGTTTTTTTTAAAATTTTAGGCTGCAGCTAATTGTATAGAGCATATGGAATAATAGCAAGAGTTAAGTACGTGTAACAGTAAAGCAATAATTAAAACTTTACAATTATCTGCAAAGAAACCAACAATACCAAAATTTAGTCTCTATATAAAGTCAGTTTACGGTGTTTTGTTGAGTGTTCTGTATATTATTGTATAAATACTAGAGTGCTTACAAGCTTTGTACGTGTATAAATGCGGCAACAGGAAATTTGAATATGAAACATAGCGAGTGTCTTTGTTATTTTAAAACTCTGCCATACAAAGAAAAATGATGGTGGAAAATGGATGGGAGATGTTTCATTGAGCATCCTGGCTTGGAAGAAGTATGTTTGAAAATTAGTTTGGATGCTGAAAACTGCTGGTTGAAATTGTAAACAAACTCTAAAGATGCAAGAACTACACAATCTTTTCCACTAAAGGAAAACAAATGAATTCAAGTATATAATCAGAGGCAAGTATTGAATTTGCTTTTCGGTATTATATGTAACAAATAGTATATAATAGACTAGTAGTCAGGATATTAGGGCTACACTAATAGACTATTGGTCAGGCTACACTGGAAGTTAAGTACTATTAGTTTAAACATGACGCAGACATAAAATTAAAATTTGACTATACTAGGAAGGCATAGTTACTAAATTTTTTAGTCGAATTGATGCAATGTCTCTTTTATTGACACAGAAAATTTTTATTATAGATCAGAACCATTATACTATTTTTTGTTATTTTTGCATATACTCAAAAGAAGTGGGTACCTTTTAAACTCCTAATGAAGGCCAACCACTAGCCCGACCACTAGTTTATATGCAAAAACCCTAAAAAGTCTTTAAAATTCTCCATTAGCTGCACACCTTTAAATTATTTGCTACTTATGTACAGTACAACTACGTACCTTGCCTCGGATTATATAGTTGAATTCTGTTTCTTGCCTTATGTTTCTTCCCTTGTTTTATGATTCAAACCGGCAGTTTTGCAATAAAATTAATATTTTAAACATAATTGTTCAAAAGAGAGATATAATTATATCCTTTTAAAGAAGACAGGATCTATCGAAGCGGTTTATTTTCTTTGCCTTTCCACTGAATTCCCCTTTCTAAAGTAATACTACAATGAAAGCCAATTAGATGACAGAACAATTAAAATACAAGAATCCCGTAAAAATACCCTACCATACTAAGCTGCATAAGAAAGTGTTTCTACAAAATTCACACACACGTTGCACCATCAAAGGAAACCCTGAAGCAGAATATAACTACTCGTACCCACGTTTATGAAAAATATAGCCCAATTGCGAATATTATCACACTGCACATGCAAACAATTAGTTGAAGCTAGAAAGAAAACAAAAACTTGCACAGCTTGCAGGAAGAAGGGAGTTGTTGGAAAGAGTATATATAGTCTGGCAATGGCTGAAAATGCCCAGTGGCTTAAAGATTGGCAGGATTATTCAAAGAAAACTATAATGAGATGCATAAATGAAAATACGCAAATTGAAGCTCAAAATAATACGAATTGTGACGCAGAACTGCAAAAATAAGGAGTTTACAAGCAAAATTTAATTGCAAAATAATTTCAATTACATAATTTTTCAATGCATCCATGTCAGGTATTATATACGCAATGCTAATATGCGTTTCTCTGACCATCTTGGATAACTTTTGAAGAGTGTATTTTGGTAATATCAAAGATGCAAGGACCTCGACTTAGATGTTGCACGTCATTGTTTTAACAGATTCAACAAGCATCCATGAGTTTATTAATTCTTTACCGGGCGAGTATACTTTGAGCAACAATCAATGAACACAATATAAATTGATGACAGAAAAATTCATGCATTAACTGTGAAAATGAAGACAGTTGTTTTAAGAGGCTAGTTGAATCGAATTTTTCCATGAGATATCAAACTCGTCAAAATAGCATTACGTAAATGGTGAGGTAAACCCAGCAGATTTTGCATTAAGAGGTCTAAGTCCGAGTGAACTTATAAAAAGTAAGCAGTTGATAACAGACCAAAAGTTGTTTTCTCATGAGGACGAAATAACATAGTCTGACAAACCAAGATCAGGCTAATTATGGGGGTTGGGTGTTGCAAAATGGGCAATATCCTGAGGCTGAAAAATAATTTTCAAATTTATGGAGCTCAAAGGCAGGGTCTTGTGCTCTATTTCTATTGAAAACTTCTTTGCTTTCTTTAATCAGTTTCTTACGTCCTAAAGTGACGTAAAGGAACATTTTAAATAAACGTTCCGATCTGTTTAGTGCATGCAGTCCCCTAACGTGACACCTTTAATAAATTAAACATAATCAGTGAAAGATAAACAAATGGTCAGTTGCCTGAAGATCGCCCTACGGCGTGAAACTCCAAGTAGAAACAGCAAAATCTTGTTTATTTTTGTCTTATTTTATTTGAAAAAATTCACGAAAACACAGATTCATCCCGAAAACATGTAAGTGATTGCCTACTCTTCAGGGATCTTTCCCTGAGGTTTAAAAGTTTATAAGTTTAAATATTTGCAATCTAGGCATTAAATATATAAAATAAAAGTTCTCCGTTGTATAAAATGATTTTTATTGAGCTTTCGACTCATTGCTTCGAGCCTTCATTAGAATGAGGAAATATTTTTACATTTTCTTTAACTTGAAGACACTTAGAGCGTATAATAACATTAGCAGGTGGGTTAATGTGATTAGATGGAGTGAAGTGCGTTGCCATGTGTTTTGGTGTATTGTAAATATAATCGGTTTATTTTATTAGAGTGAAATGTTGTAGTTTTGGTGCTGTTTGTAGTTCTTTCGTCCTTTTGCTTTAGTTTTGAGTTTATGATGGTTATGTCGATATGTCTGTTTATTGTGTGGTTTCCTTTACTGTACCAAGCTTATTTAAATTCGCGTGCGTGTTTAGCCTGTGAGCGTCCGAGTATTTTAGCTTCTGTTCAGCCGAATGTGTGGTTGTTTCCGTGGGTATGTTTATAACATTCACGATATATGGGATAGATATCCTCAGCAGAACAAAAAATGGGAATTATTCGCACGCACAGAGTCATAATTATTGGAGCAGCTTCACTTCTTACACAATTGCAAACAACAACAAATCCTACCAGACAGCATCATCTACCGACCATCATTAAGAAAACTCATGCTCAACAAATTGCAAAATCAAACAGCCGCCGTATGTTAAACGTCCTTTTATCAGATGTCCACAACCGCTTACGAATCTATCGACATAAACTACAAAACATCGAGGAACCGTAACAAGATACACTGTTGCAAATTATGTTAAAGTTGTGTTGAGTTCAATTGTACATTCAGGAACGTTGGGGATGATAAGGAACAATATAAAAACATGTGTGGAACGGAGGTAGATAGAGCAGAGAACGGAAGTGAGAAGCAGGAAGCGAGGTACTTTGTAGATAAGAATAACAAATTGTTTAAGAAATCAAAGTTGTGATTGTGAATATTCTTCGTGTTCGAGGACATTGAGACAAGGACAATTTTCGGAATACGTGTTACCTACCGACGAAGGTTATTATTGTGATAAATTGTGAAAATTTCGTTACGAGATATTACGCGTCCCATACAAACATGCAAACGACGAAGCAAAACTCAATATAAAATTAACTCAAACTAAAGTTATCTGCTCAAAGAACAGCTAAAATATTCAATTCAGGAAAGCGAAACTATCGAACGATAACTGAACGCCTCAAAACAACTATAAAAAGCTGACAATTTTAAAATAGCTGTAGAAGCAGCGAAATCGAAAAGAAGAAGACCTTGAAGAAATCAGCGATTGGAATGCGGAAATCAAAACAAAAAAAATAATGAAGCCGAATACGAAATAAACAAGCTAACTCTGGCTGAACAATAGGAAATTAGAAGAGAGAAATTCACGCTCGCGAGGAGCAACTTAAATTTGAATAAAGCTTAGAAATAAAGGCTCAAGTAAATGCAAAAATCAAAATTCAATGTCCGGGACTCAAAATATAAGTATGAAGGTATGTCGGTGACATTATCAAAATAAATATTACGAAATTTGAGGGATACATGGATTGGCCTAGATTTGGTGGCAATTTACGGAGACAGTGGACAAGTCAAAATAGCTGCCATCAACAAATTCACATATCTGTGGTTTCCTTGGAGCCCAAAGTTAAGCGACGACTAGAATCATTCCGTTTACCACCGAAGGATACAATAGAGCAAAGTAAATTTTAAAGATCAGTATGTGAAGAATTCGGGAATTATAAAGCTTACATAAAGAGATCATGGACTTGCCTCATATCTCCGGAGCAAACGCGAGAAAGATTGCCGAATTTAGTGAAAGTTAAATCATTGTGTCCAAGCTTTCAAAACGCAGGTAAACTGAAAGATGTCCAAAATGTTTCTGACTCTAGACAAACTCCCAGCCATACGTGGGGACCCTCTTAGAAATGGACTTTCCAGAATGGGAAAGTTGGGACTTCCAAGCTTACTGAAACAGTCAGATAGTGGACCAGGCGAAATCAGTCTGTGAGAAAGAGTCAGACAAACCTGGATGAAAATCCAGAAGGTCAGAAAGTCTGTCATACTAAAAGAAAAGTGGATGTGCGTCTACTTGAAGGAAATCATAAATCAGGGAATGTAAAGTAATCAGTACTTTCAAGTAAAGAAGAGCAATTTTAGTCAAAAGAAACTTTGTTTCAACTTTGAATGCTAGCAATGCGCTGAGACACATTGCACACAGAAACACTGCTGGTCAGATAGTACAAGCATGGTAGATTAAAGGATAGGGTTATAAACAATTCGTGTCGCATCGAGTGCAAAAATCCAGCTTCTAATGAGATAGTGTGGCATCATGTACCAACAACCGAGAATTCGGCTGACCTCGGAAGCAGAGGTGGCAAACTGACCGAGATGTGGATGAACGGTCCTGCCTGGCTATCAGAGCGTAGTCTTTGGCCACCAGATCTTATAGACAAACCGTCGACTGACTCCCAAAATGAAGCAAAGGCGACGAAGTAGCTTTGCCACGGCTATCCAGCGGTCAGACTCAGCAATATTCAGTGATATTCTTAAAACAATCATTGCGGAAGGCATTTCGCATTAGAATGGGTGAAACGATTTATTGATAATGCTCGACAAAACAGAGATAATAGAAAGCACGGGCCACTGACATCTGAAGAAGTGGAAGAGCAACACATGTCATGGATAAAATGGTACAAGCCGGGTCGCAGAAAACCAAAGTCTCAAACGGATCTGATTCAGTTAAATGTACAACCCGACATGAAGCGAGATTTTAAGATGTCACGGTCGGATACAAGGAAAGTTTCCTATTTACTTGCCTGATAACGCTCTATTCACCGTGAAGTTAGTGGAAGATGCACACTTGGAAACACTCCATGGGGGAGTTATACTTACGATTGCAAAGGTCCTAGAAAGGTATTGGGCTCCTCGGCTTCGTCGACCAGTCAAAAAGTAAAGGAAGAGATGCTACAGAAGCAAGAGATTCACGACCAAACTGTATTATTTATTATTTGCTGACTATATACATCGTTTAAAAGGTATTAAGTTACATGACGGCATGCACTACAAATATCGGAACGTTTATTTAAAATGTTCTTTTTACGTCCTTTCAGGATAAGTAGTTTTTCTTCAAGGCAAAGATGGCAGGTTTTTGGTTTTGTTTGGAGGTGGAGTTGTTTGATGAAGTCCCATTTAATGTTGTAGTTACGTTTGTTTTCTTCCAGTGTCCATGTATTTAGAAAGTTCTCTCTCGTTGCGGCACTTAATGTTCGTAATTGATTTAGTGTGGTTTCGATATCGTGTTTTAAAAGCGCATGCAGTAACACATATATAAGTTTTTGTTTCGTTGTTGTCAGTCGTTGATCACGTCGGCTTTTAAAATCACGTTGGGTTTCAGGCAATTGCCATTTGTCGGGCATAGGCGTTTCTGTCTGCAGTTACATTTCTTTGGGGGTTGATCTTGTTCTGGTTGTTTCTGGGTTAAGTCTGTTTAAAATAGTCTTGTTGTGTACGGTTATGAAGTTTTCATGTTTCCTTCAGGCTATAGCTTACGCGTATTGTGTGTCGGTTGAATATCTTAGATTATACTATTTGGTGGGAAATGTTTGTCGATAAGTTGTAGAAGTCATGAGCGATTTTTTGTTTTACGTTTTGCAAGATCATCAACCCCGCAAAAGCCACCTCGGAAAAGTCAGCAAATTCATCCTAGACAACATCAACAACGTAATACAGAACGGACTAGAACTAAACCAATGGCGCAACACAACAGATGCTATCACTTGGTTTAAATCCATTACCAAAAATCAAAAAAATCATTCATATCATTTGACATAGTAGACTTTTACCCTTTGATCACCGAACACCTATTGGACAAATGCCTAGCGTGGGCAAAACAATACACAATAATCACAGAAAAAAACAACACCATTATTAAAAACGCAAGAATATCATTTCTTTTCCACCAAAACAAAACATGGACCAAACGCAACGCTACCAACACGTTTCATTTAACCATGGGCAGCTATGATGGAGCGGAAGTTTGCAAACTTGTAAGGCTATTTTTACTCGACCAACAACAGCACCGGTACGGGAACAACGTCAGCTTATACTGTGAGGATGGCCTTTCAGTCATAAATACAAATCTGGAAGACTCTGCGAAAGAAGAAAAACCTTCTCACACTTATTTGATGAGGTTGGACTAAAAATCAAGCGATGCAAACCATCAACGCACAAACTTCCTTGACGTAACATTTGACTTTAGCAACGACATCCACCAATATGAAAACCCAACGAAGACCTCTACATTCACAGATCGTCCAACCACCCACCATCAGTATTACGCCAACTACCCACATCCAATCAACAACCAGATTAATACACTCTCGTCTGGCAAATACCTTCGAAAACCGCACCAATTTACAACTAAGCTCTTAAACAAGCAACTTCACCACCCAACTCACCTTTAATCCATCAAACATCAATGTAAACACTACGTACAACAAAACGTAACGTCACTTGGTTTAACCTACTATACAGCAAAACGTAAAACACACATCGCCCATGACTTCCTACAACTTATCGACAAACATTTCCCACCAAATATACTCCAAGGATATTCAACCTGACACACAATACGCGTAAAGCTGGCTGCGGCGAAAACATGAAAACTTTCATAACCAGACACAACAAGACTATTTTAAAAGACTTAAGCAGACAAACCAGAACAAGAACAACCCACCAAAGAAATGTAACTGCAGACAGAAACATCTATGCCCGACAAATGGCAATTGCCTGAAACCCAACGTGATTTACAAAGCCGACGTGAAACGACTGACAACAACGAAACAAAACTTATATAGGTGCTGCATGCATGCGCTTAAGACACGATATCGAAACCACATTAAATCAATTACGAACATTAAATACCGCAACGAGACAATACTTTCTAAATACGTGGACACTGAAAGAAAACAAACGTAACTACAACATTAAATGGGACTTCATCAAACAACTTCCACCTCCAAACAAAACCAAAGAACCTGCCGTCTTTCCCTTGAAGAGAAAGGCTACTTATCCTGAAAGGACGTAAAAGAACATTTTAAATAAACGTTCCGATATGTTTAGTGCATGCCGTCATGTAACTTAACACCTCGATGTATATAGTCAGCAAATAATATATAATCTGTCAGTTTGCCTGAAGATCATTCCTCAATACGCCTAAGATTTAAATTTCCTCATACACGACCAACAACCCTGGAAAGAAACCTTAACTTTACATTTCGACAACCGTATTACCCAAAGAACATATCATTACCATTAACAAACGCCTTTCATCCTTATCATCCGACAAAACATCATTCGACCAAAGCGAACACTCCATACAAAAAAAAACGCTTCATTAAAATGGATATCACTACACACTGAAATGTGAACCTGAACGCTACTATCAAACAGAAAACAGACTTAGAAATAGCATACTCTGGTACAAACCCACCATGCAACAAGAACGTCAGCAAAACATTAGCTATAAACTCTTTTTCACTAATCGACAAGCACTTTCCTATAAGACCATAAACTTAGAAAACTGTTTAACCCGCAACACAATTCGGCAATTAAGTTACAGCTTCATGACACTTAATGGAACATATTATCAGTAACCATAACAAACACATAATGCAGAGAACCAGACAGTACTAATAGCACCATCAAGGACAAAATACACAAACTAAAACATTGTACACTGGGGACAGAAACAAAACACCCATTGCCGAGAAACCGACACAGAGACCCACACTACCTCTTTCCGCCACAAAAAACTACAGAAACTCGACCGAACTCAGTAAAGGCACGGTAACATAAGGACAACAACATTGACAACGACACCTCACGGGAACATCATCACGCACAGCAAACCATACAACAGCGCACTATTAAAGATGCAGACTTTGCCTCAAGAAAAGTTCTTCATTCCTCTACCAACAATCAAATCATCCCACAATAAACACCAGCGAAATAGTTTCCTCTTGTCGCCCATCGATCAAAACCTCCTATATAATTTGCTTAACTGCATACACCTTAGATTAATGCATGACTTCTTCATCTTGTATATATATTTAAGCATTTAATAGTTCAATTTTTGCGGTTTTACATGGATTTGAACCAGCCAGACTAAGATTCCCACAAAACCCTACTCTTCCGAAATATCTTTCATTTCATGTACAGAACAACATATTAAAATTTACATGATCTGAGGCCATTAACTTTGTAAAATAATGTTTTCTGGCAAAATTATGACATGAAAACAAGACTATAAACAAAATTACAAGATAACTTACTGCATTATGCTTGATTATCATGGCTGATTGCCTTAATCCATGGCTATTAAAATCATGTTAAAGTGCTTTAACGAACAAAAAGAATCCTTTATATTTACACATAGTAGCCTACAGACTGTCACTTTCATTTACATATGGAACGATGATCAATACTTTGATGTACAAAGAGACATTTCTGTCATTTCATACTTTTGTTAATCATCCTTTCCTTGTCGCCTGCTATTGCGTTACTGTGGTACCTCTACATTGACCACATGCCATTTTGTGGGTGAGTGGTGTCAGGTTAGATAATTTGTAATTACAGTTGTATCGTATCCTTAATGAAGTAAGTTTTCAGGAGCTGCTAAAAGATCAGTTGTTCTAGGTACATAACACCTTGCACATTTCCCACCGTCATCAATCAACAATCCTTCGTCTTGACTCTGCCATTGCTTAACAGGAAGACTCTCAATGAATGATACTTGGCTGCACTAGATGTTGGGAAGACTTTGGGGCTCTACCATTCGGCCTTTAGTGCACACATTCTCGTAGTACTTCCTGTGGCGCAAACTGTGGGTCTCCCTTTTTTTCCTCCATACATGCAGACCAAGGCATTTTCAACACTCTGGATTCCGTATTCATGCTGGCGTTTGAAACTTCAAATGCTGATGCTTGTTCACGGAAATAGCTTGAATCTGTGAATTTCAAGAGGTGCTGATTTTCCAAGGCCAAAGGGCCGGATGTCGTCACAACCAGCAATAGCATGTGAAAAACAAAATATTTTTACACAGAGATTCACCCAGCTCTGAAGATCTCCCACTGTTCATACCTTTCCGTTCTACGTTTAGTTGTTTTCTTCGGTTCTGGACGAAAATAAAGACCACATCCCTCATCCACACGGCACATTAAAACAAGAAGATCTGTATCATCTCAACAAGAACGGTAGGAATTTCATGGCACTTGAACAGCTGACTTTGCTATGAGAGAGATCAGCGTCGCCATCGGCAGGTGTAGTTACAGCAATCCAAATCAGATAATTTCGAAGAGTAGTTATAAGTCGTTTCTTATTGTGTATATTAGCAAAGGAATACATCTCTTTTCATTGTTATCTTCATGTCAGCTTCCAATGCACTGTTGCTAACCTTACCGGATGATCTTCGTTGTTGCGCCATGTTCTA
The DNA here is from genome assembly GCF_021976095.1 of Xenia sp. Carnegie-2017. Classification (NCBI taxonomy): domain Eukaryota; kingdom Metazoa; phylum Cnidaria; class Anthozoa; order Malacalcyonacea; family Xeniidae; genus Xenia; species Xenia sp. Carnegie-2017. The sequence goes on along the minus strand of NW_025813526.1, from coordinate 6,145,238 downwards.
AGTAGATGGGTTATTATAACCGTAAAACAATACAACTTCCTGCCCCATATTTCTGTTTACATAGTGGTGGTATACTGCACAATTCTTGAGTTGCTTCTTTGGCCATGGTACGCGATGAAGAGCTCCTCCATCAATGACGAATTTGGTTTCGCCGACCAGGCCGGCCTTAGCATCAGTTGACAGCATTTCCCACAAGTAATGCAAGATTAGACTTCTGAGGCTGTCGCAACGTTAGCGGGGAATCGAACAAGGCTGCTGGATAACTACAAACTCGTATTAAAATACTTCTTCTTCATCAACGGTATACATGCAAAGACTAACCTCTGAAATAGAAGCTGTGGACGACATTGTACTTTACTCGTTTATCTTTACTGATGAGCTGCAGCAAAGGTAATGGCTGATCTTTTACGTGTAAAGTATGTAGTCATACTTTTTGTAACAATAATCTTTGACAATATGTTTTCTCCTTTACTTCGATTTTCATCAACATCAACGGGATCATCTGCGTTTACACTTGTCATTATATTCTTGAGAACTGATTCTTGAATAAATGATTCTTTCCTTCTGATGCAAGCGTTTTAAGTATGAGCATGGTATCAATCCATCTCTTTTCTGTCGACTTTGGGACATATCTTTGTTTTGTTCCTGTGTTCACACATGATGCCAATAAGGGTCTTGCATAGCTAGGCTAAGCTGGGCTGTCTTCGATGACAATACCCACGACACGTTGCCGTTCGTCATTCCACTTCCGCCGGTCAGGCACCTGTGGTTTCAACAGTTCTAATAAGAACTTGTTCTATATGAATTAAATCAGTGGACAGGCCAATGGTAACGTTCACTCAACTGACAACATGGAAACCATCTGAAAATGACTTAGACTTCAGAAACTCATCTTTAGATTCATCAAAGATGAAATGGGCTCACAGAAATGGGCTCAACAAGAATGAAATGGGCTCAACAGAATGGGCTCACCCACATTTCTGTGTAGTTGCTAATTGTAATGCAATCTATAGAGTAGCTGGCGCTCACGACTTACCTACATGCCTACCTTTTGGTTCAGCTACGTAGATGACCCAATCACAGCACTATATGCAGGCCAGATTGATGACTTTTCCACTCACATCAACTAACAGAACAGCCACATACAATCTACCAAAGATGTTGAAGAAAACGTAACTCTTCCTTTTCTCGACTGTTTGGTAAAAGAGGACATCCGAAAACTAAGAACAACAGTTTATCGCAAACCAGCACACTTACTGACTACCAGACAATCATCTTACAACCCTACATCACAAAAGCCTCACAATCAGATTATTAAGAAGACGTGCACAAATCCAATAGTGATTTTCGCGATGCAACTATCTACATTTAGACGATCCATTTACAAACATGCTCCCGGGTTCAAACCATTTACTTGAAACAACTATCTCAAACGTGTTTTAACAAAAACAACTATAGCTCTGACTTTGTCAAACGCAACACTTACAAACCAGACCCAACGAAACGAACAACTCAGTGACAACAGCAACGATACTGCACATCAAAGTTACGTCTGATACTCTCGCATATCTTACGACCATGCAACATACTTGTCACACATAAACCAATCACAACGTTGCGACAAGTTACTAAGAAATATAAAGGACAAAGAAGAACGCAATGAATGACAAGGTGTAGTTTACAAATTAAACTGATCCGACTGCAACGCCTCCTATATGGGGAAACTGGCAGGAACTTAACATAACACTTACTCAACCCAGGAGCTACAACGAAACAAACAAAATTAATCACAACTCCGAACATCACCGAATCACAAAGCACAACATTGACTAGGACTCGGCAAAATGCATTCTTATAGTACTGACTATAGACAACGTCTGAAGATGAATACCACTAAGGTTGTCGAAACGTCAGTCAACAACAACAAAAACAGTCCTTCTCAGGACTATACTAACCTGGACGATCTACGTTTAGAAACATGTAACTTCTCATTATGTTGATTTTTCTAACAAGATGGAAACCCCTGAAAGACCCTATTGATCACTTTGTCTCAAAATTTTTCCAAATTTTATTATGCAAGTACTTTTTATAACAAAGAAAAGAAGTTACGTATTTTAATTTTTCTTCTTTAAAATTTTGCATTAGTATTTTATGCTAAATAAATGATCTAACATTTATTTGATAACGAAGGATCTTATTCATGTCAACCAACAATTCAATGAAACACGAGAACGCGTGCTATACTTCTTCTGAAAATGATTGTGATCAATGTTTATGGAACTCCCTCTCATTCAATAGTCAACAGAAGTATTTAGACAATATCTGTATGCGATTTTTGAGGAAACAATTATAAGTCCAGAAATTATACATTGTTGTCTAAGGGTGTACATATTTCCTTCGCCTACACTCACATTAAATTCAATATAACATGATTCTTTTCATATTCCAGTAAAGCTTTTAGTTGAAGAAAATAATGAAGAACACATTTACAAAGTGTTCGCTTTAAAATTGTTAGGTTTTAAAGGCAAGTACCAATGAGAAATTTTCTTATTAAAGTTATTCATATAGCTACACTTTTTCTCCTCTTAAGATATATTTTTTTACCTCATGATGAAAAGAATGCTCTTGATCCTTCCACAGATTTTGTTGAAAGAGTTTGTGACTTAGATCTTTTTCTCACATTCAAAGCACAGATATCACTTTTAAAATTGATTTTGAACATTTCCTTACATATAATGGCGGCTTGTACCTTGGGCTTAACTCGGTGACACGTTAATTTGTGAGTTGATCTGCCTCCAGAATTAAGATGTATTTCAGCACCTGTTTATTAACTGAATGTTTCACTCATCAAAGCCCTTTTTAATTGTATTTTATGCTTGGTGTAGGGAAATAATTATCAGCTGTACACTTGAAGCCTTAAATATTTAATTGATTATTTAAATATGTTTTATGGTGCTTACACAGTCATCACTAACTATTTGAAAATTAAAAGTTAATAACTAAGGGAAAAGTATTATTTTAATAAAATAGTTTTACAGTTATTCTTTCGTTAGATTGTTTTTCATTACCGTCTGTAACAATTTCAACGATGGTATTTTTAATATCTCTTTCGATGTTGCTTTTTGAGATAATCTTGATTGCTGTTGGGGGTCATCAATATTCTTATATATGTATGTCTCAATTAATTAGTTTACATTGAAATCAATTTTTACAAAGGATTAATACTTGTTTCCGCCTATAATATGAAAGTATAATTCATCCCCATCATATATATCATCAACAGACAATTTGGTAACAAACGAGAAACATGTTTAAGTGGTAACTGCGGCCTCCTTGTTTTTGCACAAAAGCTTTAAAGTTGCCAAGCACCTAATATAAACTAGCTGCTTGGTGGGTCCATGAGCTCATCACAAAGACTGTATTCAAGTAAGCCTGAACAGTATAAGTTCCAGCGTCCATTAGAAGCTGCAATTGCTTCGTAAATGCCATTTTCGTGATGAAAACTATTGCTGCGACATTAGACGGTCCAATAAAATACACTATCAATTATCACCTCAATTGTCTTTAGGTCTCCATTTGCATATGACTTTCTATAAAAATTCGTGAAAACTGTACAGAAGGTCGAATATCCATACAACCAATTGATTTTTTTTCAGAGCTTCATTAAATGCACCTAACGATTTGTGCTTTTTACATTTTAACTGGTCCTTGCATGGTTTTAAAATACTCTGCCAGTCTGTGCAGCTTTATGTATCCGTGCCCATTGATTGGAGAAATCAAGTGAGCAGTTTGTGTTCTCTTCTCCACGGAACGCTCAGAATGAAATTAACGTAGAGATTTTCGTGAATCACGAATAGATTCCAACTTGAAATACAGGGCAATGAACTAGCACGAATCAGGACGATAAAACGCAAGAAAAGTAAATTCCACTTTGATGCCAATGACATGAGGCTAAAAATATGCATTTTCATACTCTCATGAAAGGCTCGAACAATTCATAAATTGTGTTAAATTGGCATAAATTTTGATCTGAGAATTTCTAAAACTTTTAAATGATAAAAGTGCTGTTGTTGAATTACTTCTATATATACAAAGCGGAGATGCTAGAGGTCTATGCTTTTCATGTTTGGCATTACAAAATTTTTGAAACCTTCAGTATTTTCTTAATTTTGAAGTTTGATGTTTTTGCAATTTTTCTGTAGTTTATCAAAGAAATTTAAAGCGATGCCAATGCCTTTTTTATTCATATTCAACAACTTAAGTCAATGATTATCAGATTCTAATAAGTTTTAGCTCTCCATTTGTTAGTATAACAGAAATCAGCAAATGTCTTTCAGATACAGAATTTTAAATCATTTTGTATGTTTAAGAATTTTAAAGTCCTCTTTTTGGAAAAAGCAGTTCGATTACGTAATTGTTAAAGATAGTTTTTATGGGCGTTCAGATATTTAAGAAGAGCAACCCTTTAAGAATAACTAGCATTTCTGCCTGAACTAAATGCATATCGAAGGAAAGTTGGAATAAGTTATAAAATACTACAAATCCAATTACTGAAACAATCACAGAAAATGTTTAAATGGGACACAAAACATCACAAAATACAGGCTACACGACATATTAAATTTGATGGTATCTAATGCAATAAAACGAGTGTTCATTGACTAAGTGCTTCAGTAAGTGCATGGAAAATCTTTGTTTTTTTAGTGTCGTACATCGTAAAAGTGTTATATCAGTTTATTGGGGTTAACATCTTTTACAGATATTGTTTTAAATGATACGCATATATAGTTGAAAATGAAAACGTAATTTTGGAGTTTAATCTGAGATGATTACTTACAATAAGCATAGTCAACTTTTTATTGATAAATATAAAACTATTCGTAAGTTAATTTATGCATGCAAAGCAATATTTCGATTTCCCTTGAAATGATTGGCTGCAGGGCAGCTTTTACGTAATCTTTACGGCGGTGTAGTGATATTTTTCTTGGCAATGCATTTGTTTACAAAGCTGAACTTTAAATTTTTTAAGCAGGTAATTTGCTCAGCATGAAAGCAAAGTAAATTCAGATGGTAGTTTTCATAGCAAGGTTAGTTTTCATTTTCAGATAAAGTGAATTTTGCCTCTTGTCTAGGACCTGTTTAAGACTTTGTATGCATCTGTTTTACCGGAAGTTATCTCAACTGTTTTTGTAAAATGACAATGACGAACAACATGGCATATGTGCCATTTGCTCAATTCAGGACGAAAGTTCTCAAATTAAGACCTCCCTAAAATGGCAGTATCGATGTAGTACTAACTTCCAGATTAAAGGTTCACTTCTAAGAGTGGTCTTGGGAGAAAAATTTACACAAGTTTAATATTTACTGAGAAAATTACCATACACGAGCTATAGTCAATTGTCAATTTTGCATAAATTGACAAAGTATGAAGCTGGTTGAGATAACAAGGTCATGCTCATACGCTTTAGTGCACAGCCGAGGGCGCCACCATGGTTGGCGCCGAGCGTCAAAATTTTGAAAATTAAATGCCTTAAACTCCCGGAAAACGCTTTTTTTGGTTTTTATTTACGAAGCTATAACATGGAACGTCACGCCTCGTACAACCGTTTAAAGTTATTTTTTAAATATCCTTCAGTCTTGGACTGTTTCGCCCTATGTCAGGGCTCATCAGCATGCCTAGGAAACACACAACACATCCACTCTGGAAGTATAAAAATGTGATTCCGACATAGACAACCGTCATTAGAGCCTGCAATGAGCAATCTGGTTTAAAGGCAGATTCTCGCCCTCACACCTCAGTTGAAAGAGGAATTTGGTGAGAAATGGGAGACCATCTGGGACATTTTAAAAGAATGAATGCTCAATTCTCATCTTATCCCGGTCTTTTTCCAACCTTTAAAACCATTTCACAATTTTCCCAGAAATGTTTAACTTTATCGAGCACATTTTTAGCGCAGTTTATTTGGTTTAGTGATTATGCTGATCTGCTTCAGGAGACAAATGGTTGTATCAAGTGCAATAACTAATTATCAAAACATACATTTTCAAAGATTTCTTTTGGTTTGCTTAAAGCGGCATTAGAGAGTGAAAATGAGCCATGCAGACTCATTTGTATGAAAATTTAGTCTGCGAGGTTTTTAATAAACTTATCAGGATGGCTGGATGTAATTGCTTTTGATCGTCTTTTGCTTTTAAAATATCTTTATAAATTGAAATTCTGCATAATGAGCCAAGGCGTTCATCCCCCATTGAATTCCTTAAAAAAGTTTTCACCCTATTTAAACATGAAAACGATCTTTCAGCTGAAGCACTAGAAATGGCAATAACAGCGTTAAGTTTCAATAATTTAACAAATTCGGGTATACACTGGTGAATACTAATGTGATAAATGTATTTCAATAATTCCATGGAGTTATCTTTTAAAATCTTTATCTTGGTACACAAAAAAGTTGACTTCGAAGCCTAGGTATAGTAAAGAGAGGACCATATTTTGCTGATAGTTGTTGAATTTTTTCATTAGGAATAGCTGTTTTCCACTGCAAAAAGTTTAGGATTGACTAAGTCAAGAAATGAAAAGCTCATCCGTGAATCTTTCCTTAAGCATATTTGTTACACAATCAATGACTTCGTAATAGAGCTAAAATTTATATTTATCTCAGATTTTCGAGATGGAGGACCAGTTTTTTCAGTTGCAGAATAACAAATTTCAAAAGCTGTTTCATTGCGGAGAAATTAGAAAATTACCAAATTCTTCAATTTTTCTCATGCCAAATGCATAATCAGTTAGACCTATTTTGTAGAATATCATATAAAATGGCTGATCTCTCAAAGATTTGGTAGTAAAGTAGTAAAAGGAAACAAAAGAAATGATTCAAGGTAGTGGAGAGGCCATCAGTACATGTACTTGTTTCATCAGTCCATTTCCAAGGATTTTCACTTATCTTTGTAAAGGCTTTCACTAGTGTATCATAATTATTAAAAATAGCAGACACAGCTCGAGATTTGAAATACCACCTAGTTTCCCCTGGAGCAGGTATATCAACCCCATGAGATTTCAAATGGGATTTTCATTCAGGACTGGAATTTGTAAAGGTGGAAAATGCAGAAACATTAGCAAAAATATTTTCACCTCAATTTTAAAACAGATTGACATAAAACCAAATTAAGCCTATATGCTGCACAATGAAAAAAATAAGCATAGGGGTACACCTGTCTTAAAATTGCCTGTAAACCATTTAGATGACCACTCATCACAGATGCCCCATCATAAGTCTGCATCACTAATTTAGGTACAGCCTCTCCATATCTCTCTAAGATGCCTTTAACTATATCACTAATACCTTGTGCACTTCGGTTGGTACTAACATTTCTAAATTTTAAAATCTTTCCACAATTCCTCCCTTTATCTAGTCGAATAATGGCACTGAGTTGTGCTTTTGCTGTAACATCAGTTGTTTCATCAACTTGAATGCTAAAAAGGCACTCTTTCATTTCATCATCAATCTCATCCTGAATGACTGATCAATACACTCAATAAAATCATTTTGGACATCAGCTGAAACCCCAGTAAAACTCCACCTTCATCCACTCTCTGTACCTTGCAGTCTACCTTGCAAACGACGGTCAAAACAGAATCCAATTTTCCAAAGCATTTTAGTAATTCTCTATAATTACCCTGGTTAAGACTAGCCCTGCTCTCATCATGTCCTCTAAATGCTAATTCCTGTTTGGCAAGATATAAAACTGCCTCCCCCAATATTTTTTAGAATCTCTCTGTTTGCCTTACCTCCTCATTGTGCCTCTCTACTGCTTCTCGCCGAGCTCTCGAAAACAAAACATCAACACTCTCCCTCGAATCAAATAACCTCCACTGTTTGTATGCCTCCATGTGAGATTTTGTTTTCTCGTGTTTATGCTGCCACCACTAAAACTATGCATGTTATGATAGCCTGTTGAAGCCCATGGAGACTTTCTAGGGAAGAATGAAACAAAAGACATGGTCAGCAAAACAATCTATTCTTCCTCACACTACCACACAGCCAGTCCTTGTTCGAATACCAACTTTCTTGAAAGCTCCTATCACTCGTCGGCTAGATTATAGAATACCCGTCCACTTACTACAAATCCAATTTTTAATGGATATGCGGATGTGCGGTCAGCAGTTAACAGTGCGGGCTACGGTTTGTAGTCCATACACGTTATGCGGTCAGTGATAATTAAATACAAGAAAATTCAACGTCACTGCGAAGACAATTTATAGTGGATATGCCGATATGCAGTCATCAAAATCTTATATTAATTTTAACATAGGCAGAGCCATATATACAGGCCAAGAATATAAATGGCTATTCAACAGGCTTTACATACAACACGCCATCTGGAAACTTATATATATATTTTCTTTAAATTGACTTGATGTTGCTGAATTTCTAATCGCTTCAACTTTAGCGTATATTTACATCTTATCTTATTCTTTTATTCTTTCATTCAAAGTTCCATATATCTTCTTAGCATCTTCCAAAAACTTCGAATAAGTCTTTGCCTTTATTTTCGTATCTCCACAGAAACTCTGCCAGATACGACGAGAACATATATTTTTGTATGCCAAATGGTGGAAACTTTACCTTGGCCTGGCGCCAATGTCCTTCAATTTTATTTGTGTGATCTCCATTTTTTTGTTCACGAATTCCACTGAATGGTTCACGCAAGTGCTTGTAACCGTGTTTCTCTAGATTTAAATAAGCTTCCAGTCCATAGTTGTCGTGCCTTTTCTATACTTTTCAATTATCGGCAACAACGTTCTCTCACTCCTGTCTTCTACCAAACATAAAACTCTCTACCCTCTTCTATACCCCAAATACCCATTGTCCTTCTACCCTATGTCCTCTATGATATTTTCGTTTCCCAAATTTGCTCATCAATTTGCACCCTTACACCTGGACCACCAATTTTTCTCTGCATTCAAAATAGTTCAACTCAAAATTTCCCTACAAACGGTAATCAACTACTGTATTTCTAACATCTACCTCAAATCTCATTGTTTCCTGTTTAACATCTCTACACCACCAATATGTCAACTTGAGAACTTCTTCCAACGTTTAATTACTGCCCTCAAACCAACTACCTTTCCGAATAGATAACTCAATCTTATATCGTTTACCTCCTATTTGCTTTCTACATTTGCCATTTACAACCGTCCGACCTATCATCACACTCGACCAATTTCATAACGCTATCACAACAGGGGGCATAGCCGATTACTAGCGATCAACTTCCCTTCCATTAGCCAACTTATCACAATTTCTACTGGTAAGTACGCCGTCTTTAAGCTTCGTATGTCAATAAACACTGGTTTGCTTTTCGTTGATAACTTCCTATCCATTCGCCGCATTGCGTTGCAACACTTGCACTTTAGCAATGATAAATCTGTTTGAATTTCTTTTGCTTTTCCCTTCCTTGCTTACTTGAATCCCAACATTTTTCTTTTCCTCAGCGCCATACATTTTGCGTATTTCAGGTATTAATCTGCTTATTGCTGGCTATTCCTTTGCTAGCATTTGTAGGCAACAATCATATTACAAATTATATGACCTCCTATTACATAACTTCCTAAATGAGTCATTATTCAACTACCTGTTAAAGTTATTCAAGAAATCGCCTCCCACATTGCAAAATTCCTTGATACACTAACTATCCAATGGTATCGAAAACAACAAAATTCTTTATGAAATTTTAAATTTGGAGAGTTTTGAAACTCGTCACTGCGTATCCACGTATCCAGTATCCACTAAAAACATAGCTTCAACTAACTTTTCTTTATAGGTACTAGTCCTCTTATCTTATGCCTCGTTCTTTAACTCGTCCTGCGTATCCACGTATCCACGTATCCACTAAAAACATTAGCTTCAACTAACTTTCTTTATATAGGTACTAGTCCTCTTATCTTATGCCTCGTTCTTTAAACTAGTCCTCTTATCTTATGCCTCGTTCTTTAAACTCGTCACTGCGTATCCACGTATCCGCAGAATTAAAAGGGTGCCTTTACAAATTGGACGGGTATTCTATAATTTACTCCGGCTGATGTCTTGAAAACCATTTAAATCCAGCCAATTCACAACTTCTTCAACGGAAAATGTTTCTTTAAGTGAGCCCATTTTCAACAGATTTAAGACGAACGAAATACTTTCAAGTTAAATCAGAACAAACGGTCAAATTGTGAATGGCTATACACACTGCACGGCACGTTTTATGGTAAAGAGCCGGCGGTTATATTGACTGGGATCAAAAATGGAATAATTATGATTTACATTCTACTCAGAGGTCGGACTTATTTTCTGAGCCATGAGTTATTTTTGTGACAACAGCTATGTGACAGCTATATTGCAGGAATATATTTACATAAATCGATTTTTATGAAGAAACAGAATTCAAACTGATTTCTGTGCCGCCTATAATATCACGGTAAATGCTGATCATTTAGTGATTAATAATCAAAGCAATTTTCGCAGTCGTTGCTTCCAGGGGCGGATCTAGGATTTTTCAAACATCAGTCATAAAACGTCGAAGGCGCTACGCACCTGGGGGGGTCTGAGGCATTCTACCCTGAGAAATTTTGAATTTCAGAGCCTTGAAAATGCCATTTTCAGCGTTTTAGAGCAATACAAAATGTATTTGTGGGCATCGTTTTTGCGTAAAAACAAAACATTTTGCTTACGTTTTTCAAAAAAATGAAGTGAACAATACTTGATGTTTTGCCAAATATTTGGCTCATTATCATGCCAAATATATGGCTCATTAGCATGTCTAGGAACGTAAAATTTATTTTACAATAATGCCATTAAAAACAGATATAGTCTTTAAAATTTCTACCAAGTTGTCAGGCATAGACCCCTGAGACCCCCATTCAAACCTCTATCTAATGAATTTAGTTAAGTTAGAAATTTGGTACTACAAGTGACAGTTCATAGATATAGAAAAGCTCAGACTTCAAACCATGCAAGTTTATTGTAACCCTTTACCCATCTCCACATCAGTGCCAGCAAATTCACCTTTTGAGAAAAAACTCAAAATTTTTTTCTGCCAAAGGTTAAGGAAAAATTATCAGAGTGAAAATTTGCAGTTAAGACAGCTTAATGCCATAAATGTTTATTAGGCATTTCACTAGACTATTATCTCCTGTAAGTATATGCAAGGTGTGCTATATAGCAATCACTAGTAGCATTGTATTTGCAAATACAAACAGAATGTAACCAACATGTCTTTAATTATATAATTACATGAATGTTAAAATTGGTTCATGTGTCATGCTTACTGGTTATGATAAATGTCCTTTCATATGATCAAAGCTTGTTTAAATGTAAATCAGAAATAATTTAGTTTAGAAATTATAATGATCATATGAAAATTTACCTAGTGATCATGAAAAATACTTTGCTGTTTTGCCAAATTTCAAGGTTTATCTGCATACATAGAAAGGCATTTTTACTTTATAGAAAATGCTTTTCATACATCAATAGCCCTTTGGAATTTATGGCAAACAATCTGGTATGAGCTGTAGATTGACAGACCTTTACATCTCTACATGAGGTGTTCAGTTAGAAAAGGGGACAATATGTGACATGGGACAACATTCCATGCATATGAAATACTCAGGTTTAATACCATTCCAGTCAAATTGTCAAAATAAAAAGCTTCATGGATCAGAAGACTCAAAATCACAGGTTATAGTAAACAGCTTCTCATGTAATCAATGTTAGTTTTCTCAAATCTTAAACAATATGTAGTATAACTGTCCAATGATTGAATGATCAATGATCATAAACTGAAAACCCAAACATTTGTTTATGATAAAGTAAATAATAGTATGGCGCCTTATGGCTACAGATTTTTGTCCATTGAAATATATTTGCAGGAATGTAGGATTTCGCTGCCGTATAACGGCCACGATTCCCAAGCACTAAAGAAATCATAGCTAAAGTCCTTTGGCAACAACAATTCTAGAAGCATCAATCTGCTTACCATACGCCATATTGACATAAATCGCATCACACACTCGCATAATTGACTTTGATATATTACATTCATGCATACACTTCACTTGTCCTTTACTTACGATTTTGGATGTAAATTTCTGCTGATAAAACTCAAACCAATGCTGGCTTTCTTTCGAACATCAATGACTGAAATGTCGCTCGCGACATCGTCTTTGCCAAGCATTTAAAATTTATCCATAAATTTCCACCCTCTTGAAAAAATTCACGTTTTGGACAGCAGCATTCATGTCAATATATGAATTTGTAAAAGATTTCCATAAATTCCATCTGATTGTAGTTTAGTTTCTATCATGCTTATAAAATTTACTATAAAACGATCAAACATTCAATTCAGACAGTGAGCTTGACTATGTTAGTTCAGTTGGCTATAGTCGAAATCCGTCAAACCAATCACAATAAAGCAAAATTCAAATGAACCAATTGTAAGATAGCAATTGGACTCCCTTATACGTCCGGCCACCCTTATTATCAGTCGAGACCATTCCAGAGTGTCCACTGATCTGGCTATTGACCAATAAAATAAGCGTTTTTGACGTTCATAGACTCCTTTATCCGTCGAACCAGTCAAGCCACCCCGCTTATCAGTCGGTTATTCCAGGTCAATTAAAATTCAACTGATCTGGTTACCAACGAGATATTCATTGGATTAGTCATTAGTTTTCAATAATAAATAATGCGGGATTTTTATCACGAAGTAAATGTGATAAGAAAATAAGAATAATTAATGAATTTTTAATTAATATGAATAGGTAATTATTGAATTTCAAACATCAGTCGCGCGACGGATTTGACATACTCTAGATCCGCCCCTGGTTGCTTCAGATATTTTCAATGGCCAGAAGAAAAGAGCAAGAATTTAAATGTATAAACATACATTGCTCGCATCTATCATTTGCCTCTTTCAAGAGATATATGAGTCATGTTCGAGATTATCATGTTCATGAACCCAATTTCAAGATTAAATGTCCGTTTGACTCGTGTTGTCGGTCCTATTCACTGATATCGTCTTTAACATCTCATGTGCGTCGAAAACATAAACGTGACCTTGATTATGCAGTTGATTGTGAAGTCAATGATATGAACGGCGATATTACGCAAGACAATGGCCATCTAGTGGCAGACTCGACACTGGACTCAATTGAGATGGGTTGCAACAACAAACATAATACGTATATTTCAGTCAAGGAAATGGCATTGTTTGCTTTGAAGACACAGGAATTCAATCAACTTGGTGACACTGCAACGGATGCAGTGCTTGAAAATACTTATCAGTTAATGGAGCAAAACAGGGACTATTTTAAAAGCAAGTTAAATTATGCATCGAGCATTCCAGTGTTGACATTAAAGATATAGAAGGTTTCGAAGAATTACTTGAGTCACCACCCTCACTTTCTGCATCAAAAAGTATTGCAGACATCAAAGGATAGAAACAAGTATTTAAGGGAAATTAAATATGGTGGTACGTATTTAAAGTATTCTAATACTTCTTGTAAGAACATGATAGTATAATGTATTAATTACTACCTAAATGTATTATCTACTTATTTTGTAGGACCCAATTGAAATAGTGCTTGGAGAAGAGGTGGTAACTTCTGAAGTGAATGGTCAGTTCCGAGTGAAAAAACACTCCTTTCAGTATATTCCAATAATAAAGGTCTTGGAGCAATTGCTTAATCAAATTGACATCATGTCACAAGTAAGAAATGTTGTTAAAGTAAAAGTTTACAATTGCAAAAACTAATATGCTGCTGTAACTTCTGTTAATTTTTTGTTAGGTTCGTAACCCTCACCAAAGTTTAGATGGGAATATGCGAGACTTTTGTGATGGAGAGCAGTTTAATCCTGGTCGCCATCCACTGTTTTCAGTCAACCATAAGGCTCTTCAGATTCTTCTTTACTATGATGACTTTGAAGTAGCAAATCCTTTTGGAGCAAAGGCAACTGTGCACAAGCTAGGTATAGCAATAAAAGGCTATGTTATTCCATGCCCATCAATGTTAAAGTACTTTATTTTTCTCAATCTCCATGGTTTGTTGCATGGAAACTGTCATACCTAATACAAATAAGATTTGAAATTAACAATTATTTTTCCTGCAATAAAACTGGTTCTATGCAAAATTAAAGTTGACCTACAATTTATACACAATGTAGAAAACAAAAGAGCAGCAATGTTGTGTTTTTGTTCTGAAGGCGAAAACATTCTATTGCTGTGTCAGTGTGCTACTTCCAACCTTTTCATCACTCTCTTGTTCCTAAGTCTTGAGGATTGTCTTGTCTCACACAATCATCTTTAGTTTCCTGGACATCAAAAACATTTAATTGACCTCCTTTAATCAAGAATATTGAAAAGTTGCATAGTGTACACTGCATACATTCTCACCTCATTTATATAGGTTTGCTCCGCTATCTTAAACACGTTGTTTGTTGTACCTTGTACCCAGTTCACTGCCTTGGGCCACACTTGAAAATCGATAATTGGGGGGGGGGGCTATATTATGCAAGATATGCTGTACTAAGTTCCTATGAAATCAATTGTTTTGCCCGCAAATGATTTACCGACTGTCGTGACTCAAAGTTTACCACTGTCTACTTTCAGGGCTAATTGGATATCAACTCATGGAGTCAAGTACCACAAACGAGCTGCACTTGTCTATAAGCAATCAATACTGCCGTGTATCTTGATGATCGAAGATTTAGTCATTGCTAATGGGGATGCATTTTTTATTTGTAAACAAATGCATACATTGAAATATGTTAAAAACCTACACTCATACGAAATAGCAATACTCAACAATATTGAGACGGTTAAATATGATGATCTAATAGACTATCCTCCGTTGGATGTATATACAATAAATAGACATGGATTCTCGAGAAAATATGTAAGAATGAGATATGACCTCTCAGATTGTGAAAATTAATAAACCATGTAACATATAAGTATATTATTTTCCATAAATGAAATTTAGTGCTTTTAATGTTTTATATTTTTGTACAAGGGTTTCCATAAAGCGAAAGCCGACTTTCCATAGAAGCATGACACTATTGTTGTGTTATAACACACATTAATAGTGATTATTGATCAAAGTCTGGTGTAAAGTTACACCAGATATAGGTAATATACGATCTACACCAAATCAGTGTAAACCTAACACTTTTGTTGGAACAAAATACACCTCAAAAGGTAACATAACACTCGCAGAGGTGTAATTTGTCCGTTTACACAAAAGTTGTGTAAATTTACACCTATACGGTGTTTGCTGTACACTTGGAAATTTAGAGTGTGTTATTCCAGCCTATACAGTTACCCATTGTGAATTTTTCAGGTTATTTTGTGCAAATTTACATTACAATGAAAATGCTAATAGACCCCAAGCAACAACGCAAAAAGGTGATAAAAGATGGTCAGTTGCATACCCTAAAGCTCACAAAGGAGAAAAAGCTGTGGCCAAACCAATAAGCGACTGTCCTACCTACAGTAAGAATTAATAGACAAATCAGAATCATTAATGACAAAATGTTAATGCGAAATACATTTAAAATTTTCACATTAATGCAAGATGTTCAGACTGAGTGTCTGAGACTTCGCAAAGATTTCAACACCACAAAAATAGCATTGGAGAATGCAAAAACATTGCTTCCAAAAGAACCTCCCTCACTTGTGGAAACATACTTGTGTGGGAAGCAAAGGCAGCCAAAAATTGAAGTCATCACTCGCAGACACAGTACATTTACAACGCCTGCTCTGCCCGACGATAAAATAAATGACACAGTATGTCTTTGCAAGGGAAAATGTGCTACAAGCCGATGTTATTGTAGGAATAAGAATCGTACATGTACGTAAAGTTGTGGTTGCCAAACCATGAAATGCAACAATACATGATGAAAATTTAAAAGCCTTGAAATCTCAAATACCTCAAATCCAATTTCAATTTACTTGGCATACTTCCCTCGTATGCATTTGTACATGCAAGATGGAAATGGCCTTCGACATTTCTTGCAAAGAATATGAAAAATTCATCTCGAACATCTTCGATACGCAACATGACGGTATATTTTGTGTATGACTGCAAGTTCGTCATCACCTAACGGACTGTTTTGTTCAATATACTGCCAAGTATCTATTTCAAGGACGTTTGCCGATATGTTTTGATTGAAGGAAGCAAGTTCAGTAACGCAAGACAAGCCTGCATCCTGTGCCGATTTAAGTTTGCCATCATATTCGTCATATTCAACCGCTTTTTCATGAAAGCAAAAGCATTCAATCGTTTTTGCCATCAACTCACAATGGCCGCATTTACACCAACTGAGTGAAGTTTTACGCCAACTATACATAGCTTCAAACTCCTCGTCTATCTGATCATCTACTTCGCTCGACGACGAACTTTCTGAGTCAGAATTCTCACTCTCTACAAATTCATCTGGCATTGGCTCAAACATATATGACTGAACCATAGCATCTTTGTTAATATTTTCCATTTTGAGTGCTGTAACAGCAGTGAAAAGTCCCAAACTTTGCGTAATAAATGAGAATGCTTGTCAATTTGCAATATTAACAATATTTATCAGCGAAAGTCTCACTGTTGTGACGTCACATATGAAATCGAATTATTTTGGCTGCTCATTTCAAGATGGCGGAACAGCCCTTGAAATAAGCAAACTTTCATTCTAAATTGCGCTTTAAATATATATTTTCAAACCGGAAAAATAATGTTTTACGGAATACTAAACTGCAATGAATGATATCGCGACATAAAAAAATATATGTCCCATGTACTTTAATTTTGTTTTTGTTAAGGCTATTGCACTATTTTTTGGGAATTACCTCGATAAAAATATACCGATAAAAATACCATACGCAACATTTGCCTCACTTGCAGTAAATTATGTAATAATTCACTTTTTAATTAATGCATTTAAGTGGCTATATGCCAATAAATATATTGATAATGTAAACTCTATCGGGAATGATTTATGCAAATAGTTTCGATTTGGGTAATGCATTTCCATAAATCTATGACTGACAGGAATCGTATTTTTCTACTTCATTTTTTAATATGAAATGTCTAAATGTCGAAGAAACGCTGTTTTTTGGCATATTATTTACATATTTGGCTATTTATGTCCTATCAATTTTAGTCAATGCATCTTTTGAGCGTAACGTCAGTGATCATTGATTATGGAGAATTTGTATTGTAGCACATTTATCGACTGCGTTAACTATTACTTTTCTTTGTTTTTCTTGGCGGCGCTGTCAGCATTCCTGTTGGGGGTATGGTGGGGGGGAGAAGGGGAAGGTCAGCAGAAACCTCACACCGTTTTTGTAGAATTTGACAGGGATTTAAATACACGTAGTCATGGAAGTCTATGGAAGTATAAATAGGACGCATGCTTATAGCCTTTAAAATAAAAGAGAATATTTACGTCGAATAAATGTTGCATTTCATTGCTGTAATGTGAGGAGAGGGGTGGCGGTGGCAGGTGAAACTTGAGTGTACAAATATAAGGTTCATGCAAGTTAAAATCGGTTGCTCATGTGTTTAGAGAATATTCTAACCATTATACGTTCTCAAATATAAATTTTTATATAAATGTCTTGATTTTTTAGATCTTTAGACATAACGTAATGGTTGAATTGTAAATATTTCAATATTGTTGTAATCATCAATATCGCCTTTTTTTATTTTAAGCATATTTAATAATTAATATTTTGAAATAGTTTATTACAGCACGTAATAATGATGTTACTATTTGCTTTGTTCTAATCCAGACCATACTTCAAATTAAATCGATGTTTCTTTTGATGCACTCAAGTAAATATACTACACTTGTTTGCATTTTTTAGTTATCAAATGCCGAAGACATGTTAGCTAGTCCTTACAATAATTATGATGATGATGCGCATCACTCGTCGTCGGGTCGCAAGTTTTTGCCATTTTTAGAGTCCCGACCATTTAACACTCATAGTGGTGAATGCACAGGAAACGACCATTATGATTTTGGCCAATCAAGTAACATCAACACGGGCATCAAAATGATCTTGCAGCATATCCTCAACCCGCCGTTCTTCTGCAACTGCAGCTTCGTTCTCAGCAATTTCATTGGACGAAGCAAGCGGTCAATATTATCGGCAAATGACAATATTTCCATATTAGATTCGTCCGAATTTGCCGTCGTAAAGTCCGATGAAGAAACCGATGCATTTGCCTCGATCGAAGACTCAGAGAGCGAGCTAGATCTCGATGAACTTGACAATTTTTTGCTCTATTTATGTATTACTTTGTATACTTTTCCATGTGCGCTTCTTGCCGTGTTAAGACTATGACGTCACTGACCTTTGCCGATTGCAAATATTCAAAATGGCTGATTTTAATGGCGGACAAGAAAATTAGACATTTCAAATGTTCATAACTCCCTCGTTATATTATTATTTTTGCTTACATTTTACGAAAGCAATAATTGATATGTGTTTAAACTATTGAATGCTCAAATCGATGATTTTTTGACGTTAAGTTTTCGACATAGAAGCACTCTAACAATCTACGAAGACTTTAATCAATATTTCTCAATCATCAATGTACATCTGCTGTCTATATATTGTCAGCATTTAGGTTATTAAACCATTTAGAAACTATAAACATTCCAATCTGATATATTTCTTGCGTTTTGCTTGTATTGATTGTAAGTTATAATGCTGCGAGATATGAACTATTCAATTTTGACTCGCATCAGTGCATTAGCCTGGATCTGCCCCTGGACAACAACAATGACATCAGCAAGTTTGACGTGGCAAATAAAAGTCAAGATTCTATCTAACGAGCGACAACATCGACAATTTATTTGACAAGGTAATATTGTGAAAAATATTATGAAGAAAATCTCGAGAACATTCGTTAAAGCATTTATTATTTTGTATTTGCAATTGGCTGCATTACTATCTCGAACAGATGTAAACAAAACAAACAAATGGTCGCGGAGAATACCAAAATCAGTCTTACAGAGACTGACGATACAGTATCAAACTTTAAAGAGATCAATATGGAGACATCGTTTCAAAGTAAACAACTTCACTTGGTGACAAATTACCCCATAATCTTTCTACCACCATGGTCGCGGAATCAAAGTGAGAATGATCTAAGTCGCTTAAAGGAAAGACAGGAAGAAATCGAAGAAACCCTTCAAAGAAATTTGAATCACCCTTTCGTCAAGAATGTACACGTTTTGGTCAATCAAGGATCCGCTGAAAAGCGCTTAAACCACTTAGGGGTAAGAAATAAGCACAAGCTCGTTATTTGTTATTACGAAGGAATGCCATCATATAGACATTTCTTAAAGTATGTGAGCCAAAGACTGCAAAATAAAATAATTGCTATAACAAATATGGATGTCTATCTTGGCGAAGGATTTGAAAAACTAAATGTAACTTTTTTAACAAAGCATAACATTGCCTATGTTTTAACGCGCTCTGGTAAAATAGAGAAAAGATGCAATATGAGTCATGGAATAGTCTGTGAAAGAAGATACGTTGGATCTCATGATACGTACATCATGAATTTGACAAATGCTATAAGCGACGAAGTACTAGAGATAATGAAAATGGACATGAACATTGGTGGAATTGATAACAGACTTCTTTGGGTTCTTAAGAAAAAAATGAATAAGAAACTTTTGAATCCTTGTCATTTCTTAAAAACGTATCACAACCACTGCGTAGCTATTCGTGGAAGTAAAAGGTATACAAAACTTCCTAAAGAGGGCAAGTCTCTTAAATGTCGCCCATCCGGACTATACAACTAACCGAAGTTCTATTTATTAGGAAGACTCCTTACAGTTCACCCGAAATTCTGTTTGCGTTGTTATGGCAACCACGACTCATTTTTTTACACTTTTATTGTATACTTTTGCGAGAATCAACCGCATCTTTTTTCAGTTTTGTAAATTTTCCTAATTGTTTTTGTGTGACGAATATTCACCATATAAAAAGGCAAGCCCCTGGGATTACCTACAGCTGAATTCAACTATTTTTCCACACGTTTACTGTGTAAATCATCCCTGCACGGTAATTCTGCCATATCCCTTCTTGACAACGTTGTCGTAGCATCTACGACTGAAATGATTCTAACAGGGAAATTGGCCAGACGTGCCGCAAGTCGACTAGGTATGATTGAGCCACGCTCTGGCGTCTCCAACGACACCAGACAGGGGTTTAGTTTAGTTTGTGCATTGGTTTACAAGGACAACCGACAGTTTGTACCTTTACCCGTTCTTAGAATGTCTTCACATCCAATTGAATTGATCGCGGGTGAACAACTTGCAGAATTTTGTCCTCTGATTGAATCACGCTTTCACTCCTCGGTTTGCGCTACAGTTTGGTGCAATACGTCGAATACATTTATTGAACAATTCGAAACTGTTAATGACGATACCCGGCTACCATCTGATGAAAGAGTCTTTAGGACATACGACTGTCACCACGCATAAGATCAATGTTGTGCAGTGTCTACCCATAAAACAAACACTCCGACGATTGCCATACCGTCATAGGGACGAGGCTAATTGTCAAATTGACAAAATGTTAGAAAACGAGGTCATCTGTCCCAGTACTAGTTCATGGTCAACTCTCATTATTTTAGTTAAAGAAAACAGCAGTGAGCTTAGATTTTTGTTATGACTGCAGCAAATTTAATTCTATCAATGTTGGTCATGTGCACCCCTCATTGATGTTTTTTTTGACACTCTGGGCGCTTTTAAGTATATTACAATTTCGGATTTCGAAAGCAGACATTGGCAAATTGTTGTGGACGAGAACGACCGCCACAAAATTGCATTTGCAACATTGAGTTGTTTACACGAACTTTAACCGGATACCGTTTGGCCTTTCTACTGCACTAGCAACTTTTCTGTCGCTTGTAAAAGATGTTGTGTTATCAGGGTTAACACATAAAATTTGCTTGTGTTACCTAGCCGATGTTTATGTTTTATTACTGTGGACCAGACGGCAAATATGTGCTAAAAAGCGAAATATTTACTATATGCGATGACTCGATCAGCTCAAAGATTAAATATCATTTAATCATATTTGGCCTAGATTAGGCAACAAGGTCCAATTACAATGTTATTAAAAGATATAGGCGACAAAATGACAATAAATTCATCTTTAAAATTTCTAAAACGAATTAAGTTAATAACATATAAAGACTGGATAAAAGCGTGGGAGATATTATTCCGGAATTTAACCGTTGGCATCGGTTTCCAAGCACACGACTTCGTTTCTACCGAGCACAACAGCACTCACCCATATAAGGTCAGCAGTACATAATATCATTCGCATTTGACACGTAGATTAGATTGAAGAAAGCTGTAAACATGGAAAAAAGCTGAACCTTTTAACACGGAATCAAAACACATGAAGGTGACGAAACTTGTCTTGAAATATTTTATCCAAGCTCATTTGCAACATATCCTAGAACACGAAATCACTGTAATGTACTGTACACGAAGTCGTAGAATAAGGGTGTCCGACTATACATGGGAATTTTTACTGACAAGAGAGGGGGGAGCAGCATTTCCCATTGCTTATATTTATTTGTATTATACTTGGGAATACACAGACAAACGCACATTGCCTATGAATCAGGATTTTACACAACGCTAATGACATATTTCTATTGACAAAGAGCATGTGTATCTTATAAACCATGTCTCTAAAGTGTAGTAGTCATGAAAAATATCCAGTGGCGTAGCTAGAGGTCATGCTTGTCATGCTGAGCATGACTTACTTTTTCGGCAATTTTGATTTTTTTCGATAATTAATTCTTTGATTTGTCTGTAAGACGTAGCTTTTGGTTTGCAGGCTTTTACAATAAAGTGCATGGAAGAAATGCGCTTGAGTTTTTGGACTACGCGTTGTGTTACGCAAAAAAGCCCGCAATTAGGGAAAACCTTAGCCACCTGAGCGCTGGATACGTTGCTTATTGATGACGTTTGAAACTCGTGCTTTCCACTTGAGAGCATGACTTCCTTCGAAAATACGCTTCTTTGATTGGCCAAATTAGGCTAAGTTCTTGCATACTTCCGCCAAAAGTCATGCGGAAGTCATGCCATGAACTCATCGCAGGAGTTTGATTGTTTTCACGATACGCTATTATACGGTCATATAATTACTTCGATTGTTTATTTCGGTCATGGAAGGAGTTGAGCAAAATCAATCGACGATTTCCTTTTCCCCCTTTGATGGTCAGGATATAGTAGCAGAGCTGGTAGAGAGATCGTTTTCCTCACGAAATATTAGTGAGCAGAAACAAATAGCTCGCATGTCAAGGCCGATACTGAAGCTTACACTAAAGACGAATGATAGCAGCTTTCAAGAAAGTTGGTATTCGAACAAGGACTGGCTGTGTGGTATAGTGTGAGGAAGAATAGATTGTTTTGCTGGCCATGTCTTTTGTTTCATTCTTCCCCTAGAAAGTCTCCATGGGCTTCAACAGGCTATCATAACATGCATAGTTTTAGTGGTGACAGCATAAAACACGAGAAAACAAAATCTCACATGGAGGCATACAAACAGTGGAGGTTATTTGATTCGAGGGAGAGTGTTGATGTTTTGTTTTCGAGAGCTCGGCGAGAAGCAGTAGAGAGGCACAATGAGGAGGTAAGGCAAAACAGAGATGCTAAAAATATTGGGGAGGCAGTTTTATATCTTGCCAAACAGGAATTAGCATTTAGAGGACATGATGAGAGCAGGGCTAGTCTTAACCAGGGTAATTATAGAGAATTACTAAAATGCTTTGGAAAATTGGATTCTGTTTTTGACCGTCGTTTGCAAGGTAGACTGCAAGGTACAGAGAGAGTGGATGAAGGTGGAGTTTTTACTGGGGTTTCAGCTGATGTCCAAAATGATTTACTTGAGTGTATTGACTCAGTCATTCAGGATGAGATTGATGATGAAATGAAAGAGTATCAGTTTTTTAGCATTCAAGTTGATGAAACAACTGATGTTATAGCAAAAGCACAACTCAGTGCCATTATTCGACTAGATAAAGGGAGTGAAATTGTGGAAAGATTTTTAAAATTTAGAAATGTTAGTACCGACCGAAGTGCACAAGGTATTAGTGATATAGTTAAAGGCATCTTAGAGAGATATGGAGAGGCTGTAATACCTAAATTAGTGATGCAGACTTATGATGGGGCATCTGTGATGAGTGGTCATCTAAATGGTTTACAGGCAATTTTAAGACAGGTGTACCCCTATGCTTATTTTTTTCATTGTGCAGCACATAGGCTTAATTTGGTTTTATGTCAATCTGCTTTGAAAATTAAGGAGGTGAAAATATTTTTTGCTAATGTTTCTGCATTTTCCACCTTTACAAATTCCAGTCCTGAAAGAAAATCCCATTTGAAATCTCATGGGGTTGATATACCTGCTCCAGGGGAAACTAGGTGGTATTTCAAATCTCGAGCTGTGTCTGCTATTTTTAATAATTATGATACACTAGTGAAAGCCTTTACAGAGATAAGTGAAAATCCTTGGAAATGGACTGATGAAACAAGTACACGTACTGATGGCCTTCTCCACTACCTTGAATCATTTCTTTTTTGTTTCCTTTTACTACTTTACTACCAAATCTTGGAGAGATCAGCCATTTTATATGATATTCTACAAAATAGGTCTACTGATTATGCATTTGGCATGAGAAAAATTGAAGAATTTGGTAATTTTCTAATTTCCCTCCGCAATGAAACAGCTTTTGAAATTTGTTATTCTGCAACTGAAAGTAAAACTGGTCCTCCATCTCGAAAATCTGAGATAAATATAAATTTTAAACAGCTCTATTACGAAGTCATTGATTGTGTAACAAATATGCTTAAGGAAAGATTCACGGATGCAGAGAGCTTTTCATTTCTTGACTTAGTCAATCCTAAACTTTTTGTGCAGTGGAAAACAGCTATTCCTAATGAAAAAATTCAACAACTATCAGCAAAATATGGTCCTCTCTTTAATATACCTAGGCTTCGAAGTCAACTTTTTTTGTGTACCAAGATAAAGATTTTTTAAAAGATAACTCCATGGAATTATTGAAATACATTTATCATATTGGTATTCACCAGTGTATAGCCGAATTTGTTAAATTATTGAAACTTAACGCTGTTATTGCCATTTCTAGTGCTTCAGCTGAAAGATCGTTTTCATGTTTAAATAGGGTGAAACTTTTTTAAGGAACTCAATGGGGGATGAACGCCTTGGCTCATTATGCAGAATTTCAATTCATAAAGATATTTTAAAAGCAAAAGACGATCAAAAGCAATTACATCCAGCCATCCTGGATAAGTTTATTAAAAAACCTCGCAGACTAAATTTTTCATACAAATGAGTCTGCATGGCTCATTTTTCACTCTCTAATGCCGCTTTAAGCAAACCAAAAAGAAATCTTTGAAAATGTATGTTTTTGATAATTAGTTATTGCACTTGATACAACCATTTGTCTCCTCTGAAGCAGAATCACTAAACCAAATAAACTGCGCTTAAAAAATGTGCTCGATAAAGGTTAAACTTTTCTAGAAAAATTGTAAAATAGTTTTAAAGGGTTGGAAAAAGACCGGGATAAGATGAGAATTGAGCATTTTCATTCTTTAAAAAATGTCCCAGATGCTCTCCCATTTCTAACCAAATTCCTCTTTTCAACTGAGGTGTGAGGGCGAGAATCTGGCGCCTTAAAACCAGACTGCTCATTAAAAAGGTTCTAATGAGGGCTGTCTATGTTGGAATCCCATTTTTATACTTCCAGAGTCGATGTGTTGTGTGTTTCCTAGGCATGCTGATGAGCCCTGACATAGGGCGAAACAGTCCAAGACTGAAGGATATTTGAAAAATAAATTTAAACGGTTGTACGAGGCGTGACGTTCCATGTTATAGCTTCGTAAATAAAAATCAAAAAAAGCGTTTTCCGGGAGTTTAAGGCATTTAATTTTCAAAATTTTTGACGCTCGGCGCCAACCATGGTGGCGTCTCGTGGGCTGTGCACTAGCGTATGAGCATGACCTTGTTATCTCAACCAGCTTCGCCACTGAAAATATCAACCAATATTTCAAGATTTATTTGGTACAACTCGTGTAATGGTTAAAAAAATATTATTGTTAAGTAAAAGAAACTTGCCTATCGGGCGTAGGAAAAAGTGGAAACCGGTTTTACTTATAATCCATATATCGTAAGCGAAATATGTTGCATCCTCTACTTGTAGAATTTACATACTGGATACATATTGCGTATATCATAAGTATAACCTACGCTTTCCTACAATTGAAAAATTGCTTTGTTTCTTTAAAAATAAGTAATCCAATTTTCGCATGCGAGACAGCGAGATTGGGAACTTTTACATATGGCAATGCTTTTCATTATCTTCTGAGTGTCAAATTAACAACAAATCTAATTGTACACGAGTAATTTCTTCAATTGTTGACAGTTGGTAAGTATATAACTATGCACGATTACAGCAATAAAATACTTTGAAGTTTATATCCAAAACATGTATATCAGGACTGGTAAAACAAACACAAATATCCAAAGCACCGGTGACATATATGGTATATGTACGGTAAGCCCGTATCGGGCTTTTACGCCACGCTGATCACAGGACAAAAAAATCTTTATGACTGCAAATGAGAATACTTCGTCTTTCTTGTCTACCCGATCATACATACATGTACTTTGATGCGTAATTGTAATCCAATTCGAAGGTAAAAATTAGTCCTTCTTTATTAATTAAATAATGTATGTTGCCTCCTTAATCGATTTCATTGTTGTACTTTATGATATTGATGCGTATCTTTTAAAGGCTTCACGAAAAAGTGTACACAAATGCAAAGTAGTCAATAACATACGTTTATCTAGACCAATAGCTACTATTAATACATCCATTACAATCGTTACATAACCGTTCACATTATGCAAATCAAACACTGTTTACGTCGCTATAATTTAGGCTTGCGTTCACCAAGATTTAAATCTTCGATAAAATCAAACTAAACTCTACTTGCGACATTCACTCCTAAGCGACGGACAAAATACAAGTGCGACTTTGATTGAAAATATTTTTATTAAAATTTGAATGAATATATAATTAAATATCATTATATCACCGCTGTGATAATTTTGGAAGACTTTTTCTGTGCTTGGTTAAGAAAATAATCGAAGATAAAATTCGTACGTGCGAATTAATGTATTGGGATAAGAGACAGAGCTCTAATTTGCTTTTAAAGGAGCTGACCTCACTCCT
The DNA here is from genome assembly GCF_021976095.1 of Xenia sp. Carnegie-2017. Classification (NCBI taxonomy): domain Eukaryota; kingdom Metazoa; phylum Cnidaria; class Anthozoa; order Malacalcyonacea; family Xeniidae; genus Xenia; species Xenia sp. Carnegie-2017. The sequence goes on along the minus strand of NW_025813526.1, from coordinate 6,118,912 downwards.
ATCGTAGAAATGACTCATCATAGTGAAGTACTAATACAAAATAGTGTAACGATACGATGCTTCGACTTTGAATATAATCTATTTCATTCTTTTCTATTCTATAAAGAATGTGACTGTTTCGCCCAATATCAGGGCTCATCAGCATGCCTAGGAACCACACCGCGATATGGTGGTGCAATTCCGACATGGACAGCCGCATTTTCTCGTGATATAATACGAGAAGTCTCTCAGCGCATTTTTAGCAGCCAGTTGCGTTGTCTGACATTTCTGCAGGAACGGCGCATTAAAGCAGCCAGTTGCGTTGTCTGACATTTCTGCAGCAACGGCACATTAAGCCCCGGTAGAACGAGCGCAACATTTTGATCCAACATCATCCAACTTTGTTGTCACAAAATGTTGGCCCCGTTTGACCACCCTTTTTTATAATGTTGCATGATGTTGGACAATGTTGCATGGAATTTGATTGTAGTCAAATTTTTATCCAACAAATTATGCTAATTTTGCATGTTGCGATCGTTTGACCTGGCGTTAGCAACAATGTTGGTCATACGCATGCGCAATATACGTTTAGCTTGATAATAAACATGGCGGACGAAATAGCAAACTTAAGTGACGAAGAAGTAATTGTAGAAGAATATAATACCAAAAAGAAAAAAGCAGTTAGAAAGTGGACCACGAATGAGACCAACACCTTGATTGACTTGTTCGAAGAAAGACCTTGTCTGTGGCACATATTTCAAAAGGACTACCACTGCCGAGATGTAAAGGAACTAGCTTACGAGGAAATGAAGAATATATTGGGGATTAGCGTGAAAGATATTAAAGCTAGACTTGTTTCACTAAGGGCGCAACTTGGCCGAGAAATCGCGAAAACAAACAAAACGAAATCTGGTCAAAGTTCGAGACAGAACTATTCATCGTCGTGGGCTTATTGGGACCGATTACAATTCCTTCGTCCGGTTATGAACGCTGGCAAAAGTAAAGACAACCTTTCAAAGCATTCATCTTCAAATATATCTCCTCGTCTTGATTCTGTTGATGATGAGATGGATACAGGATTGGATTCGGAGTCGGTTTCATCCAAATCATCACGTGGCAGTTATAAAACACCCACTAGGATGCGAGCTGAAGCAGAAGAAAGAAGAGACCTTATTAATACTTGCATTGACGTTTTAAAAGAGCCAATGCCTGCTTCAAATAGTGTTAGTCAGTGTCCATTTTCAATGTATGTGGCAGAGAAGTTATCAAAATTTCCACCAAGAACCAGAATAGTTGCTGAAAAACGCATCACAGATATAATTTTTTAGCTGGAAATAAATGAAATGAATAGTTCGACATCCCATCCAACACTTTTTTATTCAAATCATACAAATGCAAATCAAAACATTGGTCAGCAATTCACAGAAGAACGTCCGTATGAAATGCAGTTAAATCCACAAGTGACTACAGAAACTGAAATCCGCATTCCATTTTTAAGAAATGCTGTGCAATATTAAGGAAGCTTTCTATGTATAGCAAATAATAAGTTCCATGTTTAGTATTCTACTGCTGCTATTGTTGTAATTGAGGATGACAGAATGAGGTAGAAAAATTTTGTATTTTACTTAAAATAGATGTGTTATTTTTAAAAAAATAGACAGCTTGCAACATTTTCATCAACTTCATATCATGATTTCAATATTTCAAGATTTATTTGGTACAACTCGATATAGTTATCAATATTGCTACTCGATATATTTATCAATATTGCAAGGTTGCTAATCGCAGATTGCGATCCTCTAGCGCCTATCGACAATGTCAACACAAATTGTTACAAAAAAGAAATAAACACAAAGCACGCTCGGATACGAGTACTGTCATCACAAGCTACGACCGCACATTCTAGACTGGCATCTTTGGTTTCAAACCTTGACTTCATTCATCTAAAACATGTTTCTGATCGTGAGAACTCTAAAAAACTAAGCCATCAACAACGCACCCAAGACCGCAAGATATTTCGCCTTAGCACTGGACAGATTAACACAAACCCAATCAACCCTGAAGACGTGGTTTTCAATTTCTCAAATCGTTTCATCACCCAAAAAGAAAAAGAAATCCTTTCGAAGGGCCTCAACTTTGCTGTACCACCTGCCAAACTAAACTCGTGCACTTTCCGCACACCATTTGAGAAATTTTACAATCGCCTTCAACAAGAACCCGTCCACACACCCTCTGGCTTTTTCTCTGACTCAATTAAAGCTAAACTAAAGGACATAGCTTACTCGGGTTTTCGCAGTTACAGCCGACCGAATGCCTTATACACGGAGAATGAACTAAACGCGTTAAATGATCTGAGAAATGACAACAGCATTGTCATCCTGAAACCGGATAAAGGCAACGGAGTTGTTATTCTGAATAAAAACGACTACCACAAAAAGATGATGGAAATTCTAACGGACACATCGAAATTCGAACTTCTAAATGATGATGCCATCAAAATTACACTGAAACGCGAGAATCAAGTAAAGACGTTGCTGAGAAAACTAAAGGCAGAAAAATGCATAAATGAAAAAACATACAACGAACTTTATCCCACAGGTACACGTATCGGCATACTTTATGGACTCCCTAAAATTCATAAATCCTCCATACCTCTAAGACCAATCTTATCTAGTATTGACCACTACTCCTACAAGCTAGCCAAATTCTTTATTCCTCTCCTTACACCAATCTCCGCCAACTCCCATGTTATCAAGGACTCTTTCTCTTTTGTCCAAGATCTTTTACAAAGTGACATTAACGCCAATAACGTTGTGATGGCGAGCTTTGATGTTAAATCATTGTTCACCAACATCCCAGTGGATGAAACAATCGCCATAATAACTAATCACATCTTCTCCAGTAACACGTCCTTTCAAGGCCTTGACAGTTCACAATTCACTCAACTTCTCTCCCTCTCCGTCAAAAACTGTCATTTCTTCTTTAACGGCCAAGTTTATCAACAGATTGATGGTGTGGCTATGGGCAGCCCCCTAGGCCCACTATTTGCGAACATATTTATGGCCTTCACTGAAAATTCATGGCTTCACAACTGTCCCTCCACCTTCAAACCCCTTCTTTACCAACGTTACGTTGATGATTGCTTTCTACTCTTCCGATCATTGGATCACATACCTCTTTTCCTTACCTATCTCAACCACCAACATCCTAACATCTCCTTTACATCTGAACTGGAAAAAGACAACACGCTCCCCTTTCTTGACGTAAAAATAACTCGCTCAAACGGCAAGTTTTCCACCTCCGTGTATCGTAAACCCACTTTCACTGGTCTCTTCACCAATTTCCATAGTTTCATTCCCATTCAATACAAACGCTCCTTGATCTCCTCTTTACTTCACAGAATTTTCAACCTCTGCTCCAGCTATGAACACTTTCATACCGAACTAGAAGTCGTTAGAAAAATGTTCACCTTAAACAACTTCCCTTCATACATATTTGACAATCATGTTCACCGCTTCCTCAACAATACATTTGAACCCAAAGATCTTATTCACATTGCTCCTAAGAAAATCATGTACTTCTGTCTCCCTTTCACTGGCCTACACTGTCTTCAGATTCGCACTCTAATCACTCGACTCTGCAATGCTGCCTTTCCTCATATCAACGTTCGCTTTGTTTTTCGTTCATCCAGGCGTCTCTCCTCTTTCTTTCCTTTTAAGGATAGGGTTCCCAAGCTCCTGAGATCTGGTGTTGTATACTCATTTAAGTGTCGATGCTGCTCTGCATCGTATGTGGGTCAAACCACGCGTCATTTACACACCAGAATATCAGAACACTTGGAATCTCTCCTTAACAGGAAGCCTTCCTTATGTCCACCACCATCTGCAGTTCTTTCTCATATAAGAAATACATCTCACCTTGCCGATTTTAATGATTTCTCAATTCTCTCTTCCTCCTCCGACAATTATGACCTTATGATTCATGAAAGCCTTCTTATATCCAAACTTAAACCCTCTCTTAACACCCAAGGCAACTCAATCCCCCTTCACCTTCTTTAATATACCGCCATTCTCACTTATTCCGTCATCTAAACTTCCTACTCCTCTCACATGTAATTTAACACCCCATATTACATGCTTGTATTTAAAACCTCGTGTATAGATATTAATTCAATTAATCTGAAGATGTCTTAAGTTAAAGACGAAACGTAATTAATAAATCCTTCTCTATTTGATTATTGTGATGGCTTTTTTAAAAGTATTATGTTGGGCTATTATGTTCATATTGAAAACTTCATATCACCTTTGTATAGTGACTAAAATTTACTTAGTTTTGTTTTGCAAAATTGCATGAAATTGAGTTTGTTGATGAATTATCAATGTAATGGCTATTCAATATTTTAGTAAATAGTAACTAGCATCTTTCCCATTGCCATTCTATAGCACCATGAGTGCAAAAATATTCCATAAATGCATTCATAATTGATTTTGCAAGATTTGAAGAGTTATGACCAGATGATGATACACTGAGTGATGTAAGTATAGCTGAATTGTCTTGTCGCCATTGACCAGGAATGAGGTTACCACTTGAATCTTCAGCATCACATAAACCAGGTGGACAATAATCATTTCTGGAGGCACCTTTTCTCAAGAAATTATGAAGTACAAATGCAGCTTTGATTAAGGATTCCACAGTTTCTGGTGGTAGCTGAAGTGTTGTCCTCAAAAATCTCCATCTGTTAACTACAATTCCAAAGGGGTTTTCAGATATGCGCCTAGCTCTACTATGTCGATAATTATACACTCTCTTTTCTTTGGAAAGACCTTGTTGGGGGTATGGTTTCATAAAGTACGGTTTCAGAGCAAATGCATCATCACCCACCAAAACAAAAGGTAAACACTCTGAACATCCGGCAAGATATTCAGGACTTGGTAAGGATAATTTATTGTCCTCAATAGCCAATGCCAATCCACATTTATTCCATATTCCGCCATCGGATACACGACCATTTGTGCCAATGTCTGCATACAAACACTCATAATCAGGTCCTGCTACAGCAAGGACAACTATAGAATGAGTGTGCTTGTAATTGTAGAAGTAGGAGCCTGAATTTGGTGGTTGTTGTACAACTACATGTTTGCCATCAATGGCTCCAAGGCAATGAGGGTACTGCCACTTCTCATTAAATTTTTTGGCAATATGCAACCATTCTCGCTTTTTGGATGGCACTTTCATATAATCTGGTTGAACATGATCGTTTATAGCATCACAAACATTTTTTACAATATTTGAAATTGCAGATCTTGATACTCGAAACTGAAAACTTAATGATCTATATGATTCCCCAGTGGCCAAAAAACGTATGGTCAATGTTAATCTTTCTGCAGCTGTGATTACTTTGTGACCACCAGAGACCTGACACGGCGTAATGTCTTTTTCAATATATCGTAATAACGTCTGAAAGTCGTCATAGCTCATTCGCATCATTTCTTTATATCCTGCGGTATCCTCCATTCTTAATTCCTTAACAATGTTGGTAAAATAGCCCTTTTCTTTTCTTTTCTTCATCCATGGTCTTGTTTTTCCTCTTGTCCAACTTCTTTTGTTTTCCTCTAGAAGTTCTACTACACATAAGGCAGCTGCACAACGACGAATTTTGTGATATTGATGAATTTCAAAATTAGTGGCCGCCATATTTATTCGAATTGCGTAATGTTTAATCATCAATGATATAAAATGTTGTTTTCGTTTGACCAGTAGGGCACAACATCTTCAAACATCTTCCAACAAAGTTGGATGGTGTTAGTTGAAAATGTTGCGCTCGTTTGACCAGGGCTTTAGAGCAGCCAGTTGCGTTGTCTGACATTTCTGCAGGAACGGCGCATTAAAGCAGCCAGTTGCGTTGTCTGACATTTCTGCAGCAACGGCGCATTAAAGCAGCCAGTTGCGTTGTCTGACATTTCTGCAGGAACGGCGCATTAAAGCAGCCAGTTGCGTTGTCTTACATTTCTACAGCAACGGCGCATTAGAGCAGACAGTTGCGTTGTCTGACATTTCTGCAGGAACGGCGCATTAAAGCAGCCAGTTGCGTTGTCTGACATTTCTGCAGCAACGGCGCATTAAAGCAGCCAGTTGCGTTGTCTGACATTTCTGCAGCAACGGCACATTAGAGCAGCCAGTTGCGTTGTCTGACATTTCTGCAGGAACGGCGCATTAGTGCAGCCAGTTGCGTTGTCTGACATTTCTGCAGGAACGGCGCATTAGAACAGCCAGTTGCGTTGTCTGACGTTTCTGCAGGAATGGCACATTAGAGCAGCCAGTTGCGTTGTCTGATATTTCTCAAGGAACGGCGCATTAGAGCAGCCAGTTGCGTTGTCTGACATTTCTGCAGCAACGGCGCTTTAGAGCAGCCAGTTGCGCATCAACGATGAATTTATCGGTATATACAAGACATGCAGTTAGTTTCTTTATTAATTGATTTTTCATAAAGCGGTAACAATACATGTATTTGTGAGATGTGTTTGCTCGTCGTTGAAAAGAACATAACTAACGTATTCACCACAATTATGATATTCCAATGTGAAGCTATAAGTTTGATTTAAAGAAACAATCTTATCATTATGTTTCCATTAGAAATGTCTAGTTATTTCCCCATTACAAAAACATTTAAGAGTTACGAGACGACCGACATTCTGCTTGTAAGACGTTGGTATTTGACAACATCTAACGTCACGAGGAAATATTGTTTTTGAAATGAAAAGAAGCTCATTAATGTACAGCTCATTAGCAATTATTGGTCGCAATGCGTTTACCATAAAAATATTTGGACTATGGTCATATAAGCCCATTCTATAACGAGCATAAGCCAGGACAAAAACACCACAGCTAATGGAATCATTCTGCGCTGGAAATTTGTCTTCCTAATGCGCCGAGAATTCCGACACGAAATTTTTGTTTGCTATTTCGATACATTGACCTCTCATTCGGTAAAGTTCTTTGAAGTAAAATTTTATATTATCTACCAATGTTAGATATTGACTGCCTCTTGCTATGGGGTCGTACAAATAAATGCAACATTCAACAGTGTTGATTATTGCCATACACCAGTGACTATCTTGTCCAACATTTATAGGAATTGCAATCACGTCGTAAAGATGAAACAAAACACCTCGGTAGTGCCTCCTTAACATTTCATGAAAGCGCTCTTTATTGTTCGGCTGGCGTACGGATCGAAGTTTTGTCATGAATTGTGTCGAGAATGCAAAACTATGCAATCCAAACTTTTCCGTATTTTTTGTTAGCAATAGAAGGTAACAATTTATAACCTCATCATTGAGCCATCCAGGGTTGGAAAGAACATATGTATCGTTTGAAAAACCCTTTTCCAAAGGTTCAAGAGTTTTGATATCTTTTCCCAGAAGATTGTATCCGTGTGTTTTAAATGAAGCAACACGTTCATTTCTTACATTGAGATCACAAAGTGAGTGAAATACCTTGCACATTTTCTTATATTTTTGTGCAATTGACGGAGGCAAACTATCGACCTTTGATTGGACATCTCTACTATTCGTTTGTGCGGTTGGCGCACTTGTGCTATGAACAGAGCCCACAAAATTTGGTGAGCTTGTACTTCGGGGTATGTCCTCATTGTCACTATCATCGCTGAGTTGGGTTGACGACTGTCGTTCGTCTCCATAACCTTTGTCACTAAAATTTTCAGCGGAGTAAAAGGCTATGTACACATAAGTTGACACCTTTTGCTTCCACTTTTGTGATATATCAGAGACGAATGTATCGTCGACCTCATAAACTCTTCCATCTTTGAATATTACAGCTGTGTAATGGCCAACATCAATACCTGAGCCGTAATGCAATGCACATGAGGATAATTGATAAGTGGCCGATGCACCATCATTCTGCAATGTTAATTTTAATGGTAGTGGAACTCTCTGACAACTCTTCGTAATCCCTGATCCATTTGAAACAAATCTTTTGAAACCAAGGCATAAAATTTTAGGCAGTGTTTTGGGTTCACCTATGCGAACGTGACTCGTCTTCACACTGCATGTGCTACAGTCTGTAAATACAGAATCGATTAAACTCTCTTCGATTTTTTCTGTTAAGGTTTTGTTTGCATTGTCAACGGAAACAAAAAGCGTCGTGAAAATTTCCTCATCATGCAACCGAGTTTTTCCACATAAATCACAAATTTTTTTATATTTGTACATTCCTCTAAAGGAGCCTGCGTCACAATGTTCATGCAAAACTATAAAACTCACGTGAATATCATGTTGTTGGCCACTCGCATAACCAAAATACTTATTAAAAATGTCGTGCAGCTGTTGTGGATACAAAGGTTTGTCATTCGTGTTTTTTAATATTCGCAAGATTTTATTCAGTACTTTCGCTACAGTTGGATAACATTTTGTCGTTGTTTCGGGGTATTCAACTTTTAATGCATGCAAACATTGTAGAAGACTGTTCAACCAGCAATCGTTACCCTTATTGATTAAACCTATTGTTATTTCTTTTCTTAGCAAAGACACGTGCATCTTGTGCGACGCACCAATGGATTTGCTGGATTTTGTACGCTCGCTGTCTTTACTTTGTTTGTTTTTCTTTAACATACTTGTATCCTTGAAGCGGAACTATCTAGCCATAATTTAGCTGCCTCTTTCGTTAAAAACGCGTTAGGGCGATTTTTAGAAGCTCTCTTTTTCTTACTACCTTTATGAAAAAAATTTAAGAATGATGACGGTGGACGTCTACTCTGTGTACATTTATTGATTTCTGGAGTTTGCTTAACGGAATTGCCGGTGACTGCTGGAATTGTCCAACTTTAGCATTAGTTTTGGTGTTGATGGAGTCTTTTTCCCCCATGTTTCACTGACTTGCAAATAATCATCAACTTCATCATCTGAAGTGTCATCTGAAGTGTCATCTGAACTTACGATAGTATTGCTTTCGCTTCCTTTGGTATTTTCTTTTATATCGATTTCTTGTGCAGATGTTTTGTCCAATGTTTGCGTCTGAAAATTTTTCGAAGAATTTATTGGACGTCTTTGTTTTCTGGTAGGTTTATTAGCAGTTATTCTATCCGAGAAATCTGTCATTCGTCGCCTAATTCTGTCATAATTTTCCAAAACAAATGCATCAGGACGCAGTCTTCTTTTGTTTGGAAAATCTTCTTGTTTTAAGTTTCGCATGACACCTTCCACATAGCATCTGTTTTTGAGTTTTGTGATTTAAATGAAAGGTGCGGATAGTCGTATAATGTTTCGTAAACTGGATCGTTGTCTTCTATGTATCGGTCTAATGAACCTAAAAGTACACCAAACTACAACGGCATCTCACAAAGATAAGATTCTATGAATGCAAAAAATTCTGGTGCGTAGCATCTATTACTTGGCTTGCTATGTTTTGCATCTTCCATCGCTCTTTCTTTGACATTTCGTAGCAAGCTATCGTAATAATTTTTGAATGGATTTTGACTTGTATTTCTGTCTGTTTCAGAAAGATCGACATCATCATCGCCTGCATTTGAAAAGACTCCATGCGCTTCAACATGTTCAAGGATTTGTTCTCGTTCCTCCATTGCATGGATCAATTTCCATAAGGTGCTGAACGCGTTTTGGACTTCATCATTTTGAGTCTTATGAAGCAAGCAAATTGCAACAGGTAGAAGAATATAATCAAATTCTTCTTGGGTTCTAGAGTTTACCAACAGCGACACACAATACATGTTAAAGCGATACCACACCTCGTTTGTCGTACTGACTTTGATACGCATAATTGATTTCAAACGCCTATGGATTATGTTCATGAAATGACTGCAGCCAACATGTAAAACCATAAATGCAAAATCGTCGTTGGATGCCATCCTCTGCACAATCCTGAATGCTCGAAATAAAAACTGAGCAAGGGGTTTCTCCGTTGAACTCTTTCAGAGCAGCCAATATCAACGCCTTTGAGTAATCTGTATTTAACTGACGAGGTATTCGAACGTTTCTTTTGAAAACGTTTGCCTCATCTCGACGAAACCTCTCAATAAAGGAACGTATGCTGGGAGCACTGTGATCATTCGTTATCATTTTGGCAATTGGCACTTATCGATTTCCTTTCTTTGGGTGTCGAACAATAATTGCATAATAAAGTACTCTTTTGCCCATAAAATCTTGCACAATCGTTCCGGTTGCGTCCATGTATGCAATATCTTTCATGCATAAGTAATGCCAAAATCGTACCTGATCTTCATTCCACATATATACCCAAAGTGGACAAAATGAAATTGCTTGAACAAATCCTTCAATCTGTTTGAGAGGCATCTCGCGCTGTTTTTCTCGCTGAATTAAATCATCCATAGCCATCTTCAAGGAAGTCATGACGTCTTTGTCCAGCTGAGTTTGTTGTCTTCCTTCACTGGCTATTTTTCTTCACTGGCTTTTCCGTGGTAGGTCTGATCCTTGACCACTCTGCTTCACTCAAAAAAAATGTTGCAGACCTACAAACATCGGCTATAAAGAATGTATTTGGTCGTGGCAAATATGGGCAGTCCATCTTTCTTTGGGGTAATATTAGCATATGTTTTGCCAACGTTCTTTTCCTTGGAAGACATCTCATACGATTCAACATAGCTGAGTGGTGAAGATGTTGCATTAGCACAGACATTATCCATAGTATCTTCATCTTCTGATATTTTTATCGGCTCCCATCCCTCGCTAGAATCACTTTCACAAGTAGAAGGTCTTTTATCAACATTGTCAAGTTTTGCAAAAAATGTTAAGGGAGATGATACTTTTTTATCATTACAATCGCGCTATTGCTTGAGAAGTCAGTCAGTTATGCTTTTTCCTCCTCCTTAGAATCATAGGAATGACATTTTTGAAATTCGTCAGAGTGATAAATGACTTTCTCAATCGACGGACTACTTTCCATGCTGTAACATACACGATCTGAAGTACATATGTCTTCATCTTTTTCATAAATGCACGGTGAAGAAGAATATAAGAGTACATTATATTCAGTGTTATCGACCACGTCTTCAATTTCTCCATGTGACTCCAGGACACCCTCGTCGTGAATATCATTTGTGCCAAAAACGTGCATTGGATCATTGTCATCAGTTTCTTTGTTTGAAAGTGACAGCAGTTCTTGTGGACGGTATTCATTGCGGGATTTTTTGCTAGCACAAATAGGACAGATATAAGATTTGCCGTCTATACAATTACTGTATTTTTTGAGTTGTTTCTTTGTTTTAAGATGAGGTAAACCAACGCATTCTGGATGATAAAACTCCAGACAACCTTCTTTCTTTTCATCGCACAAAATATAGCTTCCAACATCTTCTTTTGACAGAGACACCATAGTTTTTGGTTGTTCCTTTCTGGAGTATGGACTTTCGGTATGCATCTTCTACGTTTTATGCATTTGTTTTCTTTATTGGATTGTGCTAAGGTTTTGACCACATTGTTGGTGTGTCTGCTTGAAACTTCTTTTTTTGAATCTTGTTTAATAGAAGATGCATCTCCATGTTCACTTTCTTTATTGTAATGAATATGTTCAGTGAAATGCTTCTGGGTAGTGACCATGTCGAATTCCTCGCTAGCCTCATCACTGTCCGTCGCTGATTGGCCAAAATCATAATGTTCGTTTCCTGTGCATTCGCCACTATGAGTGTTAAATGGTCGGGACTATAAAAATGGCAAACACTCGCGACCCGACGACGGGTGATGTGCATCATCATTATAATTATTGTCATGGCTATCTAACATATCTTCAGCATTTGATAACTAAAAAAATGCAAACAAGTGTATTATATTAAATTGAGTGCATCAAAGGAAACATTGATTTAATTTGAAGTATGGTCTGGATTAGAACAAAGCAAATAGTACCATCATTATTACGTGCTGTAATAAACTATTTCAAAATATTAATTATTAAATATGCTTAAAATAAAAAAAGGCGATATTGATGATTACAACAATATTGAAATATTTACAATTCAACCATTACGTTATGTCTAAAGATCTAAAAAATCAAGACATTTATATAAAAATTTATATTTGAGAACGTAGAATGGGTAGAATATTCTCTAAACACATGAGCAACCGATTTTAACTTGCATGAACCTTATATTTGTACACTCAAGTTTCACCTGCCACCGCCACCCCTCTCCTCACATTACAGCAAGGAAATGCAACATCTATTCGACGTAAATATTCTCTTTTATTTTAAAGGAGAAAAGTGAAGTACAAAAGATCGTGCACCGAAAACAATTTTTGCTGTGAATACTTTATCCTCAAAAACTCTTTTAAAACTATTTTCTGACACGTACATATTCCACTCAACCGATAATTCAACACTTGTAGCTTTTGTGTTTTACATAAATAGGTTAGCGATATTTTCGACGATGTAACTTTTATTTCGTCTTTAAGTGAGGATTAACGCTTCATATAATGCAACTATATATCGATGAATTATACAAGGTCTTTGTTGTATTGATAACATCACGAAGTACAAAATGCTATAAATTTTCGATCGCAATGCACTGAGCGAGCGACGTATCAAATACAGCAAAAATAAAACAATCTTAATAACTCAAATGACAAATTGCATTTTAATTTAAGTTCGCAGAAAAATTTTTGGCCTTACTTTCGCTTTGAATAATTCTCAAGCACAAACATCGGTTATTTATCGGCGCATGCGCAGAAGATATCACAAATATTCAAACGGTCATTACGTTTTGAAAAATAATTAATTCGTAATCTTTACACAAACAACCAATCAGAAAGTTAAAGATAATTTTCAAACTGCAGAAATTTCATAAACCGTTTACTGTCAAACGATTGATCAATACATGAAATTAAATATCCTTTGCGTGCCTCTAATCGCTCATGCTCGATTGCAGATCGCATGCCATTCCGGTTATCGTGCCAGCGAAGATATATTAGTTTTTCCGTGCAAAAAATTTGTTTCTAATCCCAAGTTCAACTAGAATTTCACCCCAGAAGCTATTTGACTCTCTGTAAGAGTCGTTTTGGTCGCCAGACACATTTGGCATAGCTGCAACATTGCATTCGCGTCAAACGTGTATTTCGATCGACGACCAGCAGTGCGCTGAAAAGCACAAACAAATGCAGTGAATGATAAAAGACATGAACGACCGTAAGAAGAGAAGAAGAGTACCTTCATCATTTAACGTTACACGAAAACGAGAAGAGCACAAAAGATTTAAATATAATCCTGAATTAACTTTTCTCGCAAAAGTAATAATTGCTTCGATAATACAGGAAAACCGTTGACATCAACGATTCAACGGTTAGTCAAGAAAGACGCAAACACAGGATACGACAAAGGTTTTAAACCGTGAAATTCTTAAAATGACGTTGCATAAATTAGCATAAACTCAACAATTCGACGAAATAAATAAGACACATATGTTCTAATTAAATTGCAACAAATTAATTAGCACAAAAGTGTTGTTCTTTTCATAAGCCGTAGATTCTCTCCTCGAACTTGTGCCACGATAATCAGGACATCTTTCCAATCTTCAGAATCACATCTTTAAAATGGTACCCAATGAAAAATGATTGCAGCGTGTTTACCACTACTTCAAAATTAGACATAATTACATCTCATTTAAATAATGCACAAATTAATTAAACCAAAAAAGCAAACTATTTTATAAGCTGTAAATTCGCTCCACGAATTTGGGCCGGAATAATAAAACCATATTTGTAATCCTCAGAACAAGATCTTTAAGACGATACTAAACACAAGTATATTGCAGCGTGTTAACTTCATCAAAATTAGATATATATAAACATGTCAGTTAAATACCGCGAATATTAATTAACACAAAAACATTCTACCTTTCTCAAGCTGTAGATTCGCTCCTGGAATTTGGGCCAGGATAATAAAGACATATTTAAAATCTTTGGAGCACGTTCTTTCAGACGATACTAAACACAAGTATATTGCAGCGTGTTAACTTCTTCAAAATCAGGTATGTATAAACATGTCAGTTAAGTACCGCGAATATTAATTAACGCAAAAATGCTCTACCTTTCTCAAGCTGCAGAATTGCTCCATGAATTTGGACCAGGATAATAAAACCATATTTGTAATCCTCAAGTATATTGTAGCGTGTTAACTTCATTAAAATTAGATATATATAAAGATGTCATTTAATTACCGTGAATATTAATTAACGAAAAAATGCTCTACCTTTCCCAAGCTGTTGATTCGCTCCTGGAATTTGGGCCAAGATAATAAAACCATATTTGTAATACTCAGAACAAGATCTTTAAGACGATTTTAAACATAAGTATATTGCAGCCTGTTAACTTCATCAAAATTAGGTATATATAAAGATGTCAGTTAAATACCGCAAATTTTAATTAACGCAAAATGCTCTACCTTTCTCAAGCTGCAGAATTTCTCCACGAACTTGAGCCAGGATAATAAAACCATATTTGTAATCCTCAGAACAAGATCTTTAAGACGATACTAAACACAAGTATATTGCAGCGTGTTAACTTCATCAAAATTAGATATATATAAACATGTCAGTTAAATACTGCGAATATTAATTAACACAAAAACATTCTACCTTTCTCAAGCTGTAGATTCGCTCCTGGAATTTGGGCCAGGATAATAAAGATATATTTAAAATCTTTGGAGCACGTTCTTTCAGACGATACTAAACACAAGTATATTGCAGCGTGTTAACTTCTTCAAAATCAGGTATGTATAAACATGTCAGTTAAGTACCGCGAATATTAATTAACGCAAAAATGCTCTACCTTTCTCAAGCTGCAGAATTGCTCCATGAATTTGGACCAGGATAATAAAACCATATTTGTAATCCTCAAGTATATTGTAGCGTGTTAACTTCATTAAAATTAGATATATATAAACATGTCATTTAATTACCGTGAATATTAATTAACGAAAAAATGCTCTACCTTTCCCAAGCTGTTGATTCGCTCCTGGAATTTGGGCCAGGATAATAAAACCATATGTGTAATACTCAGAACAAGATCTTTAAGACGATTTTAAACATAAGTATATTGCAGCCTGTTAACTTCATCAAAATTAGGTATATATAAAGATGTCAGTTAAATACCGCAAATTTTAATTAACGCAAAATGCTCTACCTTTTCAAGCTGCAGAATTTCTCCACGAACTTGAGCCAGGATAATAAAACCATATTTGTAATCCTCAGAACAAGATCTTTAAGACGATACTAAACACAAGTATATTGCAGCGTGTTAACGTCTTCAAAATTAGATATATATAAACATGTCAGTTAAGTACCGCGAATGTTAAATGACGCAAAAATGCTCTACTTTTCTCAATCTGTAGAATTGCTCCACGAATTTGGGCAAGGATAATAATACCATATTTGTAATCCTCAGAACAAGATCTTTAAGCTGATACCAAACACGAGTATATCGCAGCGTGTTAACTAGTTCAAAATCCGGCATATTTAGATGTTATTGAAATAATGCTACATAAACACATTCATATTAATTAACGCAAAAATGCTCTACCTTTCTCAAGCTGTAGATTCGCTCCTGGAATTTGGGCCAAGATAATAAAGAAATATTTAAAATCCTTGGAACACGCTCTTTCAGATGATATGAAACACAAGTAAATTGTAGCGTGTTTACCGCATAAAAAGCGTACTATCTTGAATCCTGTGGTACCTTCACAGTCGACTTTGCATGGCTGTAGATTCGCTCCACGAATTTTGGCCACAAAAGTAAAGATATATTTGAAATCCTCAGAAAATGTACTTTTGGATGTTACCAAACACAAGCATTTTCCAGCGTGTTTACTTCTTGAAAATTAGGCCTTTTTAGATGTCTACATTTATGCATTGTAAACATCGCGCAATTAATTAAGGTAAAGAGACAAAAGCGGAATTAGTCTTTAAAAAGCTGTAGATTTGCTCTAAGACTTTCGACCAAAATAAAAATAGTATATTCCTTGTCTAAACAACTTGCTGTTTACAACGGCACCAAACACGTGTGCATTTTTTTTTTTTTTTGTAGCAAAAAATACGTTTTTTTCTATTTTGTTTCTGAAACTGATGTTATTTAATGATATCAAAATGAATAAGGTGTCAACTTCACACTTTATGCTAATTTTGAATGTTGTGGTGAATCCAGTGAACTCCATATATATATATATCTGGAATGATAACGACAATACATTTTATAGATAAAAAGTTGAAGCCAAAGTCCTAGTCTCTTGCGCGGTTTGTACGTCAGTTCCAGTCCGTCAAAGTCGAATATTCACGCGGTTTGTACGTCAGTTTCATTCCCTGAGTGCCAAACATACACGGCCAATATAAATTTGAATACAAATTGCGAAAGCATAAACATATAAACAACATCGACAAACAACACACGAGGCCAACTCCTTGCAAAAGGTTATTTTTACAGCTGAAACTTTACATTGAGTTCGTTGTAACTTACAACTTGTAACGAGGAAAAGCCAAATGAAAATTACACTGTATGCTAAAAAGACAATACAATAGAAAATATGACGAGAAAATATTCAAGCATAAACTTTTCTTTCGTCTGAAGGTAAATTTTCAAACGGTGTCAGACAGTGTTTGTCTTTTTTTGTCATTTCAGTGGATTTAAAGATCTGTTTTCCGAAGAAAAAACTTGAATATCCAGTTTCATAAAACATATTGAGTCTATAACTCGCATTTTAACTTTTACAGGCGATTGTATTTTTCATCGATTTTATTGTGCTTGAAATACTACATGGTTGTCATCTCGATATCAATAATTGAATATCTTAAAAGACTTTTGCATGTTTGTAAATGTAGATCGTCAGGTTGGTATAGTCTGGAAAGGACTGTTTTTAATTATTGTTGACTGACGTTTCGACAACCTTAGTGGTAGTCATCTTCTCTTTGATTCATTTGACTCTGAAGATGACTACTGCTAAGGTTGTCAAACGTCAGTCAACAATAACTAAAATGATCCCTTCAGACTATAACAGACGATGATACAAACTTATCTTCAATACTCAGGTTCAAACCATACCTTAAAGACTTTGATATGTTTTAAAGAAACCGCAGCGTAAAAAGTCGACTAAGTTCACCTCACCCTGCTTCTCGATTTATCACTTTGATTCACTTTCCGTGAACCTTTTCCTTCCAAAAATTTCGTTATTTTTACGCTCTGATCAAGATCCGAACTCTACCATTACCAAGGGACAAATGATTTAAAAAATTAAAATGAACACGCGAGAGACTAGAGCCTGACATGTGATGACGAATGATGACGACAAATATTTTTTTGGCTTCAATTTTTGGCTTCGGTTATCATTCCAGTTATTCAAATGTCGAGTTCACTGGGTGAATCCTGTGGTGAATGTGAGGATAAATGTCAGGATGATTGTCAGAATAAATACTGTGGTACCTTCACAGTAGTTGTAGATTCGCTCCACGAATTTGGACCACAAAAGTAAAGATATATTTGAAATCCTCAGAAAACGTACTTTCGGATGTTACCAAACACAAGTATTTTCCAGCGTGTTTACTTCTTAAAAAGTAGACCTTTTTAGATGTCAACATTTATGCGTTGTAAACATCGCGCAATTAACGTAAAGAGACAAAAGCGGAAGTAGTCTTTAAAAGGCTGTAGATTAGCTCCAAGACTTTCGACCAATAAAGTAAATGGTTTGAACCCGGGAGTATCGTTATATGTTTGTAAGTGATGATCGTCCATTTTAATAAAGTCCTGAGAAGGACTGTTTTTGTTGTTGTTGAATGACGTTTCGACAATCTTAGCGGTAGTCATCTTCAGAGTCAAATGAGGAATAAATGAAATGGCAGTTGATCTTGTTGTTCAGTTTCAAAAGAAAATCTAATGTTTGCGTGCTGTGTGTTAATGTAATTATAAAACTTCATGGCCTCAGTTTCGTTAGTAATGTTCGTATTACGATTATTTCAGCAGAGAAAACACTTTGAACATAAAAGTAAGTTTTTATTACGATAAAAGAAAAACACAACGAACGTCGTGCGAACGTACACATGCGCCCACGATATAACCTTAAACATAGTTAATACTTCATAACAACGTAGTTAAGAATGTTAGTGTAATTTACAACCTCCCACTCCACTCAATATGTCATAATGTTTATACAAGTCCCAGTTTGCATCGAATATTCAGTGTTCTCTTGGTAATGGTTTCGTAAAATATCTGCCACCATTTCCTTGGTCGGACAGTACTTCATTTAGTGTTCCATCTTGAACTTTCTCGCGCACGAAATGGTGCTAATATCAATGTGCTTTGTCCGCTTGTGTAGCACTGATTTTGAGATAACGATTGTACCTTGATTATCTTCATGTATGGTTGTAGCCGCAGTACAAATCTATTTCTAGGTCTTTCTTCAGTTGTCGCAGCCATACTAATTCTTGGGTTGCATAACATAACGCAATGTACTCGATTTGACGTTGAAAGAGCCACTGTTGGTTGTTTCTTGCTTGGCCAACTGATTTCACCACCTGACATTATAAACACATTTCGGAAGTTGATCATCGATCGTCTGTGTCAGGCCAGTCTGCATCAGAGTATCCCTCTAAATCGATACTGGTTTTTTGGTAGTGCAGGCTTAGTTTACAAGTTCCTTTCAAGTAACTAAAGATGCGTTTCTCAGCTGTAAGATGTGCTTCGTTCGGTGCTGTGTTGAATTTAGCTAATGCTGTTACTGCCTGAGCTATATCTAGACGGGTAGCAATTGCCGCGTATATCAAATTTCCTACCATTGAGTGATAGTGAGGGCATCGACTGATTTGCTGTGTCCATCTTCTTTAACAAGTTTGACGCTTACATCCATTGGCGTAGACACTGTCTTGCGGTCTTGTAATTTATACTTTTTCAGAATCTTGTTGATATATTGCTCTTGATTAATTTGTAACACACCGTTCTTTGTAGTAAAGTAGTATAAGACATGGGGGTACCAGAGCAAAAAAAGGCCGTGTTTTCAAAGGGGAACCAACCAACGCAAAAGGCCATGTAAATAAAACTGCGCAAAAAAGCCATTGCTTCAAAGTAGTGGGAAAAGGCCATGTTTCAAAGGGGAACCAACGCAAAAGGCCATGTAAACAAAGCTGTGTAAAAAGTCCATGTTTTTAAAATTAGTGGGAAAAAGGTGGTAAAATCTCGAGGTTACAATCTATCGTTTAAAAATATGGAATCTATATGTTTTTGAAATATATAGATGCGTTTAAATTTTAAAAACTATCTTTACAAATAAATGTTAAGAAAGCATCGCTTCGGAGGGGGCTCGCATCGTAGAGGATAATGTAATATTACGTAGTAATATTACTCAGATCCTCGAGAAGGGGGATGGAGCCCCCGAGAATCGTCTGGTTTCCTAGTGGAGTAAAATTCTAGCTTTAGCTGAATTTTCAACTCGCCAGTGTCCGAAGGACGACAGACATAAAATATGCTCTTTACAAAATATGGAATCTATATGTTTTTGAAATATATAGATGCGTTTAAATTTTAAAAACTATCTTTACAAATAAATGTTAAGAAAGCATCGTTTCGGAGACGATCCGGCATCGCAGAGGATAATGTAATATTACGTAGTAATATTACTCAGATCCTCGAGAAGGGGGATGGGATCGTCGAGAATTCAGGCAAGCTGGCGGGTAAAAATTCTAGCTTTAGCTAAATTTCAACTTATGGGTCGACAGATATTCGAAGAATATTCTCGAATACTGAGGGATTAAGATATGCTCTTTAAAATACATATCTTTATAAATCAAGTGACAAAGATGCTCTTTACAATTTGTCACCATATACACATTTTATAAACATCAGTATGGCCTTTATAGTCAATGGTTTATTGGTATAACTAATTGGTTAATAATAATGGTTTTAAAACTCAGCGCGTGGTTGAAATATTTAGTATTATAAACTATTTTAATAAAACAGTTATTACAAATATAATAATACACATGTTTTATAAAGCATCTTTTTAGCTTAATAATGGGGCGAAGAATTTCAGGCAACTAAGCCTGAAATTTTTTGAGCCTAACATCATAGTCTCTTTACAAAATATGGAATCTATATGTTTTTAATTTGTCTGTCAAGCGCGTGTCTTAGTGCATGTTTTTAATAATGGTTGTTTAATGTAACGAGCACATGTAAGTCGGCGCATTTTTTATATTATTTGTCTGTGAAGCGCGTGTCTTAGGGCCTGTTCATATGGGGTGGGATAGCCCACCTAGCCGGGATAATGACGATGCAGCGAGATCCGACCTTGCAGAGTATTTTATAGGTTTTGCATCTTGTGTTCATATGGAAAGTGAGCCAGCCCGGTTAGGTGAGATCTCGGTATGAGGAAGCCGGGATCTCTGTCAAGTGGGATGAAAATATTCCATATGAACACAAATTAGTTAGCGTAGCCCAGTGAGCCGGGATAAAAACAACACTTTAGAACACACGTGACACGAGTGCCATAAACAAAAATGGCGGAAAATAGTGAGCTTGCTGTCAGTAAACAGACGAAGAAAAGAGCATTTCGTTGGAATTCTGAAATGATTCACAACTTGATAACATGCTTAACTGCTTACAAATCGCGGATGGAATATCAAGCGATGATTGGTTACAGAACGCAGACAGACCGGCTCAATATAAAGAATTAAGGAAAGAAATGGCTAAATTGTACGAGGTCAGAGACATTTCATTGTTTGGTCCAGTGTCGTTAACCTCAATTAATCCATCTGAACACAATGAAAGAGTAGAAAGGAGTTTTTAGCGATGCAAAAGAAGAGAATTCTCAAATACAAAGGTCATCAAAGGATCCAAGAGAAAGTTGAAAAGTCGGCAAAACTGCTGTAACTGCTGGCACGAAATTGGAAGCGGAAAAATTGTATGAGTTTACGATGAATTGGTTCGTATTTGGGAGGATATCCCTCCACAGAACCTCTTCCTTTTAGTATCGATGCGAAAGTTTTATTGACGAGGAAACATCAGAAAATGTTACCTTGTCAGAACCGATGGAGAATTTAACCAGTACATCTACCCAAGATATTTGCTTGAAAATGAAAATAACGGAGACAAAGAACCCCAAACATTTTAAGAAAGCAGAGAGTCATGTTCCAAATTAATCGACAACAAGCGGAAACATCTTGAAAAGACATTGTCTGCAGCCCAACGTGACAAGATGTTATATTAGATGAGGAGCCAGAGAAGATATGAAATTCCGCAAAGATCTGGCAGCTAGTATGGAGCGTTCCTGCATCTTTCGCCAATGCTTTGGAAGGAATAGCTCATGATGTTGCAACTTAGGCAAGACTATATCTCAGTCAGTTGAAATGTTAGCACAAGCAATGGTACAACAGCAGTATGTGCTTACAACAACAACAACAATATATGCCACAACAACAGCAGTATGTGCCACAACAACAGCCTGGTGGTGTTATTAAATCATATTTTAAACCAAAGTATGTTACCAAACAATGGGATTCTCGGCTGTATTTCTACCAAACAACGAGACACAAAATGGAGAAAGGAAATCCACAATTCAAATGAACAAAGGTTTTAATAATTAATATGCACTTATTTAATATTTTACAGGTCTGGTATTAAACATAAAAGTTTTTCTGTTTTAAATGTCAGACTTCTGTACCAGGTAGAATGGCATGTATATAATTAGTCAATAAATGTCTGACAATTTCACTTCTCCATTATTGCAAGAATACACTGGGTCTGGGATGTTGATATTTTTCTTCTTCATTTCTTTTGATTTATGCATGGTTACTAGGTTCTCATTTATATAAGCTGAGTGTTTCTCGCAATAGTTATGCAACACAAAGCAAGCATAAATATATGGTACCTTTTCTAATTTAAGGTCAACCTTTTTGTTAAAACTGCCCATCGATGCTTTCAGGCGGCCAAAAGCACATTCAATAGGATTCTAGCTGATCTTAACAAATTGTTGAAAATGACACTTGCTCATTATTTTCACATGAATCATATTCCTTCATACAAAGGGAGTTAGTGGGTAGGCTGGGTCCCAATTAGTATTCGAACTTTCTCATACCCTTGCAAAACTGATTGAGACTGCTGGCAATTTTCCTTTTCGAAGTTTGTCATTTATTGATGAATTAGCAAACACTTTGGCATCATGAACACTGCCTGGCCAGCGACATTCAACATCCATGAATGTTCCTCTGTAGTCACAGCTGCTTGGACGTTCAAAGAATGAAAACCTTTGTAATTATAATAGTCTTGTGGATTGTTTGGTGGGCAAATGATTGGTATGTATATTGCCATCAATTTTATTAGTAACTTGTTGCATGCCAAATTTCACTCAAACTCTGCTACTTTCATTCTCATCTCATCTATGTTTTAGGAAGATATACATAACTAGGGCCTAGCAATGTTTACAATAGCTTTGCATGTTTAAATACTATGTTTGATGTTGTATTTATTCAATACCAAGCATTCGCCGTCATACATAGAGAACCGCTGTCTTTCAAGAGTGTATAACGTAACTGCTAATTTTCTTTGGCGCTTATAGCCCTTTTTGTTTGGACCATTTAGATTTGGAACTTTGATGATTTTAACAATTCAGTTGGTTCTATAAAGGCTTCCTTGGACATTCAGAAAGTTCTTTTTCCATGTCTCCTGGGGGGCTAT
Organism: Xenia sp. Carnegie-2017; assembly: GCF_021976095.1. Taxonomy (NCBI): domain Eukaryota; kingdom Metazoa; phylum Cnidaria; class Anthozoa; order Malacalcyonacea; family Xeniidae; genus Xenia; species Xenia sp. Carnegie-2017. The sequence goes on along the minus strand of NW_025813526.1, from coordinate 6,096,251 downwards.
ACCATACAGCATGTTTGCCACCATTGATCAGTACGGCCAGGCTTGGACCAGCAACTTCGCTTGGCGTCGTATTCTTCTTTCTTCAATCTCTTCAGTCTTTTAAGAAATAGCTCTGCCTTTGAAGATTAGCTCGACAAATTGCTTCATGTTGCCGCTTTTCGTTCAATTTGTGAAGCAAAATCAAACCGCACAATTCAATAAACAAAGCTGTAGAGAGATATCAATTGGTCTAAAGGAAAGAGCAAAGCTTGTTTTATTCGTCATTTTGAATTATTCGCGCGTTTGAGCGGCTTTAGTCCCAGTCTTCAACGAGTGGTTGCTCGGTAAAAGCGGGCTTGTAGGTGGGATTATAGGCAGGCATTGGCAGGATAGTTTTGGGATGGTCTCATATGAAACAAATTTAACACTCAACTCAGCAAGCATAGCCATCCCGGCTAGGTGGGCTATCCCACCCCATATGAACAGGCCATTAGTGCATGTTTTTAATAATGGTTGTTTAATGTAACGAGCACATGTAAGTCGGCGCATGTATAATAATACAATGTTTTATATAATTTTTGTTAAAAGTGTTTTTTACTAATTGTTTCAGGATTTTGAATTTTTTTGTATATCGCTTTTGTATTAATTACTTATTACAAACAGTTATGTGATATGTAGTCAAACATGAGGATTATTCTTCATCTTAAGTTTTAGCTTGATAGTTATCTTTAATAAATTTTTTTAATTTTTCGATTTCATCATTTACAAATTTTTTAGTTGATAGAATATTATCTTCTATAATAGCCCCGAAATTTTGTGAAAAACCATTAAATGTCATAGATAATGTAGATTGATGTTGTGAATAAACTTGCATTTTGGTTAATCCATTAAATGCTGCCAGCCATTTTCTTTTCCATTCGTTATAATCAATTGAAGCTGTAGATTTTTTTGGTTCAATAATAATATAAATATAGTTGAAATCATCATCAACACCGTATACGTAATATAAATCTAGTAATGCATTAACTATCTTTTTTTCATTATCATTTGTTAGTTTAATGATAAATTTTTTTTTAATCTTATCTACCATCATATCTAATTCAATTGTTTTAGAGTTATCAGACGGATTTATTAATAAAAGTGTAAATTCAATAAATTTAATATTATTAAAAATAATTCTGATAGTGTCTTGTCAGCTATTAAAATTTGTATAATTTAATTGATTGCTATGGCATACTACTTTACCATTTACTCTGCTATCAATCTCATTCTTTGTATAATAGTTAGTTAAATTAGAAGTCAAAGCATACTTACCATCAGCTTGTGTTTTAGTATAATAGTTATTTAAATTAGAAGTCAAAGCATACTTACCATCTGTTTCACTCTTTGTATAATATTTATTTAAATTAGAACTTAAAGCATACTTACCATTTGTTTCATTCTTTGTATAATAGTTGGCTAATCTTGAAACAAAAACATATTTATTATCAGCTTGCATTTTAGTATAATATTTTAGTAAATTAGAAGTCAAAGCATACTTACCATCAGCTTGTGTTTTAGTATAGTAGTCATTAAATTTACCATCAGCTTGAGTTTTAGTATAGTAGTTATCTGATAGATGTGTTTTATCTACAGATCCTTGTATATTTACATTAATATCTGTTTTATCATGCCCATAAAATAAGCTCATTTATATTATTCCTCAGATTTTATATCCTGTTTATTATTTTATGTTCGTAAACATGTTTAACGGTTGTTATACAACCAGATAAAAATCAAAAGGTAATAATGGTGATACTTTTCTACTAAACTGTACATCTCGTTTTAAAAGGTCGTCTGATTTAAGCTGTTTTGTTAATTCTTTAGGATCTTCAATAGCATCAAACCCTTTTAATATATCTGAAAATTTTGATATAACTAAATCAGTTAAAAACTCATTAGCTTTTTGTAATCGTTTTTTCTCGTATTCAATGTATAATTTATCAATAATTTTTTGACTAGCTTTTTTAAGGTAAGCAACTGACTTGTCTAAATCGCCATCTTCAGCTAGTTTAAGTAGTTGATCTCTTTTATTAAAATTTTCTTGCGGTTTATCTTGTATATTATCATCACATACTGCATCTTTGATAATATCATTTGCGGAATCAATCTCATTAATTATATCATCAATTGTTTCAGGCTCTTTACGCTTTGGCATATATATATATAACACATGTTTTATTGCGGAATAACAATTTTCCATTTGTATGGAAATACAAGGTGGATTTCTAAATGTGCATACTTATTATTTTTCAATTTTTTGGTTATTTCTTCTATATCATCTTTTTCAACATCATAAAGATAATCATCAAATATGGTTTTCATATCGTTGCGGTTTGTATTATAAAATGTAACTAAATAACTTATATTTTCGCGATAAGGTTTAGAAATACTAGTCAATTGCTGTGTCACCACAATAGTAGAAAGCCCATAATGACGAGCACTAAACCCTAATTTTATTAATTGCGATGTCCTATTTTTAACATCTAAGCAACTTGTACAGTCATCAAGTATAATAAGACTGTTGGTGCCTTTATATACATCACTAACATATTTTAAAACAATAGCTACCTGATCTTGGTCACATTCTACCTTAATTAAATCAGAATCGTTTATATATTTCCATTCTTGATAGGTTTTATTATATGATAGCGTTGGGCATAATAAAATAATATAATCAAAATGTCTATTAAAGTTTTCTTCTAACATTTTGAGAAGGTAAAAAGATTTACCACAATTGGTCATTCCTAAAACAATCATATTAAAAGGTGTATTCATTTATATATTACTGGTTATTTTAGTATTGAATACTTTGTAAATCATTATTAACAAATTGAACAAGAGCATCACTAACAACATAGATGTAACAGTTTCTGTGTATGCTCTTCTCTTAATCTCTAGTAAAATACCATTTTGAGTATTAATAATGCGTTTTCCGTTACCAGCAATATTTTTTTCTTGAAAGGTGCGTAGATCGATAACTAATGCAAATTTATCCTTATAAAATTTTTCAATTGTCATGAAGCAATCTATCGGGATAGTTCTATCAAAAAATCGTCTTGCTTCTTCATAAAATTGTTTTTTATTCATACCTTGGGCGAAAATACAATTAGGCACTCCTTCGACCGTTATTTCTTCATCAATTAATGGAAATACAAATTTTTCACTATCACTAACTGAATTTTTCTGTGAATAGTAGTACAATGCCTTTCATGCTTTTTCTGAGGATTTGACGTTAACATTCTGTAATGTACTTGACTTATCCCATTTTTCCTTTTTAATAGGGTTATATGTTCATAAAATAGACTTCTTCCTATAGAATATAAATTTGTCACTCATCTGCAATTTCTTGATTTTCAATAGTTTCATATTCCAGCTGAATATTTTCTAATTCATAATCACCGTAGATTGACCGCTTTGAGGATAAGGACTTGATCACTTGGTGGTAATGTTATTATGTATTGAAAGTTATTATTCATATTGAAGGGCAATACAAACCATGGTCTTTAAGAATATTATCAATATTAATTTTCTGCCTTGTACCATAAATATCATACATTAATTTGTCTGATACTTTTTCTGAATCGCCACTTGTTGAAGCACTATCATCCTTAGAAATAAGTTTTCTTAGATTTTGGTTACATAAACCATATTCAATAAGGCCATGTCGATCAATTTTCGGCAACCACAAGTCTTTGTATATACTTATAACATCATGATTATTACAGTCGTATAGTGTCTCACCAGTGACTTTAATTTGTAGTCTATATTGTAAAATCTGACTGAGATTATTTAGAAAGTGACTTTTTGTATTACTGATTTTAAGATCAAACGATAGATTAACTGAACCAGGCACTAAGCAACTATTTGGTTTTAATTTTGGTAAATCAATATAAATTTTTTCATTGGGTTTAATACTACTGGGGTTAAAGGTTATACTATAAAAAGTACGGTTACCTTTAATTTTTGTCATAGTACTCCTTTTATAACCGGGTGAAAGCTATTCTTGTAATCTGTTCATATATATATTAAAACATATTTTATTTTTTTCTTTGTTTATACTGGTCATATATTAACAAAGCAGCAGCAATAGCTAAAACCCAAAGATTAGAAGCTACCCATGCTAGACCTTTAGCTCCCCAAGATATAGCCTGAGCGATAATATTCAATAATGGTCCTAACACTGGCCATAATTTTTTACCTATATTTGCTATTGCCTTAGAAAATTTACTGGTAGCTTGAGCACCTTGTAGGATTGCTTTTCTTGCACCAATGACAATGGTTGTAATTATACCAGCTACAGATATAGCTAAAGCTGATAATCCTGGAATATTTTCCTTAACAAATTCTTTAAACCGCTGTAATCTAGTAATGTCTTCTTCTTGTTTCTCTCGTACTTCCTCTTTCTCTAATTGATCTTCTTCTTCTCTAATTATAATTTCTAATTCCGCGGCTCTTTCGTGCAAATTAGTTAATTCATCAATATTGTTATTAATACTATTTTCATTTTCTATTTCATCTATTCTAGCTATAGTTTTGTTTAGCTCTTCAGCAAAGTGATTTATTTGTGCTTCTATGAATTGTGGTCGTGTTCTTTTATCAATAGTTCCAGAGGGTCATCACACCTATATGTTCTCTAAGTTCTTCATTAGTTATTTGATTGAAATTTTCTGTATATTGATTATTTAAATCAACCATAGGCATACTCTCTTCAGTTTTATAAATTCATCTTGCAAATTAATAATTCTTTTAATTTCGTTTTAAATTGTTTAACAGCTTCTTTAGCATTTTATTTTATTATATTGTAGTATTCCATTACTATTACGTTTTAAAACAATTATACTATTACCTCGATTATTTTTGTATTTAATGGTCTGTAAGTAATATGATTCGACTTAGTTTTACCTAAATTTAATCTAAAATTTATACCTTCAGAAGCTGCCATACCTTTTAGGTGATTAAATCTAAACTCTTTTTATAATTTTTTTAATAAAAGATTCAACAGCAAAAAACTTCATTTTCAGGTCTAATAATATCTGTATAAACAGGAGTGGAAGTAGGTACATCAGGAAGAGTATTAGTTTTATTTGTCTTTTTTCTTATTGTTACACCATAATTATCATCAGTAAATGATGTTTCCTAATATTCATTATCATCATTATTATCTTCTTGCTTATTATCTTCATTATCATCATTAATAAATTTAAAATTTTGCCAATATTTATTATCATCATTATCATCGTTATTATCTTCTTGCTTATTATCTTCTTGCTTCTTATCTTCTAATTCAATATAATCAAAACCTCCTTCATCCATTATATAGATTACTCTATATTTTGTATTTCATTTTCAGGAATCCAGCTGTTATGTTTATTATCATAACCTAACCATTTAACTAAAACCATATTTTTACCTTTAAACTTCTTACGTTTTAATATCTTTTCAACTCTATAAACATCATCTTTCTTATTAACAACTGATAGTTCCTCTTCATAAAATTTACCGATTATAGGCTCTCCTTCTACATCTTCTATCTCATATAAATTCGGATCTCCTCTAATAACTTTAGTCACTTTAAACAACTCTTCAGTAAAATTTGCTTCATAACCTTTCGTAAATATAGATTTATACTTTGATATTCTAACCATATCACCAATTTTAATCTTAGGTAATGGTAAATAAGCAACTTCATGACCGTATAATGTATTCCATACTTCATCTTCATTATTTTTATTAACATCTTTAGGCTTCATCAAGATTGTACTGTGTTTTGTATTGTTATAATTATATACTAAATCATCCAATATATCAATCCATTTATATGTTCCTTTACTGTGAAAATATTTCCACATAGATGTTTTAAGCGTTCTGTTGAATCGTTCAACAATCGCAGCCTTTTTATCATTTTTAGTAGAGAAGTATTTAATTCCATGTTTCTCTAATAATGATTTGACACCTACATTATAAAATTCTTTACCATAATCAAATTGAGCTAATTTCGGGTAATCATTAAATCTATCTTTAAATTGACTTAATAGTTTTGCAACAGCTTTTGTCATATTATTTGTGTCTTTCCTATAAACAGGGATAGTAAATGCATATCTACTTAATATTTCAATAGCTGTTAATATCCAATAATAACCATTGTTTTATACTTATAAGAACCCATATCAACTAAATCCATTTGTATTTGTTCACCAAGATAGTTTACCCTTGTTTGTCTGAATTTATGTCTCCTAATAATAGGTTTATATCTAGTGTATGTATCTTGAGATATTAACCATTCTTTAACCTGTTTTCTACTAACATCTATACCTTCTTCTAATGCTTTCTGATACAGCCGTTCTGCTGATTGATACCCTGTTTCGGATCATAATAAATATCTCTTAAACTTTGCTCAATTTTAATGTCTTCATCCATTTAACTTACTCAAGATAACATTCAAGTAGAATACTACCTACATTCACAGGGTTACCATCTTGATCTAATATATTAAATATTAGCTCGTTAAAGGCTCCTTTTATAATTGTAACTTTAGATTCAATATCGTTGTATTCGTATACAGACCAAATAACGACTGAATTGTTATTACTGGTAAAGTTAAAGCTATATTACTTTTTTCCTTCAGGGTTATAATTATAACTTGAATTTACAATATTAGATGAAATTTGCACACACTTTAATCCTCTGTTTATATCCACTTTAGAAACACCATTTTGTACGATACCTTTTTTCATAGTTTTTATGGTATCATTAAAACCTAACATTTTAATAAGAGTATCAGACAATACTAATACCTCATCATTATTATTAGTTATTTTACAAGTTCCGTTGTTTTCTACCATCTCAAGCTTTACGTTAACAGACTCAAGAAACGTTTTAAGCATTTTAAAAGTCCAGTAACCAGCATCTATATTATATTTTATAGTGCCTATTGTAAAAGCTAAAGTATTATTTAATTTAACATTTTTATATTCCCAATACACATAAGCTTTCTTGATATATAAATATGAATAGTTAGATGTTACTATACTTTCTTGTAAGTCAATTTTTTTACTATCTCCGTCTATAAAAACAGTGAACTTTCTCATATATAACATAGCTTATATTATATGTCAAACAAGCAAATAGAAGTAAATGCTATAAAATTAGGCGATGATGATTCAAAACATGTATCATATACAACATGGCCAAAAATATATTTAGAAACAACTAAAACACCTTTGTTTTCAAATCTCATAGCAGCTGCTAATGGGGATGAAGGTCATACTGAGGATTATTTCGATGATATGTTACATAGGTGGACCTCAAAGTTTATTGTAAAACCTACATTTCAAAGGCCGGTAAATGTTGTTATCTGTAATTTTAGATTATACGTCACAGAGAATGATTATTTTATGAGTAGTTTACCACATATAACAGCTACGTGAACAAGTGAAATTAAAAGTAAAAAAGAACAGCCGACTGGTATAAGATACAATATTAAAAGTCATTTAAATTATAAAAATGAAGCGTACTATGCTATGATTTGTGGGGCATATGTTGCCAGTTTTTTATGCGGTATTGCGCTTAATCATTTAAATTTTAATAAAAGTAGAATTATACAAAGTCTTGTTAAATATCATTTGTATTATCAGATCCGAAAATTTATGAAGCATCCATCGTTATTAGACAAATATGACTTTACGGAATTGAAAAAGCATATACCTTATAAAGGTATTTTAAAATTCAATCAAGACGGTGATGGGTATTATGTTAATTTTCAATATTCAACTACTGATTATAGGAGCTTCATTGCATATAATTCTGAAGGTATAACATCAGTCGGAAAAGTTCTTTTGCAAGAGAGCATTGAAAGTTTTGTTTATACAATTCTTGGTTCTCAGGCTGATACAAGATGGTCAATAGTTAATCATGGGGCTAAGAGCCTTCAAACTCAAACCGTGTTTAGGAAATTACTAAATGATACTATAGTACAGAATGATACGACTGTATTGATATCTAACATGAGAAAGAGTATAAAAGACACGAATGTTATTTTAAATATGGCAATCAGTCCTGGTATGATTTTAATACCCAGCCGTATGATCATATTAGATAAAAAGATTGATGGGTATAATAATATTTTAACATTAGCGAATAAAACTATGAAATTCGGTATTAATTCTAAAATAAATTATTATGGAGTTAAAAAGGAAGAACTAAAAAAAGTACATCAAGATAATACACCCTCACAACACCTAGATACTCTAGATGAAGTGTATAAAAAACCAGTAGTACATAAACATAAAAAAATGATAATAAATAATTCCCATAAAACAGATATGGTTATTTTACTCGGTATATCAACGCTATCATCATTCATATTAGTTAAATATGTTTTATAATATAATATGACAAAAATTATAGATTTTAATCATATTTCGAGTAAGTTGAGTCAAGAGGAATTTGAAAAGCTAAAAAAGTTGTATTTGTACTATCACAAGTTATATACCTGTTATAAATGTAAGTATAATAAATTAAATAAAATTAGACTATCATTAAACATGGGGAGTATTTTCTAGTCTCGACTGCTGGTATTGTAGGTAGTATAACCGTAAACCCGATAGTTATAGCCACCTGAGTGGTCTAGGTGCTTTAGTTCAAGGTTATATGGTTAAGAGTAAGATTAATAATAACTTAGAAATGTGTAAATTTGCATATACATCATATGAAAAATACTTATGGATATAAGATCATATTTAAGAGGATTACCTTATGATGAAGTGATATTTCTATCAGACATAAAAGTTATTGATGATATTATAATAGACAATTGTCCTATAGATAGTATGGTGAGTAAATATAACAAAAAATATAAAGATCTGTGAGTTATCTGTAAGTTATATATAAGATTATCTGTGAGTTATCTGTGAACAAAATCTACAGTATTATATAACATGTCTGAAAAAACGTAAAGATAACTACAGTTAAGAAAGAGAAAGACCCTCTTAGAGTTGAAGCTGGGAAACGCTTGGCTGCTATATCAAAAGCTTCTAAAGAAAAAAGATGCGAGATAGGATTGAATTAGAAAATAAAAGAAAATTGAGGATGATAGCTGGAATATTAATTACGGATTTTATTTGGAACTATTGGAGTATTAACTGCTATTGCTAGTCTCTATTATACAAGGAAAAATGATAAAAGGCAGGAAAAATTAACAAACGATAAAGCTAGAAGAAACAACTAGTGAAAAACATGTTTTGATACAAAAAAATAAACAATATAATTTAGACTCATTTGAATAAAATATTTCCTATTATATATGAGTAATACTAAGAAACAATTTATGAATGAAGCTTTTGATGCAGTGCTTGTGACAACAACTGCGGTAGGTCTTTCTATGGCGTCTAAAAACTACTAGGTCAAAATTAACAGACACAAACAGTATCAAAGATTTTGCTAAACTGGTTGTTGCTGTTACAGCATCAACAATGCTAGTTAAATATGCTCAAGACAAAAAATGGATTCCTGAAAATCCAGTTAAATCTGTATAAATAAATATGACAAGTGTTATTACTAGTGGATTTGGAACAGCTTTTGGAGCTGTTGTCAATGGGTTAGGTTTTTCCCTAGCAGGCTGGCTATTTCATAAACTTGATAAAAACGGTTACGCTGAGGAAATGAAACGCCACAACAAGGCTCTAGAGGACTTATCTAAGGCTAAAGAGGCGTTTTATGAAAATGAAGTCAAGCAGCATGATAAAATTCAACAGCTAAGGCAAGAACTTCAATATGCTGATAATGATATAGAACTTACGAACAAAGCTTTAGATATGCTTAGAAAAGTAAAAACAATACATTACAATGGGCTAACATTTCATAGAGAACCACAATTAAATGACTTTTACAAACCATCTAAGAATATGAAAAATTATCAATCTATTACAATGGTTGGGTTTGGTATTATATCCGGATATTTATTACATAAAATTACTTAAAGATATAATATTATATTATATTATATGTATTGTAATAAATTTATTCATAAAGAGTTAGAAGAGTTTTTTGGTTACGTAAATTGTTGCTTTTGTGATAAAAAGATATGTGATAGTTCTATTGATAGTTCTGTTAAGATATACTTATGTTGCGAAAATCAAGAAATTATTTCAGATAACAATAAAATGAATGTTTGTATACACTGTGGTTCTGTTCACTCATTGAAGATAGTTAATGAATGGATACCAGAGATTTGGAAATGTCAACGATCAGTTCATTCAAGAAAAAAATGGTTTTATAATAAAATTAGACTGTGTGTAACTTTTGAATATGTTGAGAAATTGACAAATGATTTTATAAAGGTTGTTAGTACTATGATTAAACATAAATTAATTAATAAAAAAAATGTTAGTATGTATAACTATTATGTAATACGTTTAGCTAGTAGGAGAGGTATACCATTAAAACACCCTGTTAGAGATATGAAAAATAGTAAGACAAAGAGGATTTTTGATAATAGATTATTTGGTGAAGTATATAAAATCCTTGAGTGGGATAAAGATATTGATTGTACTTATTATAAAAATTGGGTCCAGACAAATAAATAAAACATTTACTATTATATATATTTGATTATATATGAACCTTAAAGATCTATTAAAAAAGATTAGAGATTTTATTCTATGTTGTAAAAAAACTAGTTATAATATAGAAGGTGTTTTGAAGGATTTTGAAAAAACATTGTATAAAACAAAAGATAATTTAAACGCACCCTAAAAAAATAATATATATAGTAATTATATATAATGGTTGAAGTTATAAAAAACAAAGATGTATATAAGTATAAAGAAAATGAAATTAGTTTAGATTTATTAAATATATTAAGGGAAGAAAAAAACATGTATATTAAATCATTAACTTACAAGATTCATTGTAAAGAAGATCAGGTTAAATATAAAGAATATGAGTTGTTTACAGAGGACTGGTTATCTTTATCAAAAATAGATATAATGTTGAAAATATAAAAAAAATTTTGCATGTGATGTGTAGTATGAATATTGATACAGAACCTATAATATTGAAGACATTTAAACCCAGTTTAATAGACAAAGATAATAGAACTTATTTACCACGTTTTAATGAAATAACATATGCTCTGTTTAATAGATTTCATGAATGGCGAGATTGTAAATTTGAATATGAAATTAAAAATACAGATACAGATATTCATGTTATAAAATTTGATTTATATGAATATTGTCCTCATATAACTGCTTATGGTATTATTAGAATCTATCTTAAACGCATTAAATAACTATTTAAAAAATAAAATATATAGTATTAGTATATATGTGTTCAGATAACCTAATAAGAGGAAGGCCAAGAATTTATACTAAAGAACAAATTAAACAACATAGAACTTCATATATGCTTTCAAAACCATGGCATTGTGATTCATGTAATAAAACATATAGTTTAGCATATGAAACCTTACATCTTAGAACTAGAAAACATTTAAGAAATTCCAAAAATTAAAAATAATATAGTTTTTATAAAAAGTTTTAAATATAGATTTATTTCTATAATTAAAATTAGTGCGTTTAAAAAAAATAAAATAAAATATATAGTATATATATGAATAGAGATTATTTAAATCGAAAGGTACTTAAAGACAAACCTATATTATATAATATGCAGAAGATGAATAGAGATGCGCCAAAAGATGACTAGAAATGATTTAATTAATATAATATAAATCAAAAGCCTAAGTTGAAGTTAATAATACTTCAATTTCCAAACCAGTACAAAAGTACTATCACAATCAATATCAAACAAATGACTGTACCTCAGTTAAAAGTTATTGCTAAAGAAAAAAAGGTTAAAGGTTATTATAAACTTAGAAAAAACGAATTAATCAAAGTATTAACACCAGTCCCAAAACCAAGAAAGAGTGTAAAAGAGATGGTTAAAGAGTATGAGAACAATACACAGATGCTATCAGATAAAAATAAAAAACCAATACCAACACCTAGAGTTGAAATAAGAGAAACAAACAATGCTATAAAAGGTTATACAAAGTCATATGAAATAAGCATTATTAACAATAAAGTACCATTAATACAAATGCGAAGCACAAGAAAGTATCTTGCATATTATATTAAAGAATTGTTAACAACAATGAAAGGATTAAAATTTGTTGAAATGCTTAAGGTAACATTTAGTAAAAAAGAAACAAAGGATGGTGGTACAACAAACTTTATAACAAAAAATGCTTATTTCAACAATCCAGCTTTAACAATTACAAATAATGAAAATATTACTGAATCACTACAAATTTCAGAACAAAATATATTAAACAAGATTTATAGATTCACTAAAGAAGGTTCTGGATGGATTATCCACTCTGTAGATAACCATTATTTAAATATTGTTAAATACAAGCCATTACAAGGATCTTCATACATTAATTTACCACAAGAACTTAACAATAGTAAAAAAGGATTAATTAATATCAAAAATAGAGATAATGAATGCTTTAGATGGTGTCATATTAGACATATTATCCCACAAAATAAATATCCACAGAGAATTAAATAATCTGATAAGGAATATATTAACAAATTAGACTACTCTGGGATTGAATTTCCAGTGACTGTTAAACAATATAATAAAATCGAAAAGCAAAACAGAATTAACATTAACGTTTTTGGTTATGAAGATAAACAACCATATCCATTATTCATATCAAAAGAACAATTTGAAGACCATATGGAACTACTATTGATAACTGATAATGAAAACAAATATTTTGTATTAATAAAAGATTTTTATAAATTTATGTACAATCAAACAAAGCATAAAGAAAGGAAACACTTTTGTATGCGCTGCCTTCAATGTTTTAGTTCTAAAAAAATATTAAATAACCACGTAGAAAACTGTATATTAATAAATGGTATACAAGCAATAAGAATGCCAAATAAAAATAATAACATACTGAAATTCAACAACTATCATAAGCAACAACCAATACCATTTGTTATATATGCTGACTTTGAGGCTCTTACAGAAAAGATATCTGGTTGCAACCAAAATAATAAAAAGTCATATACAAAAGCCTATCAGAAGCCTATCAGAAACATACTGACTGTGGTTATGGATACAAAATTGTTTGTTGTTATGATGATAAATTCACAAAAAAAATTCAACTATATAGAGGTGAAAAGGCTGTTTACAATTTTATGGAAGCTATGTTAAAAGAAGTTAAATATTGTAAAAATATTATGAAAAACCACTTTAATAAACCATTAAAAATGTCATCTGATGATGAAGAAGACTTTAAAAAAGCTGATGAATGTCATATCTGTAACAAAAAATATACTAACAAAGATATTCGAGTTCGAGACCATTGTCATATCACTGGAAAATATAGAGGGTCAGCACATCAAGATTGTAATTTAAAACTTAAAATAGACTATGATAAATTTAAAATCCCAGTAATATTTCACAATCTGCGTGGGTATGACAGTCATTTTATTATGCAAGGAATCGGAGCTATTGTTAATAAGCATACATACAAAAACAAAAAAGGAGAAGATATTCAGATGAATATAAATGCTATACCTAATAACATGGAAAAGTATATGGCTTTTATGTTAGGTAACCATCTTACTTTTATTGATAGTTTTCAATTTATGAGCTCTAGTCTGGAAAAGCTTGTTTGTAATTTACCTAAAGATTCATTTAAATATACCTATAAGCAGTTTCAAGGTGAAAAATTTAATTTAATGACTCAAAAAGGTATATACCCATATGATTATATGGATAGCTTTAAAAAGTTTGATGAAAAATTACCTTCAAAAAAAGACTTTTATAGTATTCTTACTGCTGAGAATATATCAGATGAACAATACCATCATGCACAAAAAGTGTGGAATACATTCAATCTTAAAAACATGGGTGAGTATCACGACCTGTATCTGAAATCTGATATCCTTCTATTAAGTGATGTATTTGAAAACTTTCGAAAAACATGATTAGAATACTATAAACTCGATCCATGCCACTATTTCACATCACCAGGGTTGTCGTGGGATGCTATGTTGAAGATGACAGATATTAAATTAGAACTAATGACTGATATTGACATGTTTCAATTCATTGAAAAGGGTATGAGAGGAGGTGTTTCTTATATTTCTAATCGATATGGTAAGGCTAATAATAAGTATATGGAAACATTTGATAAGAATAAACCCTCAAAATATATTATGTATTTAGATGCTAACAACCTGTATGGCTGGGCAATGAGCCAGAGCCTTCCAACTGGCGGTTTCAAATGGTTAACTGATAAACAGATTAACAACTTAAACCTTGCTAAATATCAAGCAGATAGTAAAAAAGGTTTAATTTTAGAAGTTGATTTAGAATACCCTGAAAAACTACATGATTCACATAACGATTATCCTCTTTGTCCAGAAAAATTTAAGGTAACTAGCAACATGCTGTCAAAATATTGTAAGACAATTGCTTCTAATTACAATATATCAACAGGTTTAGTTAATAAGTTAATTCCAACTTTAAAAAATAAAGAGAAGTATGTATTACATTATAGAAATCTTCAATTATACTTAGATCTCGGGTTAAAGTTAATTAAAGTCCACCGAGTATTGAAATTTAACCAATCTCCATGGTTGAAAAAATACATAGACTTTAACACTCAAAAAAGAACTAATGCAAAAAATTCTTTTGAAAAAGACTTCTTCAAATTAATGAATAATTCGGTATTCGGCAAGACTATGGAGAATTTACGAAAAAGAGTTGATGTTAGACTAGTAACTAATAAAAATAAATTATTAAAAATAGCTTCAAAACCTACTTATGTAAGTAGTAAAATCTTCAATGAGAACCTTGTGGCTGTGCATAAGATCAAAGAAACACTAACCCTTAACAGGCCTGCATATGTTGGCATGTGTATCTTAGATTTAAGTAAAACGTTGATGTATGATTTTCATTACAATTATTTCAAGAAGAAATATGGTGATAAAGCTAAACTTCTTTTCACAGACACAGATAGTTTAACATATGAAATTGAAACTGAAGATGTCTATCAAGATTTTTGGGTTGATAAAGATAAATTTGATTTTAGTGATTACCCAGAATACCATAAATATCATGATAAAACTAATAAAAAAGTTATTGGTAAAATGAAAGATGAAGCTGCTGGAATAGTAGTTAAAGAATTTGTTGGTTTAAGAAGCAAGATGTATAGTTATATTAAAGATAATAATAAAGGAGATAAAAAAGCTAAAGGAATTAAGAAAAATATTATTAAGAGTGAAATAAAACATGAAGACTATAAAAAAACAATATTTTAAAATAAACAAATGAATCATACAATGAAAACTATTAGAAGTGTTAACCATCAAATTAGTAGTTATGAGATTAATAAAGTATCACTAAGTTGTTTTGATGATAAACGTTATATATTAGATGATGGTTGTACAAGTTATGCTTATGGTCATTATAATATCGGTTCAAATAACTAAATATTAACAAACAGTTATAATGTGTAGTAAGCATGTAGCGTAGGCCTCTGTTAGAGTAAAATCATACATACCTGCTCCTCATGTTTGACTACATATCACATAACTGTTTGTAATAAGTAATTAATACAAAAGCGATATACAAAAAAATTCAAAATCCTGAAACAATTAGTAAAAAACACTTTTAACAAAAATTATATAAAACATTGTATTATTATACATGCGCCGACTTACATGTGCTCGTTACATTAAACAACCATTATTAAAAACATGCACTAAGACACGCGCTTGACAGACAAATAATATAAAAAATGCGCCGACTTACATGTGCTCGTTACATTAAACAACCATTATTAAAACATGCACTAAGCACGCGCTTGACAGACAAATAATGTAAAAATGCGCCGACTTACATGTGCTCGTTACATTAAACAACCATTATTAAAAACATGCACTAAGACACGCGCTTGACAGACAAATAATATAAAAAATGCGCCGACTTACATGTGCTCGTTACATTAAACAACCATTATTAAAAACATGCACTAAGACACGCGCTTGACAGACAAATTAAAAAAAACATATAGATTCCATATTTTGTAAAGAGCATCTATGACATTGTTGCGCTCAAAATTTCAGGCTTAGTTGCCTGAAATTCTTCGCTCCGAGACATAAGCTAAAAAGATGCTTTATAAAACATGTGTATTATTATATTTGTAATAACTGTTTTATTAAAATAGTTTATAATACTAAATATTTCAACCACGCGCTGAGTTTTAAAACCATTATTATTAACCAATTAGTTATACCAATAAACCATTGACTATAAAGCGCGCTGATATTGATGTTTATAAAACATGTGTATATGGTAGACAAATTGTAAAGAGCATCTTTGTCACTTGATTTATAAAGATAGTATTTTAAAGAGCATATCTTAACCTCTGTTATTCGAGAATATTCTTCGAATATTCGTCGAATCTAAGGGGGCAAGCCAAAATTCTAGCTAAAGCTAGAATTTTTACCCGCCAGCTTGCATGAATTCTCGACGATCCCATCCCCCTTCTCGAGGATCTGAGTAATATTACTACGTAATATTACATTATCCTCTGCGATGCCAGATCGTCTCCAAAACGATGCTTTCTTAACATTTATTTGTAAAGATAGTTTTTAAAATTTAAACGCATCTATATATTTCAAAAACATATAGATTCCATATTTTGTAAAGAGCATATTTTTTGTCTGTCGTCCTTCGGACACCACGGGGGCGAGCCGAAAATTCTAGCTAAAGCTAGAATTTTTTACCCTGAGCTCACGATTCTCGGGGCTCCATCCCCTTCTCGAGGATCTGAGTAATATTACTACGTAATATTACATTATCCTCTGCGATGCCGAGCCCCCTCCGAAACGATGCTTTCTTAACATTTATTTGTAAAGATAGTTTTTAAAATTTAAACGCATCTATATATTTCAAAAACATATAGATTCCATATTTTTAAACGATAGATTGTAACCTCGAGATTTTTACCACCTTTTTTCCCACTACTTTTAAAACATGGACTTTTTACACAGCTTTGTTTACATGGCCTTTTGCGTTGGTTCCCCTTTGAAACATGGCCTTTTCCCACTACTTTGAAACAATGACTTTTTTGCGCAGTTTTATTTACATGGCCTTTTGCGTTGGTTGGTTACCTTTGAAAACACGGCCTTTTTTTGCTCTGGTACCCCCATGTCTTATACTACTTAGTAATACTAACTCCTAGGCAGTAGTGGAGTACGCCCATATCTTTCATCTTGAATTGGTTTGCTAAATTGGCCTTTAGATCATTCATCTCTTCTTCAGTTTCAGTCAGAAGTATGAGGTCATCAACGTGAACAGTGATAATCGCCTGCTTATGTTTGAGAAAACGAATAAATACGCAAGGGTCTCCTTCACTCTGAACAAATCCTAATGATAACATAAACTCTCTGAAAACCTTATTCCAGGAACGTGGACTTTGTTTTAGACCATAAAGCGATTTTTTGAGACGACACACTAGCTTTTCTTTTCCTGGTTTTACGCAGCCTTCGGGTTGTTGCATGTATATTTCCTCTTCCAATACTCTATTGAGGAATGCCGTTACTACATCCATTTGATGGATCAACATACTCGAGATACACCAAAAGCCAGAAGAGTGCAAATTTACGAAAAACGAACCACTAGAGAGAATGTCTCTTCATTGTCAATTCCATATTTTTGCAGAAAACCCTTAGCCACCAGACGATCTTGAAATCTCTCTACCTTTCCTGTCTCATCGTATTTAACTTTAAAGACCCACTTGCAACTGATAGGCTTACGATCAGCTGGTAATTCGACTAACTCCCAGGTCTCATTCTCTATTAAAGACTGGTATTCTGCATCTCCAGCAGCTTTCCATTCCGTTGCATATTCACTATTAAGAGCATCTTTTAGGGTTTCTGGCTCTGTGATCTCAGATACGTAGAGTGCTGCATACCTCGATGTAGTGATCCCAGCATACTCGTCGTGGTAATATGTTGGTGGATTTCTCTCTCTTCCTGAGTGTGGAGGGTCATTTGGGGGATCATTTTGTTCATTTCTGGTTGCACGAACTTGTCCCTTTATTTCTGTCCCTTCTTCAGCACACTCGGTAATATCTTCTCCACAGTTCATTTGAACTTTTGTTGATCCAAAATCTGTTTCATTAAATGTAACGTCCCTCCGAATAAAGACTTTTTGTCGATTCTCATCATACAGCCTGTATCCTTTCTGTGTAAGGCTGTAACCAACAAGCTGTCATATGTTGCGAGGCCCCTGAATCAATTATCCAACAATTGTTTCCTTCTGTTGCTGTCATTCCTACGACAAACATATTACCTCCAAAATTTTCATTTTTGTTTCCATCACTATCCACCGAAGCTCCTTTATGCTTTGATAAATTTCCCTGCTTGTTTCTATACTTATTCTCCCCTTTCTTTCTTTTGGGACAATTTTTGATCACATGGTTTTCTTCCCCACATCCATAGCATTTGATGGGCCTTCGATTGTTTTTATCATGCTGCAAAGCCATGTCACCTTTATCGATTTTGCCACAATCATCCTTGCCCTTGTATAAGCTACGCTTTTCTTCTTCACTCATGAGTGCTTGATACACTTGATCTAGGCTAAGCTCATCTCCCTTTGCAGTCAATGCAGTTATTAGAGTGTTGTATGATCGTGGAAGGCGGAGTAAAAGAGCTACAATATGCTCATCCTCAGGGATTGATGCCTTGATGGCTGCAAGTTGGTCAGTGATTTCATTCATGTGACGTAGATGTTCAACCAAAGAATCAGAATCTTTCATTTTCATAGAAAAGAATTTCTGCTTTAAAAGCAATTTGTTTGCCACAGTGTTTCTTTCAAAGCGTTCCTTCAATTTATCTCAGATTTCCTTTGGTGTTTGGCATTCGGTTATCAGATATACCAGATCCGAGTTGATACTCGTTACAAGGAGGGCTTTTGTTTTCTTTTGTGCCTTTAAGAAGGCTATTCTTGCCCCTGAACTGCTGTCAGAAGCGTCTTGTTGGTCGCCGATCCATCGACGTGTCTCCACAATTCCCTCGATTCAAGTATAGCTTGCATTTGGTATTTCCACACTTGCCAATTCTTTGCACCGATAAGTTTATCGATAAATAACTTGTCGTCTTGCGCCATTTCAACTGTTTTAATCCACTAAACACTTCTTACTTTAATAAACAGTATTTCCAAGGGTACCTGGGCCCATAACCTGTTCGTATTACGATATATTTCAGCAGAGAAAACACTTTGAACATAAAAGTAAGTTTTTATTACGATAAAAGAAAAACACAACGAACGTCGTGCGAACGTACACATGCGCCAACGATATAACCTTAAACATAGCTAATACTTCATAACAACGTAGTTAAGAATGTTGAGTGTAATTTACAACAAGTAAAAACACAAAAAATATTGTCAACGTATCTGCGGTAAAATAGTGGTTTAGTGTCATTGTAATTGTTTAGCCAGTTTCGTTCATGTGAGCCCATGAAAATGTTAGCAAGTCTGGGTGCTAAGGGAGAGCCCAACGCAACACCGTCCGTCTGGTCATAAAATTTTCCATTAAATAAAAAATGCGTCTGTGCTGTTGCTATTAAAAACAGTTGTGTGTGGTCTGTCCTGTTTATACTGAACCTGGGGTTATGAGTGAATATTAAGTCGATTGCTAGGTTGATGGTTTCAGTAAGTGGTATGTTAGTAAATAGGCTTTCAACGTCGTAGGAGATGAAGAATTTGTGACAAGAAGTTGATGAGTTGAAAGATGAGAAGACGTCGAGGAAAGTGAAAGAATCTTTAGTGGAGTGGTCATCAGGTATGAGGGGTATTAGTAGAGAACTAAGATACTTAGCCAAATTATGATTGTATGCGTTGATTGATGAAACTGTCGGTCGTAGTGGAGGCGATTGTTCTGGTTCTCATTTCTTGTGAAGTTTCGGTAAGCCATAGAAGCGTGAGGGTTGAGAACATCTAAGGAAGATATCATTATAAACTTTGTTGCTAATAGAGTCTTTCTTTAGAAGCTTCCTTAACAATCGTTGTAGTTTGGCTTCACGTGGTAGTGTTACACCTTCTTTCAGTGTGGTAAACTTTGCTGTATTGTTAATGATTTTAAGGCAGGAGTTACGATACTTGGATAAAATAATATTTGGATAAAATAACTGCAATGAAGAGCGAGATAAAGCGCTTGACCCAAGAAAATCTTGAGTTAAAAAACAAGATAAGTGACGTGACGCTTCACGAGAAATCCTTCTTAAATGATGACGAAAAAGTCCTCTTTTACACTAGTCGGCCAAATTGGAAGATCTTGTCAGCAACAATGAAACTGGTACGCCCCTACCTTATGCATTCTCCCAAATGCTCTTTGTCACCATTTAGGCTGTTACTTTTAACAGTTATGAAACTGGGACTTAATTTAACTGGTGCAGATTTGGCTTATCGATTTGGAAACATCAACAAGGGACTGTATTAAGAATTTTCTTACAAGTAATTGTTCTTTGTAATTGATTAAGCCCTCTTATTTTATGGCCTGATAGGGAAGCCTTAAGAAAGACCTTGCCCATGGATTTTAGAAAACACTGCCCTAAATGTGTTGCCATCATTGACTGCTTTGAGATTTTTTTGCATTGTGCATTAAATCCTCTTGCGAGGGCACAAACTTACTCATCCTACAAGCACCACAACACGATTAAGTACTTAAATGCTGTCACTCCCCCATTGTACAGTAAGCTTTGTTTCCATTGGCTGGGAGGGAGAGTCAGTGACAAACATTTAACTGAGAACAGTGGTCTTCTTGATAAGCTCTTACTTGGAAATGTAATCTTAGTTGATAAAGGCTTTGATATCCAGGAGTCAGTTGGTTTGTACTGTGCAACTATCAAGATGCTAGCTTTTACTAAGGGTAAAAAAACAGCATTTGAAATAGCGAGCCATAACCTAAAAAATTGAATTTCTATGCATTAAGCTTGTTAAAAGAATTTATGAAAACAAGTCTTGTTCTTTCCACACAACAAAATCACATTAGCTGAAACCAGTGCATGACAACTGAGCAATAACTTAAGAACGTGAATTGCTATACATTAAGGTTGTTAAATGAAATTAGAATAATTTACAAATGTACTTACTTGATAGGAATATGCACGAGTTCTTTTAAGTTTTGAGCCATCACTTTTTACTTCAATGAAAAAAAAACCTCTCATCTGTTGAAGTTTCAATTGTCTCATTTTTATGGCAAAATGGACACTATCAAAACAAAATCAATAGGTGATGTAATTATTATGTTGACCTTTTCACCATGACACATAGACACAATGTATAACAACCTTTATTTCACAAATCCCATTGCCACAACATTGGGAAGAGACAAGTCCATCTTGAGAAGCACCAAGGGATCCATGGGTCAAATGAATCCAGAACCTACTATTTGTTACTGAAACATTTTCATGGTGTGTGTTTACAGATATTTCAGATATTTGTCTCTTGCCACCTCTTCATGCTGGCAACTCCATTTTGTTGCTGCAGTTGAACATTTCTTCAGCTCTGGATAGCAACTGCTTGTGATCAGACTCTTGGAAGGTGAATCTCTGTTGGTGCGACAAGCTGCTTTGAGCAAGCAATAATCGTCATATTTTTTCACCAACACTTCACGCACCCATCCATTCACAAAATTTTGATAACTATCAAGACTCTTATAGATTTTAACTGCTCTTTCGTGTACGCACTGACCGAAAGTAATAAATAAATGCCAACATGAATGTAGCTGACAACAGGCCACAGATCGATATTGTCGAGCCATTGATTTCTTGGTATTTCGTACGGATCATCTCCATTGCAATGTCTTAATTTCATTTTGTAACGCGCTTTACTATCCTTACACTGAATATTTTCTATATATCCAGGCAAAAAACCTTTCTTTGACCTAGAAAGTGCTGACTTTATGTTACTAGCCATATTGACATATAAAGCGTGCACATGTGCTTGTCCTCCAGATGCTCCCCCAGCAGCAGTTGCTAGGCGTGCGTGACGTCACTGCAAAGGGTCTGAACCAATTTTCTAATGTAAGCCGTTGTCTATAGTCAGTACTGTAAGTAATGCATTTTGCCGAATACACAATTGACACCCACCCATTTCCTGTACACACAATACAATGACGTAAGAACCAGATAACAAATACGGCTAACCTGACGTTTACTCCTCATCTGACTTTGAAGATGACTACAGCTAAGGTTGTCGAAACGTCAGTCAACAACAACAAAAACAGTCCTTCTCATGACTTTATTAACCTGGACGATCATCATTTACAAGCATGTAACTTTCGACCAAAATAAAAACAGTATAATCATTGTCTAAACAACTTGGTCTTTACAACGGAACCAAACACGTGTGCGTTTTTTGTTTTTTTTTGTAGCAAGAAATACGGTTTTTTTATATTGGTTCTGAAACTGATGTTAATTAATGATGTTAAAATGACTCTGGTGTCAACTTCACACTTTATGCTAATTTTGGATGTTGTGGTCATGGAGTTCTATAAGACCTGGAGGGGAAATGTCAACCAAATTACTATAAATTATTAGCGCGCGGCTGCGTGGTCAAAAACATGGCGAATTTTGGTTGTCAAAGTCAGCGGAAAGACGCGGGCTCATAAAATAAAAAATTTTTTTCGCCACCCGGATTTAACAACCACAATTGCGATTGTATAAAATATCAATGCCAAGCACAAAAACTTTTAGAAATTTTATCTTTAAAACATGCTGCAAACTTGTTTGGTATACGGATGCTGAAGAAATGCCTGAAAAGGAAACATTTCACGACACCGGTAAGCAACGTAAGATTGTTTACTATTTAAAGTGTTCAGTGTTTTGTTTTAAGTCAATACTTGAAGTGTGATGGTATATATTTTGTGAATTTTTTTACTCCTAAGTTATAATTTAAGTTATGTTTGTCCAGTCTTATTTGTTATTTACTTAATCGGTTGCTAGACGAGGCAAAGCAACCAGTTCTTATCGAGATATGCATATTGTAAAACTCCTTGTTTCAACTGAGTTGAAATGGAGGATTTTTTCATGATATTTTTCTGAAAATATGAAGCAAATATTAAGGACAGAGCTGTATTGAAATCAAATGCAGTGCGGGATTAATTAATGAACTGTTTGGTACATGTCGTACAATAAAAAATAGCTGTATTAAACACCTAGCCTGGACAATTTAACAGATTATGGACAATCATGATGATGGTGTGTAAAGGTTTGCTGTATGCTAACAGTTTTATAAATGCCATCTGGTGTTTCTGTAAATGAATTGTTTGTTATAGTAAACAGGTTAGAACATTAAAATCAAGATAAAAACTACTTTGTTCAATAATGTGCCAAATTATGCTACTACCTTGAAATATTTGCTCAAGAAAAGCTTATGATGACATGCATGAAACATTAAATATAGTACTGAATCATCTGACAAAATCCATACCTTTTTCAATTTCAGGTGATTAAAAATTCACATAAGATGTATTGGTTGCAATGAACTTGAATGTGGAAGAAACAAAAATTGATGATGGCAAAGAACTCTTTAGTCTTTTGAAGAATTACAATATCATTCAAAAGAATAAGAGTAGCAATCTAGTAAAAGAAGCGACATCTGCCTTCAATTTCGAGACTTTTCCAATTATGTATAATTATTTTGTACAATATACTATTTTAGATAAACTTGATTTCTAAGTCATTCACTGATATTTTTACCAAAGAACAAAAAGAAAAATTCAAAGGCATAATGTAAAATTCAAAAGTTTATCAAGTTGTTTGAACCTAGAAAAAATTAGTATAGGTAACTGCATAGGTAACTATATAGGTAACACAGGAGAAAAGTAGTGCAAGAAGGTTAGCATTTTTGAGAATTAATAAGTTCTTGACATACATTACACAAGGCCATAATATTATAAATGACTGTACAATAACAATTATACAATATGCTAAATATCTTCACCTACATTTTAATTATTTAAACAGATTTGCCTTGATGTAACAATAAGAAAAGTGTTATGTCATAAAAGCCAATGCACTTTAATTTAAGAAATAGTATTTTCAATGGGAAATTAATGTAGTTCTGTTCAGTAGTAGATCCATGGTTGTCAATGACAATCCAGTTTCTAATATCTTGGCTCAAAACAAAACCAGCAACATGATTATAGAATTTCTGAATTTCGTTCTTTTGCTCTCCTAGTTCAAGATATTTTCTTCATAAGTTCTCAGTAGATTTATCAGAATATCATAATACCTTTTAAGACACCCAGAATCAATACTACCAAAAAAACTTAACAAAAATTACATACCTACTTATAATATATTTTCAGTCGACTTAAGTTGTAGGGGTAAGCTAACTTTTTCTAACTCCTTTTTGGACATTCTAACAAAGATTTACCCATCTATTTAAGAAAGAAAGTTGCACCAAGCGGTTAAAAAAATAGTCAAAATAACAAGAAATGCTAATGGATATGCATTACGCTTAACGACACATTGACAGTGTAAAGAATGGCGTTTGATATTTATTTCTAATATAGCTAAAGCATTACTGGACAAAATATACGTTATTTTACAGTAGATTTACTTTGTTTAAATGTGTGTGTCTATTTCACAAAAACCTGAAGCATTATTTTCAATATTTTATGCTTACAGTATCGTGGTTTTTTTCGCTGGTTGTCATTAATATAAGCAGTAATAAAGATCCGGATTCGGGAGGGAGCGAATGTTAAAAATATTTCTCAAAGTGGAGGTCTTGACAAACAAAATCCGCCATTACCGCCATGATTTTGACCACGGGGTCCAGGCGCCTTTTCCCCTCCAGGTCTTATAGAGCTCAATGGTTGTGGTGAATCCTGTGGTGATTGTGAGGACGATAGTCAGGATGAGTGTCAGGATGAATCCTGTGGTACCTTCACAGTAGTATTCTTGACGAAGGCCGTTCATAATTAACAGGTTTACTCGTTTTTCTTATAGCTTAAGACATTGTAAAAATATTTATGCTGAGCAATGAGCTTTGATGGAGTCTAGTTAATTTTAAACATTATAGCAAAGTGATTTAACTTCATTACCAAATAATCACTGAATCATGTCAAAACCTGCATAAATTTAGGCTGCATAAGTACTTGATATTTCATAAGACAAATCACTGCAATCATCTAAAATAATTTTTATTTCTGTGTTTGACCCACAATTTATAAAATTGATACAATAGTAATTGACACAAGCACAAATATTACTAACCCAAGCTTGTTGCTTTTATTCAAATTTTTGTGTATGTCTTTCATTTTGAAAAGGTTTATATCATAACGTAAGATAATTTGCCTCTTAAGTTAGTCGTTTGATTATTTAGAGTAGAACTTGTTAAATTGGTTGCTATGACAAATGAGAGCTATATTTATTCAATATACAAAATTTAGAGAATTGTATTGCTAGCTGTGAAGAATTAAGTTATGAGATGGAATCTATCAATGGAATATCAAGATGGTTAAAAGGATGCAATCAGTGGATGCTGCAAGGGAGAAGAGTAGAGCTGATATATTTTATGCTGTCCTTAAATGTCATGCAATTCCCCCCCAAGAAACCATGTGCTTTTTTATAAAGAAAAGAGAGCAGTAATCAGGTGTCGTCAGTGTGGTCCAACTGTCTTATAATGCTCAAGTTGTGATGTTGTGACCCATAATACTAAAGCACTACTTGACCATGTGGTTTGGTATAATGGATTCTACCAGTCAGTTTCCACAACTGAAACATTCTTGTTGAATGGGCAGTTGGGGTTTGTTAGTTAGTATGTTTATGTTTTATGTTTTTTTATGTTTTTTTTTGTTTTTTTAGGCATTCTAAAAAAGACTTTTCTTTTTAGAACGATATGCACCATTTCTGTTTTGCAAAGAGTGTATAAATTGTCACTCTGAAAATGAATTATCCATTATTCCAAGTGACGACGTGTGCATTGTAGTCACAATGAATGGTAAATAATTGTGAGGTGGAATTATTGTCATATAAATGTATTTTGCCTAAGTAGTCTTATTTTATAAGTTAAACATAACTTATTTGCTGTTTTAGTTGAACAGAAACAACAACTACTTACTTTTACAGGCCATAATGAAGCATCACAGAGCATGTCTTCCATTGGAATAAGTTAAAAATTTTGAAATTACCTATAGTCCTTTGCAAGAAATATATTTCGGCATGTTCCTGTTTTGTAGTAGTATAGAGACTACCAGTTCTAACGCAACCCCGGTCTGGAGGCTACCGGTTCTGGCGTAACCCCGGTCTTGGAGTCTGCGTACATAAATCTGAGCGCCCCAGCCCTAGTTCGCGTACGTATGCTAGCATCCTTACAGCGAAGGTCAAACCCTGGACAATGGCAGGAGCCAAAGACGGCCGGCCCACCCCCGCGCCCGCGCAACCGGCCGTCGGGGTCTATTATTTAGAAGTAGCGTATAGTAGGGTACGTTGTAAGATGAATAGTGAATCCAAATGAGTACGTATGAAACGACAAGAGCAAAAAGAAAGAAGAGAAAGAGAGAAAAAATTGAATAATATAATAATAAGAAAAAGAGAAGAACATCTTAAATTACAAACCAGGCTGCTAATACATACAGGTACGATACAATTAGAAGAATGATATTTATATAGTATATAGAATCGAGATGGATACTGTTAGAGAGATTCTGCTACTATATAAACAGGGTGTTATAAGTGGAAGAGCTCTAAACTCATTCCTTGAAGCTTGTCAACCACTAGCATCTACATGAAGAAAGCGTACTAATACAGCTCCACCTGAACCTCCTTCGGCACCATGTAAGCGCAAACTCATTAAGCCTAATGACGTAATAGAAATTAGACCGCCTGTTATAACAAATTCTGTCGATTGGGAAGCTGCGTATGGAAATATGAGCGACCCAACTTTAATACGCTATAACGCACTTCAGTTTCTAAGTGCAATTCCTCCAAAAACTGAAACTCCGACGCCTCCAGCGTCCGGTTCACACCCTTTGCCAAACGGGTGAATCTTCAGTTCTAGATAATGAAGGAAAGCCTTCGGACTCGTCTAGCGCTTCATGTAGCAAATCTTCATTAAATACCCGTTGAAGATTCGGGTATTACACTTTCTATAGTGAGTGTGATAATTACTTTAGCAGTTCCCATCTGTTGAACAACTAATGCTGCATCAGCAGGTAAGTCTACATCTATAAAATCGCTATAGCTACATTCAGAGCTGACATCACCAATACGATGTGTTTTTGTTTTACTTAAGACAAGTATTTTGTTAGGAGTTTGAAGTACTCGTAGCGCCCCTGCACTTGTAAAACATTTTCCACTTAATGATATTCGGTAGAATCCAGCGGTTTCGTTGGTGATTGTAGAAGAAGAATCTTTTTCACCCTTATCACACATCGCGACATCGGTCCAATCTGAACCTTATTTTCCAGTGACTGAAGTACCAACTTGAGTGTACACATCTACTTGAATTTCTAGTCGCTTTTTATGTTTTTCACGTCTTCTATGATGTTTTACACGACGGGCGTGGTGTTTTTTTTGCCGGACGTAGCAAAGCTTCGAGAGCCTCACGTGTAGGTTTATCTACGTCTGAATAGTTCCAAGAAGATATGACTATTTTTTCTGCATTAGAATTATATTCTAGTTAGAATTCTTCAAAAATTTTCTCTCTATTTTGTCGTAAGTATACTTCTACTGCTCGGCGAAAGAGATCGTTTGTTGATTCAAATCCATGAACCGAAGTTTCAGATGCGTTAGACATTGTAATTCTATATATATTATAAAAAATTTTGTTAATCTATTAAGAATACTCTAAATAGTGTAGCTCATACCTTCGCGTCCAGTTAATGGGTATTGACTAACAAATGACATCAATTTGTTAGTGGTATCATGTACGAAACTAACATAGGGTCCCCAATTTTGTTGAAGTACGGTGGATCTAATATTAAACCACTCGTTTTGAGACCGTTCAAACCAAGTGTTTAATAATGCTATTTTATTATTTTGGATTGTTTTTCCAGTAGGAAACGTTACTAAAGTTACATTTACTCCGCTCATACCTGGGGGGTAAAATCCATTAGGACAGTTCAAAACAGGTTGATCTCCTTTGTCTTCTTTAAGCCCATAAGCTCCTGGTTGTCCTTGAGGTACTTGACGTACTTAAGGCCCCTGAGCCCCTGTGGCTCTAGTATCTCCTTTAGGCCCCTGAGGCCCTGTGGCTCCAGTATCTCCTTTAGGCACTTGAGCTCCTGTGAACCCGGGTGCACCATCGCGTCCATTAGTCCCATCAGTTCCGTCATTCCCTTTAAGCCCTCGAGGTTCTGTCTCTCCTTTTGGCCTTCTGTCCTCAGGGTCACCTTTATCTCCCTTAGCTCCTTTAGAATCCTCATCACCTTTCACACCTTTTTCTCCCTTTGTTCCTCTAGGACCCGTATCTCCTTGAGCCACCGCAGCTCCTGTGTCACCTTTTCCCCTTAACTCCTCTTAGGCCTCTAGGCCCTGGTCGTCCTGGTTTTCCAGATCCATAACCATCATCAGTTCCACCGATTACTAAAGTTGCCATTAGTTTCATGCGACGTTTATATACGTACTATATATAATAGAAAAATTTTTTTATTAATACTGGATTTTATATTTGACTGCGATAAAAATCTATGACGAGCCTTCATCCAGACCCGCGATTTTTTTGAAAGCTTCAGCTTCACCTTCACGGCGTGCGCTTTCAGCAGCGGCGGCAACAGCTTCTTCTTTTCACGCTGTAAGTACTTATTTGTCTTTTTCATCTCTTTGAGTAGAGAAGCTACAACGGCAGCCTGTTTCTTACGCATCGGATCGTCGAATTCATCTTGAATAACGCGCTTACGCTCGTTAAAATGCCGCATTTGATCTAGAACCTGTTCAAACTCTTCATGTGAGACTCGGCTGTCACTGAGAGCACGTGACACAATATCACCAACAGTCATCAGAATCAAATTAAATGAAGATATGATCTTCGCACTTTGCTGGACAATTTAAGCAATCGTCTCAGGACCTGAAAAAATCAGGTGACTTAACGGGATTCGAACACATGACCTCTGCGGTGCCGGTGCGGTGCTCTGACCAACTGAGCTATGAAAGCACACAGTGGTGAGAAGGTCAATATTGTTGGGCTCATGTTTTCTCGTGAAAGGAATGTCGTATGAATGTTTTATGCAGTGCGGTGTTTGAAATTAAATGAAGATATGATCTTCGCACTTTGCTGGACAATTTAAGCAATTGAACATTCATACTACATTCCTTTCACGAGAAAACATGAGCCCAACAATATTGACGTGCTCACCACTGTGTGACTTCATTGCTCAGTTGGTCAGAGCACTGCACCGGCACCGCAGAGGTAATGGGCTCGAATCCCGTTGAGTCACCTGATTCAAATGAACGATCATCCTTTATTTATTTAAACACCGCACTGCATAAAACATTTTGTCATCAGAATGGTCTCAGCAGCTTGGGCTACGCGGTCGTGCTTTTTAGCCTTTTTCTTGAGTTTTTACAAACAACACGCCCATCACCTGAGATCAACCCGCCAGCTACATCAAGAGCTTCAAGAACGGCCCCAGCCGGTGCGCCCATACCAGATAGAGTGTGAGCAATACCTCCAGTTCCTGTTACGACTGTAAAAGCACTCGATGCAGCAGATAAGGTGTCGAGTGTTGAAATAATGCGCGTGTATTTCTTACGCAGCTTATGACGAGCGTCACCCTCTTGGTGGAGCTTTGCCTCAATGTTTGAAATGCGAACAAGGCGAAAGTTGCTCGTTTCGACTGATGAACGGGGTGAAAGAACGTCTTCTACCCCTTGGTATTCATATTCACGTTTTAAATCCGGATATATCCGTAGTACTGGCCCAGGAACGTCTACTGGCTCGACTGGAGGTGCGCTTGCAGTTGCCATTTTTTGTGGAAGTACTATATATGAATGCAGAAAAATTGGTCTGTTTGTCTGATGTGATATGATTAGTTTGATGACTAGTGTGATATGATATGATATGATATGGCACTCATAAATTTCGACCCACCGACCGCTAAAAAATCAAAGCGCCACCATTGGATGATACCCGAAAGCCATTATCTAATCGTAGGCCCTACTAATTCCGGTAAAACGAACCTTTTAATAAACATGATTATGCGTTGGCTTGGTTGCCCTAAATTAACTATTTACACAACAATCGTGACCTGGAAAAATATCAGATTCTATCAGAGTTCTACGAAAGCATCGGCCTGGAAGAATGTGTTGAATTAAGAGAGCCTGATGATATAATTCCAGTAGAGGAGTTGGACACTAATCCCGACACAGTAGTCCCTGACGATATTCGGCTGGATTCAAAAAGCTTAAACCCAATCAAAGTGAATTTCTCAGCAAGTCGACATAAGAATGTCACAGCCATATACTTAGCGCAAAGCTACTATGACGTCCCCAAGTATATTCGGCGAAATACCGGCTGCATTTTGCTTATGAGAGGTCTTGACCAGCGCGACGTGAGAGAAATCGCAGCTGACCACGCTAATGGTATTACAAAAGAGCAGCTAGCGGCTGCTTATCATGAAGCCACTGAAAAGAAGTGCGACTACTTTGTAATCGATCGTACTGCAGAGGAGGTTCCTATTCGCTATCGGAAGCGTTTTGACGGAATTCTGGTAGCCCCGAAGCGGTAATTCATTCTTTGAAGGCATCATTAAACTTATTCTTGTTGGCTCTTTAATATTTTGGAAGATAAGGAATAACTGCCTGCATTATAGCCTCGACGGTTTCAGCAGACCAACCCGAGGCGTCGTAATTTTGACAAATCGGAACGAAATTTGCTATGAAAGAGGGGCAATTTAAAGGCACTCCATTAGACCAAGACATATCAGCCGCCATACAGATTACATGGTTCAATCGAATTACGCTGAATGGAATTTTGTGTTTAGAGCAGATTTTATACATACACGTTTTTACCTTATTAAAGTGAGAGTCACGTGATACATAAAATTGTCTATAGATCCTCGCGAGAATTCACGTGACTCTTTATCGGACTCCTCTGTATTAATAACAGGCGCTGGCAGGGTAAAACGCGGTTTATTTCTTGAGATTGTGAATCAATAGATGCTAGCACCGACTGTGTTTTAGGTAGATTATAATTTTTCATTACACTATATGGGTCGTCCATTTATTTTGTCCTATTATATAATAAGATAAAAACATTTATCTTTCTTGAGATTGAAGTTCAAGTATGTTCAGGTCAGTTGCATCTATGGAAGAGCGCGAAAAATTAGTCTAAGAGTTTGTAAAAAACCGCGCGGAACTTAAGCGGCGCCAAGTCGATTTCAAAGTGTCTCGACAGCATGAAGGAGAATTCTTTGAAAGGGCGTCTAAAGCAATTGTTAATGCTGAAAAATCTGTAGCAGAAGCTATTAACAAAAAACAAGACGAAAAAATTGAAGGCTTGCAAGAAGTAACTCAAGCCGTTGAGAACATTCAACAGCAGCTTGCCCAACGGCTAGATGATCAAGTCCTGTTAACAAAAGACAAACCATCTTGAAAGGTTATAGAGAATTCAAATTTGCTTGATCGGTTGGAGGCTGGTGAGCATATAAACGACGTAGATTTTGAAAATCTTGGAAAATCTATCGGCCCGTCTACAAGAAGAACCGCTTCTCCAGCTAACCGAGAGCTAGGTGAAAAAACTCGAACGTTACAATGTTCTAAAAGAAAAAGAAGTCGCCCCAAACAACTCTTTAAAAAAACACGAACAGGAACTGGAGTGCACTATTATAGTAGCCCATCAAAGCTTATCGACCGCCTCCACCTTTCCTGCAAGTCTTTAGAGGCTGGCAATGACTCTCGTGAGTTGAAGAACGATATTGAAGCGAGTTTCGAAGCTAGACGAAAGTGCGATATCGAAAAGTTATTACCGAAAAATTAGAAATACATACGTGCGTTAAAATTTCTCCTTATATATTATACAGAGCTATTGCTTAGTCTGAGTTACGTTAAGTGCTATCAATATAACCATAATGGCTGGAGTATTAGAAGACGAAATCAGCATTGAGATAAACTCAAAAAGAGCCACTGCGGCGAACGGTGGAGAAGCGAATGACTTTCAAATTGGCTTTAGGCCACCTATACCTTTAGACGCTAGCAAAAAATATCAAGTGGCTCTTACTGAAGTTAGTTTGTGGAATTCGTGGGAAAATGTCACTGCTAAAAACAATCAACTTGAGTTTGAGATTAGAAATGGAAACTATGGTGATACTGATGGTGCACAGAGAGGAGAGCCTAAAAAGACTCTAATTAAACGGCTAAAAATCTCTATACCCCCACGCGCTTACAACATTCCCGACATCAATCAAGCTTTTGAAGATGCTATGGAATCATTGGGGGTAAAGCTCGCACATGAAGATGAGATCATAAGACGTGATCCACCCTTTGTTCTCTCAGTAAATGTTCCCACATCTAAATCTGAGATTACTATTAAAGGTGACCTGTAGTTCCCTTTGACATAGATAACAGCATAGGCCCTATTCTTGGGTTTGCTGTGGGCGGAGGTGATCTTACTAGAGGAAAGACTTTAAGTCAGAATCGAATTAACATTACAGATGTACAGAAGATCAATATTCACTGCTCGCTTTTTAATTCAAGTATTGTAAACAGGAATCCTAGTGATATTATTAAATCGTTTTCTCCAAACCGAGGACCAGGACGTTTGTTGGAAATAAGCAGTGGCGTAGCTAGCGAAAAACATTTGGTTGGGCTCACGAGGCGCCACCATGGTTGGCACCGAGCAAGAAAATTTTCCGAATTTAGACTCCCTAGAACGTCGGAAACGCCTATCTTAGAAAGCAAATGCGTGATATTTATGCAGGAAATAGAACAATTTTGGTTAATTTAAATTGCCGAAGGATCTTATAGTAAAGCAGAGAAACAGTTCAAAAATAGTTGCAGATATGTGATTGATTTTCTCAACACCACTTACATAAATAGATACCTATGTACATCTTGTAAAGAAACTTTCACAAAAGAACCGAAAAATGCTCAGATTTGTCATCAACAACTATCAAAAGTTGTGATGCCGTTCATTGTCGGGCTGAAATGACAATCATCATTGACTGCATTAAAAAGTTCCCGGAAAAATTCTCACGTGCCATGGACGTAAGACATCATCAGCTTGCTATCAGCCATATATGAATACCTATTTGTATAAGAAAGCAAGTCTTCGTGGTTTTTCAATGAACTTCTTTACTACCTCGTCTTGCAATGTGTTGGCGTCTTCTTTCTCTGACAGTATGTCTTTGTGAATGGAAATCCTGCAAAGAGAACTAAAACGTCCTTGGCTCATAGTATTTCTCAGATAATTTTTTACCCTCTTCAAACAAGAAAATGACCTCTCAACTGAAGCACTTGTAATTGACAAAACCCCATTTATCTTTAACAGTTTTACAACTTCTGGAATACTAGATTGACAATGGAACTGAAAAATATATTTCAATAATTCATCGCATGAATCACAGTGAAAGTCTTTATCTCTCTAAATAAAACAAAGTTGGCTAACTAACATTGGTATGTCAAACATATCACCATAAACCTCCTTTAGAAGATTTATCTTTTCTGAGGGCACTTCACCTTTCCACATCTTAAACACCCTAGGGTTAACAAGGTCAAAAATCTAAAACGCTCCATATCCTGAAATCGCTCGGTCAGCATAGTCACAATTGTGTCAAGAATTTCAAAATACATTTGTTTGTAATTATGCCGTTGGTCATACCTGGTTACTGGTGGTCCCACTTTCTCAACAGCCAGGTCGTACACCTGACAATATTCTGTATCATTTCTCAGAGAAGCAACAAAGGCCTTGAATCTCTCAAACCTACTAAATCCATAATGAAAGTCAGTGTCCTTGTCTTGCAAGATAGAATAAAGTATGGATGACTGCTCAAGAATTCTCTGGAAAACATGTACCAAGAAACAAAACAAGAAGCCATTAAGGTAGCCAAGTAAACCAGTAACCTTACTTAACGTTTCATCATCCCAACCTACTTGATTATCAGTAAGATTTTGAAATATGTCTATCAGTTTCTCATAGTTAGAATGCAAGACATTGATGACATGAGCATTATAATACCATCTTGTGTCAACAGGACTAGGAAACTCAAGCCTATGGGATGATAGTAAAGCTTTTCTTTTGGGGGAATTGCTAGTAAAGGTGCAAAAAGCACTAATATTAACAAAGAAAATCTTAACAGGTGAAATGGAGGATGCAGCTTAACATAATACTAGATTTAGTCCAAGGGCAGCACAGTGAACAAATTGAGCATAAGGATAATCCTGCTGAACATGAGCTTGAACACCATTGAGATGACCAGACATAACAGATGCACCATCATAAGTCTGTCCAATAAATTTCTCTTTCACATTATTATATTGACTTAACTTACCCTTAACCACTGATGATATAGCATTCGCAGTCCTGACACAACTAACATCAACAAACCCAAGCTCTCTTTCAATGACACTTTCCCCTTTGTCCATTTGAACAATGGGATGGGGCGGGTGGCTGAATGGTTAATTGCGTGAGCTGTAAGCCAGACGGCGCGGGTTCAATCCCGGCTCGTGGCACATCTGGCAATGTGTCTGTAAACCTAGCCCGGGTTGACCAAAGCCATGTGAGGGAAATTTGGTAAAGGAAATCCTCGGATGGACTGTATCTGCATCTGCAATGTTGCAGCCTTGTCACACTGTGTGTCACGCTGATATCAGCGTTGTAGTTACGTGAAAGGTAGGAGTGATTGTAGTCTGGTCAGCTGCCTCCACTATAATTTAAGTAGCCAGGATGTTCCACTTTGTGGAACCCTCATACGTCGAAATCGACCGAGTCCATTATGTAATCGCCTTTCAAAAACAGAATCCATCTTGGCAAAACTTTCAAGTAGCTCTCTATAATTTCCTCTATTCATGCTGCCACTAGATTCATCATGCCCCCTAAATGCAAGCTCTTGCCTAGACAAGTATAAAACAGCTTTTGTTATGGTTTTCAACATTTCCCTGTTTTGCCTTACCTCCTCGTTATGACGCTGAATCTCTTCACGTCTAGCTTGTGACATGAGACAGTCGATACGAGGCTGAAAAGCGTAGGTCTTCCAGGTCTTGTAGGCACCCATGTGCGATTATTCCTTCTCATGCTTCTTACAATCGGATAGGAAATTCTTCATGTTTTTGAATCCCGTCTGCGTCCATGAAGATGACGATCCAGGGCAAAATAAAAGACAAGGCCAACAGAACAATGCATTCTTTTCTGAGCTACAACAAAGCCAATCTTTCTTCGAGTACCAACTTTCCTGAAAGCTTCTATTGCCTGTAGTCGCTTGTAAATTTGAAATTGGCCGCTGCTTTACGAGTATATTTTGCTCGCCTGATTGTCGAACAGAAAGGGTTTCTTTTGTAGTTCACTTATTATATCGATTTCATTAGCCGAAGCCATTGTAATGTAAGTTATCACGATTTCCGAACGTATATTTCGAAAGCTCAAACTTCAAGTCATGCTTTTGAAAATAAGCCCGACAAGATGTTAAACGTTTGAGTGTGTTCACAGCTACTCTCATCCAATCAGATTACAGATATTATCCTCTATAGATTTTATTACTTGGTCGGGCTGAATTTTCAGAGCCCGACTAGATGTTGCGAAACAGCGCATTTGAGTTTGCTCAGTTGCTGTCAACCAATCAGATTGCAGATAATCCCACAATAGATTTTACTACTTGGTCGGGCTGAATTTTTAGAGCCCGACTAAACTGCGTAATGCCTGGCACTAGAAATGCACTAGTCATTGTTGCTAAGTAACGTTTAAAAATATGATAATTTTGCTAATAACGACGCAATTTGACAAATATTACACTAATAGACTGTGGATTATTCCAAAAAGAGTCGCAGAATTTAAAATTTTCGCAACTCCAATTTTAAAGAAAACAAATTTTTCATTTTTGGGAAAATATTTGGTCGGGCTGGGCCCGACCAGCCAGACGCTTGCTACGCCACTGGAAATAAGTCCAAGTCCACCGGCCTACTTACCACTCATAAAAACTAGCCTTATTAATAAAGTGAGAATGGAAATCACTGATCAGTGAGTAAATAAAATTGATTTAAATGGTGATCAAGTAACTTACACTTTAAACATCCGTCCAAAAATGTGATTATACACGCTCATAAGCGGATTCCGATTCAGAAGCTGTTGCCATAATGGCTTATTTTCCATATATATAATATACTAAACAAAATGATAGTTCCTATGATTAGACGTGGTATAGTTCGTCGAAAAACTGTTGGGGTCATTGATTGGAAACCTCGTGGGCCTTGCTGGTAAGGCAAAGGGTGCGCTATTCAGTGCGGGGAAGTCCGCAGCTGCAGCCTTAGGATCTCGCGTATGCAAGTTTGCTCCAAAAATCAAGAATGTGGCCGTGGCGGCTGGTAAAAAAGCAATTCGTGACACGGCTATAGCAGCCAAAGAGGCCGTTATATCGACTGCAAAAGAGCAGTTCTCGCCTGAAAACGTAAGCAGTCTTGTTGCCGATCTCGCCCGCGGAGACGTTAATGGAGTGGCAAGAAAAGGTAAATCACGTGCATCTGCAGTGGCTCGTGCTGGGGCTGAGGCTGGTATTAGTAATGCAAAAACGCACGCAAAAAGTGCTCGCACTGCTTTAAAGAAAGAAGCTGGAGCTAAACTTAATGAGCTGGTTGGGACTTCTGAAGCTAGAAAAGCTCTAGTATCGCGCGCTGAAAACCTTGCTAAGCAACAGCTGACTTCTCGAGACTTAGCTATTCTAAGCAACCTCGTGTCAGGTAACGGCATGATGTATGCCTAAATATCACATCGGACTAATCATCACATTAGTAATAATAATAACTAAACAACATCGGTCTGATGATCGGCAGACGCAAATTTTTTAAAATATATATATATACTGCACGAAGTACAAACTATCATAACAATGGCTACGGACATGATATTCCCAGCGCTTCGACTCTTTGACGAGCCCATCGTTGACCACTCTGTTGAGCGTCTGCAGTACGAAAGAGTTCTTCCCTTCGATCCACATTTCGATTATAAGAATATCAATATCGACACTGAGAACGTTGACCAGCTTATATGGCTTCACAGAGCCGTTCTTGAAGTTCGAGGTCGCGTGGTAAAGAACGATGGCACCAATTATGTTGCCGCCGACAATGTCGCTCTGGCAAATGGTGGCTGGTGCCTGTTTGAGACGGTCTAGATCCAGGTTAACAACAAGACCGTTGAAGAAATAAGTCAGTATGCTTCAACTGTCAACACGATCATGCAGCTTGTAACTGATTCGGATGATTCGTCCAGGAGCACCGCCATAAGTGCTTTGTGGTACCGCGACACTGGAGCTACCGGTGGGGTTGTTTCTAATAAACATGTAAACAGAACTAACCCTCAATTGCTTCTTGCTGCTAATGTAGGTAACGGTGTCGCTTTGAATGGCGGCAACTTCCGGGATAACTTTAGCTTAAAACTCAATGCAATAGAGAACCCTAACTTCAACAATGGTTTCGCCAGTAGCCGCCAGCTCTGCGCGCGCGCCAAAGACGTTACCATCATGCTTCCCCTCGCTGACATCCTAGCCTTCGCCAAAGACATTGATTCAGCTTTCATAGGTATAAAGTTCAATCTAAATCTCACTCGCGCTTCTTCTGAAAACTCGCTTCATAGAGCAAATGGGGTGGATGCTGGAAAACTTCAGATAAAACATCTTTCGCTCTGGGTTCCTTTCATCAGACCTTCGATCGAAGTTCAACCATGATAGAAAGCAAGTTGGCTGCTGGTTACACACGCATGTTATACTTTGAGCAAGGCGTATTTACCGAGAGAGATTCACCAGAGGTCAAACCAATGTCTCGTGGCGTGTGACGACAAACGGAAGTGAAGAGCTACCAACACACATCTTCGTATCGTTCCAAGATGCAGAACGCATAGACAATCAAGAACAAACTATAAATGTGTTTGATAATGCTAATTTGCGTTCGATTCATGTGCGGATTAATAACAATCATAAGTATCCTGAAGAAGAGCTTGAAGTCAATTACACAGATGCTGAAGAAATTACAGCAGGGCTTACATGATGTTCCAAGACGCTGCAATGAAATTCAGCGACCCGGATACACGCTCTCAAGTAAACTTAGGAGACTTCGCAACCCTTTTTCTATTTTACCACTTCGACGTTAGGCATCATCCTGAAGCTTTGAAAAAAGCTCCGGCAAACATTGATGTTCGTTGGATCTTAGGTGGCCCTTTTAATAGTGCTATTAATGCTGGTGGTGAACGGGCGTACCACGTGTACTGCTTCGTGCTTAGCGAGCGTTTCCTTCGGCGCAATGCGATTAACCGTAAAATGGACATAATGGTTTAGTCTGTTAGTCTCATGTGATGATTAGCCTGATGTGATGATTAATCTGATGTGATATGTTGATATTTAAGATTAAAAAAT
Source organism: Xenia sp. Carnegie-2017 (assembly GCF_021976095.1). Taxonomy (NCBI): domain Eukaryota; kingdom Metazoa; phylum Cnidaria; class Anthozoa; order Malacalcyonacea; family Xeniidae; genus Xenia; species Xenia sp. Carnegie-2017. Next base: position 6,057,634 of record NW_025813526.1, on the reverse strand, counting down.
TTTTTCCATAGTATATATACGCAAATTGTTTTACATGTGCACAAAATGTCGGACATTGATAACGCAATATTTGTTAAAGCTCTCAGACCCGCCATGGAGCGAGTAATCACTCAGGAATTTAAAGGCGCTGGTATTTATCTTCCTGGGTCAAGAAGTATAGAAGGTGGTAGCTTTATTGGAAATCTTGTTGGAAAACTCATACCTAAGGTCACTAAACTCATACCAAAAGTGTTACCGTCTCTAGGCCTAGCAGCTATACCAGGTGCTATCACCGGCAGCACGCAAAAAACAGTAGCTGGTAGTGGTATAGTTAGAAGAAGAAGAGGTATCACACCATTCAATGGACCTGAGTATAATAACAGTCTTCTTGGTTTCGGTAGTAGCTCTGGTAAGAAAGGTCGTTCTGGATACCTAGTTCATGGTGTTAAACTTCAAAAGATAAGAAAACTACCTTGGCAAAAGCAGTTAGGGACAAAAGTAGAGTAACTTTGCGAATTACCAACAGAGCTCTTGAAGGTCCTGATATGCTTATGCTTACTAATACACAGATCAAGCGAATAATGGGTGCAAGACCCAAAGGATCTGGAATCGATCTAAAATTGTCTAAGAGTCAGATTACAGCCATGATGCGCGTGCAAAAAGGTTGATTCCTCAATTCTTTGCTTGCAGGTATAGCTGCTCCCATCGTAGCGGCTGTCTTAGGAAAAATCCTTAGATTTGGAACGTCGGGAGAAGGAGTATATCTCCCCGGGACGTGGTGACGCGGGTGAGGAAGTGGAAGCCGCTATCAAACAGAGATATCAATCGTATAGTAAATGGTAATCTAAAAGCAGTAGCTAAAGGTTTTAGGTGGGCGTTCTCAAAAGACATGCTTCCTAAAGAGCCTATTAAAGCTGAAGGAAGTGTTATAATCAACTTACAAGACTTACTCGATGGAGGTGGGACTCAATGGCTTTGCGCCTTTGCTGATGAGTTCTGTGTAGATCACTTTGACAGCTTCGGACTTCAACCACCTGACGTAGTTAAAAAGTGTATGGAACGGTCAAAACGTGTTGTTCGCTAAACTTCTAGCAATGAGATACAGGATCGGCGCTCTATTATGTGTGGGGGTACTGCCTTCTTTTCTTACACAATCGGGTTCACAATCGGTCTGCGACAGATATTCTGTTAGATTTCGATTCGCGCCCTTCTGCGCGTAACGAGCGTATTGTAAAACGGTTTGCTAGAGAAACTCTAAGAGCGCACTAATAACAAACATCGCGATGCATTTTTCATATCACATCAAACTAATCATCAGACTGAATTTTTGTGCATTATATAGAGATGGCCATCGCTTACTGTTTGTACTGTAAGAAACGACAACCTGTTGTCAAAGGAAAAATCTAATATACAAAAAGCCAACCTAGGCTCACGGGGTGCTGCCGAGTCTGTGACAGAGGTGTCTCCAATTTTCTTTCTAAAAGTGAACTTCTGAATAAAAAAGGAGGGAGAATAAGAGGTTTGAATAGTTCGCCTCCATTCGGTATTAATCCAATTGATTTGACAAACAGAGCCGCGAATAAAATTGATAAAATCAGAAAAGCTTGGTGAACACAACACATAGTCAAGTGAAAATGACGGTCGGGTTTTTTATGCGTTGCAAAAGACTGCAACCAGTTATAAGTGGTATAGTTGTAAATCATAACGTCAACCCCAAACTTGCAGGGCGCTCTGGTGTATGTTGTAGTGCTGTTTCTAGTTTTCTTTCCCAAAGCGAGTCCCGTCGTAATGGAGGAAAAATGATCGTTTCTACGGACGGAAGCGTTGAAGAACGCCTCGCAACGGCGTACTACAGTCCTGCAGGGTACTGGCGCGGCCGTGCTGCTATCCCAAAGCTGGCTGAAGAGGCTGGGGTCATTGAGGATGAGGCTAACGAATGGCTAACAAAACAGGCCATCTGGCAAATGTACTTGCCCGCACCAGCGCGAAGTGCTATCCCCCGACCTAAGTTTGACATCAGCACCCCGAATGAGGTCCACCAGGCCGATCTCTTGTATCTGCCTCACGCTCAAGTCGGAAGACGCACATTCAAATACGCATTGACGGTCGTCGACGTAGCAAGTCGGTATAAGGAGGCCCAGGCAATCACAGACAAGACAGCGACCCAGGTTGTGAAGGCGCTAGAGTCTATTTATGCCCGTGGGCCTCTTCGATGGCTTAAAGTTTTACAAGTCGACCCTGGCTCGGAGTTCCACGGGGTCTGCGCAAAAAGCGTGTGATAAAAATGGTGTGAAGATTGGACGGGGTAGGGTCGGAGTTCATAGAGATCAGGGGATCGTAGAAAGATTTAACCGAACATTGGCGGAGTGATTGTTTGGTTACCAGTATCATTGCGAGCTGGATGAGCCCAGAACTCGGAACAAAGAATGGGTATCAAGATTACCTGAGGTGGTTAAAGCGCTCAATAATGAAACTACTCGTTTGACAGGCGAAAAGCCCTCCCTTGTGATTCGGAAGAAGAGCGTTAAGGCCAAACCCGCTGCGCCGTCGCTTCGTTAAGTTGGTTTCAAAGAGCAACGCTTGCCATCGGATGTTATGGTGCGGTATTTGTATGCGCCTGGTGAATTCGAGGGTGGCGAACAGCGTAGTTCGACCGATCCCATCTGGAGTGTGACCTCCCACCAGGTCGAACAGGCTGTGGTGCCCTTTGGGACCGAAACACCGCCGGCTTAGCCGTGGAAGGCATTTATTTCTGTTAGTCTGATGTGATGATTAGTCCAATGTGATATTCACCTGCGCATCGCCTTCCCTATGCCCGTATGCTATAGTAGAGATCAAATCGGCTGCAATCCAGCGCTTTGTGTCTAGTGGGCTCAACGATGTCTTGTTGACATATTCGCCGAAGATCTGACGCCCGCGACTGCGCAGCATATCTATACCATGGCGGAAGCGCTTTGCTTCGAAGAGCGCCTCTTTGTACTGGGCATGACTGATATGCTTTTTCACGACGGCCTTTTTAACACCTTTAGCTTTGCTCTCCTCCAGACCATCGGCTTTCAGGATAGAGAATATCTTGGCCTGAGTCCCACGAACTCGGAGATAGGCACCCCAGCGCACTCGTGCTATATTTTCCCCAGCACCTTCTTGTTGGCTGTGCTAAAAAGCGGATGGTCTTTAGGGTAGTTGCTGGTGTCGTACTGACCGGCGTTGCGTCTCATGTTGGCGTACACATCCTCAGTTTGGATCTCCAGCACAAGGCTGTCGGTGTCGGTGTAGAGGAGCTCTGCTGACAACCCGTACTGCGCCTGGAGATGATTGTAGTAGCAGTAGTACATCAGATGCTTCGAGAGGTCGAGAACGCTCATGCCCACGAAGTCCGGCCGCTTGAGCAGCAGACTGCTTTTATTCATGTGAACGGCTGCAAGGTCTCCCGCAGCTCCAAAGATGAGATGCCGATTGTATGTCGGCTTGGCGATAAGTTTGCGGAGTCTCTCGGTCTCGCTTGGCCGGAGCAGATTTCCATTGACACGCTTTCGGAGGCTCTCCATCGTCTTGCCGAAGACGCTGTTGTTCAGCAGCTTGTAGAGGTTGACTTCAAAGTCACTCTTTACGTGTAAACCGGAAACGAACTTAGCGGGCAAATGTTGAATGTGATAGGTTATCATAATAAAGGAAATGAAACAAATGACAAAATAAAATGCCGTTTTCAACGGTATGACGATAATGTATTGTTTTCTGTCAAATAAAAACACTTTTTTCGAAACTTAACGTGACAAGAAACATGGTGACAAGAAATATTATCTAATTTGTTAAAGCATCCAATGAAATGTCTGAAAGCACTCATGGTATATTTCACTACACGATTCAAAATATAGTCGAACTGTTGTCTTAAAAAATGTTATTTTCGTTGCTCATTATTGCTTTGATTTTGGAAGTTTTGAAAAAAAAACAAAAAATATGGCATACATGTTTAATCAGATATATGCAGGCACTGTTGAGTTTGAAGAAGTTTGTCACAGCGATCTTATCAATTTGATTTTCGTCAATTTTATAAGTAAAAAGATTCAAGAGCTAGGAAGAGCTGAAAAGGATGAAAGTAAAGCAGACCCTTGCGTAGAATATCAAAACGTTTTAGAAATGATGACTGAGGAAGATCGTTGGTTTAATTTTGCATCTAGAGCAGTCGAAACAATTAATCGGGAGCATGTCTGGAATGGAATATGTGAAGCCTTTAAATTTCTAAAGAACTGTGGACCTTCGAACTCTCATATAACATATTTTGACAAACTGTTTAGTGCTACTTAGATAGAACTAATGTTAATTTACACGGAGACAAAACGTCCTCCTTTTTTTCAACATCTCATTGACTATGCTGATTTTAGTTGTAAACTGAAATACAAATCAACTATGTAAATGCTTTGACAAAAAAAATAATCTAAATTTCAATGTTATTGCATTGTGACTTAAGTTGTTTTATGACCACGTCAATGTGAAAATGGGAATCGGTGGCAGCAAACGTGAAAATAGAAATGCAAAAAGGGATAAAAATCATAATCGTCAGAAAATGCTTTGCTTGGGTATAAGTTTCGGACGCAACGATCTCAATCTTGAGGGTCATTTGCAAGCAGGATACACAAGTAAAACGGTCAAAAATTATGGACCTGTCGCAGTTATGGCTGTAACAGATAAAACAGTAGAGGAAACGTCACCTGTAAACGAGGACATTGAGCCCTCAATTATGAGTAATTAAAAGTAATTGACACCTATTTGCAAAATTATTATCTTGAGAACATTACCATGAGTGATATCGACAAGTACCTAGCCAGTGTGTACTTTGACCCCAAACGTTGAAGAAGCTATGGGGGTTTTGAACGTTTGTATAATGATGTGAAAACCGAAAGAATATATGATATTAGTCGTAAAAAAGTTAAAGAATGGTTGTGCCAGCAAGATGCATATACAATACATAAACCAATTCGAAAAGAGTTTGAAAGAAATCGCGTTCTGGTGAGCGGTATCGATGCTCAATTGCAGTTGGATTTGGCAGACTTACAATCTCTACAAAAGTATAACGAAGGTTATCGGTATCTTCTTATCTGTATCGATGTTTTTTCAAAGTATGCTTGGGCTATTCCACTGAAAAACAAATCAGGCCGTACATTAGTGAACGCTTTTCAGAAGATATTATCATCAGGACGCAAGCCGATTCATATTCAAACGGATCAGGGCTCGGAATTTTTAAATCGGAACTTTAAGAAACTCGTGATAGAAGAAAACATTACATTGTTCAACACTTTTAACGAGACAAAGGCATCGATTGTTGAACGTTTGATACGTACACTGAAAGCAAAAATGTGGCAATACTTTACCGCAAATAAAACGATGCGATACATTGACATGTTGGCCAATCTGATTTATTTTTATAATCAGATATTAGTATGCATCGTAGCATCAAAGAAAAACCGATCAACGTTACAAGTGAAAATGAAGATCGAATCTGGCAAAATCTATACGGGGATAGCAAACTAAATAAACATACGCATGTGAAATATAAGTTTGATATTGGCGATCAAGTACGAATAAGTAAAATATAACGAAAGTTTGAGAAGGGGTATTTACCAAATTTTTCATAGGAAATTTTCACTGTAATTCAAAAAATACCACGTTATTTTCCTATATACAGGCTGAAGGATTATGATGGGGAAGAACTTAAAGGAACGTTTTATGAAAAAGAACTTCAAAAAGTCATCAAGAAAGATGATGTTTACGACATTGAAAAAATACTTAAGAAACGAAGCAAAGGGGTAATGTATAATATCTTGTAAAGTGGTCAGGTTACCCAAATAAATTTATTTCTTGGGTACCTGCTTCCGAAATACATGTATAAAACGTAACTGTGTGCTTGATCTCTTTCATTTTACAATTTATATCAATGATGAGTGGAACACACTTTTATTTGACATTATCTAGTAATGCATCTCTGCCTGTATTTCCAGATAATAAAGTTTCTGGTTTGAATGTTTTTATGCAGTGCGGTAATTGAAATTAAATGAAGATATGATCTTCGCACTTTGCTGGACAATTTAAGCAATCGTCTCAGGACCTGAAAAAATCAGGTGACTCAACGGGATGAGTCACCGTTGTGTCACCTGATTTTTTCAGGTCCTGAGACGATTACTCAAATTGTCCAGCAAAGTGCGAAGATCATATCTTCATTTAAAGTTTCTGGTTATCGTGTAAAATTACCTCACGTTGTGAATTTAAATGGTAATTGGGAAGTAGGATTGTATTCAATGACATATCCTCATACATGGTACACGTTGAAAAAGGTTTGGATACACATATATGTGTAGCTTACAAATCAGATCTACCTATTCCGGTATTTGTCGACTATGGCTTGTATGAAAAAGCCTTCGACCTTGTAAAAGCAATTAATGAGACTCTTGACAACAGAATAAACAACAATATTCAATTGAGCTTTGACTCCCGAACGGAAAAAGTTAAAGTCCTTGTAAAACAAGGTTACAAAGTATTATTTAATCAACAAATATCAATCTTAATCGGCTTTGAGGAAAAGAAGTAGAGATTTCAAAAACAACCAAAAGCCCTTATAATAAGGACTTTATTTGAAGAGGGGGACACGTAACAGCTGAAAAGCTGACAAACCTGTGGCCCTCTAACTAGATTATACAGGATTACAAAAAAACTGATAATGAATAACTATATAAATAATTGCAAAATTCTATGATAAAAATAGCTGGACATATTAAAAATATTCAGAAAGATAAAATTAATTTATAAAAAATTAAAATTAAAATTAGGTAGTGTACTATTGCTTAATATTGTTTCAAAGTTGTCCAGGTTTTTATATGAGCTTACAAAATGCTTTTTCACAGCTGTTTTGAATAGATTTATACTAGGCATTTTTTTGATATCATGGGGAAGGCTGTTCCATAACTTAACTGCGTTAACACTGAATGCCTTGCCACCATCATTATTTCTTAGGTATTTGGGACACACTAAATTTAAATTGCCATGTCTCGTGGACCTATTGTGAACAGAACTGTTCGTCTTGAACAAATCTTTGATATAAATGGGAACATCGCATTTGAGGCTCTTAAAGATCATGGCACATTTGTTTAGTTTTATTTCGTCAAAAAGGCAACCAGCCTAGTTTACTAAAGTTTACAACACTTCTAGAATAAGGGTCTACTCCAAGAATTACTCAGGCAGCCCTTTTTGTAACCTTAGGAGACAGTGGAGTTCTTTAACGTCGCAGGTATTCCAAACCATGCTCCCGTACATAAGGACAGGTTTAATCAAGGCGTTATAGTATAAAAGTCTTTCTTTTATTGGAAGGTATCTCTTTATCTTTTTCAATAAACCAATACGCTGAGAAAGCTTGGCCTTTAGGCTAGAAATGTGGTCACTAAATGTAAGATCTTGATCGAGTGTTACACCAAGCAATTTATAAGAGGTTACTTGTTCTATTTCGGCCCCATCAAGGGTCACTGACAGGTGATTGCCATCAACTAATGATGAATGTAGCCTCTTTCCAGTGATAAGTAATGCTTTGGTTTTAGCAGCGTTTAGGACCATCCCATTTTTGCTAGACCATTTACTTAATTTATCCATGTATTCTTGAAGACGTCGTTCCAATTCCAAAGGTGCATTATCGATATTAGCGCTGGCTTTAAATGTGGTGTCATCCGCGTAAGCATGAATAGTTGAGTCCGATCCAACAGCTTCGGGAAGATCATTGACGAAAATTAAAAACAGTAGAGGTCCTAATATGCTACCTTGAGGAACTCCATTGGTTAGCATAAGTTGTGACGAAGTCGAGTTATTTACAGTGACACACTGTTTGCGATTGAGTAGATAGCTCTGCAATAGCTTTACAACATTATCTGGAAATCCATATGATCTTAACTTTACTAGGAGAATGTCATGATTGATCAAGTCGAATGCCTTGCTATAGTCCACAAAAACTAAGCCGCTGACATTGTTTTTATCAAGGTCAAGAAGGACTTGGTCGAGAAGAAACAACAAAGAAGTATCCGTGGAGTGGTTTTTACGGAACCCTGATTGGAAGCAGTATAAAAGTGCGTTTTCTGTTTAGTAGGTGTTCATTGCATTGAGGATGTGTCTTTCAAAGACTTTAGAAAGAATAGGCAAAATACCAATAGGACGATAGTTTTGAATATCTTGCTTGTTTCCTTGATTCTTGAGTAGTGGTTTAACCTTTGCTATTTTCCATTGTGAGGGAAATGTACAAGTTTCAATACAGTGATTTATAATTTTAGCTATGGAGCATGATATTTCAGGAGCTGCAATCCTTAGAACTCTGGCACCATGCCCATCAATTCCCGTGGCTTTGTGTGTAGGTATACTTAGAAGATAATCGTTAACCTCACTAGGAGTTATTTGCGGAATAAGATTCTCAATTTGACTGTTAGATTTGTCTGGAGGACCAGGAAGAGCATCATAATGAAGTACAGGAGCCGCCTTTATGAGACGTTTATATACATCAGCGAAGAAGCGGTTAAAGCGTTCAGCGATTGAATGGTCATCCTTTATCAGGTTGTTGTTTTCGTCAGCAATAGGAACAGAGTCGTCATTATTCCTTGTATCTTTAGATAGGTCTTTAATTAAAGACCAAAGTTTCTTTGGACATTTTTGATTTTTACTGAACTGAGATTTAAAGTACTGTTCCTTCGCATTTCTTAGTTTCCTCGTCACTTTGTTTTTAATCAGTTTAAAAGCAGACCAATCGTGCTCATTTTGTGTTCTTCTGGCCCTTTTTAGAAGATTATCGCGTTTATTTATTTCGTTGTATAGATCATTAGTGAACCATTTCGGCTGATTGATTTTCTTCACACTCTTGAACTTTAAAGGTGCGTGATTATCAAGAATGTCATTAAAGATTTTGTACCAAGATTCAACAATGCTATCGGCATCTTGAAAAACAAAGAAGATATCCCATGGGGCTTCTCTTAAGTCTCGCAGAAAGCACTCTTTGTTGATTTTGTCGATATTTCTGTATTTGATTTTGGAATGTTGTTTACGTTGTGCATCCATGGTTTTGTAGCACCTCAAGATAGTGACCGGCAGGTGATCGGAAAGTCCAGATTTACCTATGGCTACTTCTCTAATTCTAGCAGGATGACTAGAATAAATATGGTCTAAGCACGCATCAGAGGCAGGTCTTGTTACTCTATTTACCATCTGCGTTAATCCAAGACTGTTCAGTGCCCTTGCGAGACAATGTTTTGAATAACAGTTGCCTCTGATTTGCACGGATCCATCATGATGTATGTATATTGCAACATTGTACAACCGCAAATTGTTGGAGACGTCAATGTAAAATTACTAAAGGCAGTTGCTATTCAAGGAAAATATGGGGACATTGTTTCAAGAACATTGACTAATATCCAATACTTACCCTTGCAAACAAAATCTTTCAAGGACATCGAAATTCTCTTAAGGGACGAGTTAGGAAATCACATCGCATTTGAACGAGGGAAGTCAATAGTGACACTTCATTTCAGAAAACAAGCCTTATCTTATTTTACATAAGAAAAAAATATGAGTAGAACAAACCGTTATGTTCAATATTATCTCAATCAGCAAAAAGTATACGGATTACAAACTGTCTTTTGGGGAGCATCCAGGAAAAAAGGTTATGGGCAGATGGGTTATTGTCTTGGTGGTTTATTTCGTAGATTGGCTACAGCTGCAATATCTTTGGCAAAAACCGGCGCAAAAGCTCTAGGTAAAATTGCCCTCGATACAGGTGCAAACGTTTTGAATGATGTTATCTCAGGGAAAAGTTTTAAAAAGTCTTCAACATCTCGTGTTAATCAAGCACCAAAGGAAACAGGGGAAAAAGCTGTAAACCGTATACAACAGTTTGCTCAAACAAGAAGAGGACTACATTGGTTAAATGGAGACCTCATAAATATCGTCTGCTTTGAGATCGGATCCTGTTACAAGCGAGAAATTTCTTGGTGTTTTTCCAGCTGATCGTTTACCTAAAGTAATCAAAAGCTATCCGAATGGGCTTATAGCAAACACCGATATCAGCGGAAAACCTGGAAGTCATTGGGTTGCATTTTAATTTCCGTCTGAACGAAAAGCCGAATTCTTCGACAGCTTTGACCAGTCGCCTGAGATTTATCATAAATTCTTTCAAGACTATTTGAAACATTATGACTGGGATTTTAATGCACGGAAATAACAAAGTATTTGGACCGATGTATGTGGACAATATTGTATATTTTACCTAAGCCAAAGACTGCGAGGCCATAGTATGAGTAAAATTGTAAGCATGTTTGATGGTAATACTGTGGAAAACGATAAGAAAGTATCGAATTTTGTAAACAAACATTTTCAAATAGAAACTAGTGTAATCCATAACGTTAGAAATCCGTCAAGTACAAACTTATTTATAAAAGATTGAAGTGTTTAGTTATCAATAAAAAAGTTCTTTGTGTAACTTAATTGTTTGCGTTTTGTATTTACATATTTTAATTGACAACAATGAGGAAAATGATATCAACTGCGATTTTTATTTATAGAAAAAATCCTCTTCAAGATATATTAATAGCTTAACCAACGTAAATGAGTTTTCTTGTGGGTAGAGGGAGCTTCGGGCGTTGTCAATTTCGCTTTTGATGAACTAGAATAAAATGTTTCGTTTTCTTCACGTGGTGAAGTTTCCATTTCAGCCTCCTTCCATCTCATATCGTTCCTAACCAAATCTCGAGGAATGTTTATTTTTGATAAAACACGAAAGAATTCTTTAGACCTTTTAGGGTGGAAATTTTTCCTTCCTCTCACAGCATCGCTAATTAGATCTGTTATGTTTGATTGCGGAATGGTGACTCCCTCAAGTTTGATTTGTCCAGAACCGTCCCAAGCTACTATAATCGGGTGTGTTCTAAGACGCTGCAATATTGCTTTCGCCCGCTCACGCATAGTTTTTGGCACACTTTCTACAATGACAGAGTCGGCTAATGTCTGATTTTCGTTGTCACTTATTATGTTTTTTTCATTCCCATCAACAGTGTCTACCACACGTACTATGGGTATCTGATTATCTTTTTTTTGCTTCAATTTAAGGAATTGTTCAAAGTTTGCGTTAAAAAGTTTTTGTCTTTGATCGTCACTCATGTCGTCTTGTTGAAGAATATGTGAGAGCTGCGTGTCTTTATTCATCGTATTCATCATGATCGGACTAGTTTCAAGTTTTTGTTGTTTTTCGTATCTGTTAAATACATCTTCAGGAACAAGAATCATACGTTTGACATGTTTCATTTTGTGAACAAACTTCCCAATACACTTATAACCGGCGGCAGTAAAGCAGTCAGTAAATTTCCTCCTTCTGATTCAAAAGTTTTTTCTTCTTTGCTCGTGAGATTTTTTTGTTAGCTAGCACTCTCAGGTGTTTCTTGTACCTTGGCAACAGTCGCTTTTGACTGGCAGATACTGGACAGTTCCTTTTAAAACATTGATAGCACATTCACATATGCACACAATAACGTCGGAGGGTCCATGCTCAATTACCACCTTTCGATCTTTTAGTTTTGATTTAGCTAGAACTTGTTGGTAAGGAATATAGCTCTTCATTCGTTTTGACATGATACGTTTATGAGTGTTTCCGTCGATGCTTATCGCTTTTGTACATACACAATGTGCTTTCCATCAGGCAAAATGTTTGTTCTGACACGCAAATTGTCAGGGGTTTATTGATGTAAATTGAGCATGAGATAATCGTATGCGCGACTCGTAGCGTCTTGAAACGACTCCAAAATGTAGTTGACATTTTTAGGGTACATTTGACGGGCCAAAGTTGAAATACCTAGAGAATATCTTGGGTTTTTAAAAATGATCATATAATGAGAGTCAAGGCTTATCGTTCTTCATTGTTTACCCGGAGGGAATAAATTTTGCGTAATCCCCTAAGAGTGGCCTTGGACTCCCCGGTTTATTTACATAAAAACAACCATCGTTATCTACATATAATAAATTAGTTTGCCACAGATCCATCACATTGTAAAGTTCTAATCTAGCCCATGCAGTTGTTAAAATTCCTATGAAGATATTTGTTTGTTTGTTTTCTACTTCATACTTATGCTTTCTCTTAAATACAATTTCGACTAAATCATCATTCAAGATGCAAAGATCGTGCATTTCAATGTCGGCCCCGATCAAACGTCTGTAGAAATGTAGAGGATCATTAATGAATTTTGTATTTAGTCGATTGTCTTTTTGACAAAATTTACCCCACAAGCTGTTAAGACAAAGCTTAGCCAATGCTCTTAAGCCTGGATTGTAGTCTATTTTATCATGCCTTAACAGTATTCCCTCGTTTTCATACTAGTCGGCCACGTATTTCTGTCTGTCCTCAAAAGTTTGTAAACGACTTGGAAATCCTGAACTCTCTTGCTTTATACGGGAAAAATAGTTCACATAATCCCAAAACAAATCTGAGCTTGTGTTTTCAAAGTGCCAAATTTCAAAAATTTCAATAACCTTATATCCTTTTTCAATAGCTTTCAACACTTCAACTTCGCTTATTTTCCGAATGAGTACACATTGAAGAGTTTTGCACAACACACTGTTTACGTAAAGGAAAAAAAGTTTATCCTTTATTCGTGCAGGTAAAATAGGAAGATACAAATTTCTGGGTGCTAAAACCTTTTATTAGTCCGAAATAATTCGAAATTGTTTTAAAATTCTCGCGAATAAGTGTTGGATGACCTATAGGATAAATTTTTGTTTTGTTAACGTAAGGACACAACAATGTAAAATCAACATATTCAATTGTTTCATCTTGTTGTGTATCCCTAAAAAGCTTAAACCCATTTACTCTGCCACCAAAAAACGCATCGCCTGGTTCAAGATTAGTTATAATGTCATTTGTATCCAAAAAATGTTTTATTTCGTCCGTTTCCTTAAGTTCGCAATAGTCATGTTCCCAAATCGTCTTAACCTCGTAGCCCAATTGTAAAAGTGAATTTTGTCGTCAAATTGTTCAATCAAATACGTCAGCCATCTGTTTCTCATTAAAAAAGGAATGATCGTTTCTTAAAGTGGTTCTATGACCAAAACTTAACATTAAAAAATCATCCATTTGAGCATTCAATAGTTTAAGCACATATCAATTATTGCTTTCGTAAAATGTAAGCAAAAAAAATAATATAACGAGGGAGTTATGAACATTTGAAATGTCTAATTTTCATGTCCGCCATTAAAATCGGCCATTTTGAATATTTGCAATCAGCAAAGGTCTGTGACGTCATAGTCTTAACACGGCATGAAGCGCACATTGGAAAGTATACAAAGTAATACATAAATAGAGCAAAAAAATGTCAAATTCATCGAGATCTAGCTCGCTCTCTGAGTCTTCGATCGAGACAAACGCATCGATTTCTTCATCGGAATTTGTGACGGCAAATTCGAACGAATCTAATTCGGAAATTTTGCCATTTGTCGATAATATTGAACCGCTTGCTTCGCCCGATGAAATTGCTGAGTACGAAGCTACAGTTGCAGAAGAACGGTGGGTTGAAGACATGCTGCAAGATCGTTTTGATGCCCGTGTTGATGTTACTTCATGGTAAGATGTCATTCTTAGTGTGTTACTTTGATCTGAATCGTCTGCCGTTAGCTATGATAACTTCATGGAAACATACAATTTGGCCAATATTAAAGGTGTGAATGTGGCCATTGTTCGTTGCATCTTGTTGTCAACCCTCAAGAGTGCCGATGCTGCATGGAAATAGAGCAATGCCGTGGTAAAATGTATCAGTTCAAAATCGATGAAAGGAAATGCATTTTGGATCACCCTGGTTTTAACGAAGAAAATGAAAATTTATCATAAGCACCTTCCTTCTTGAAAATTCAAATATGGCGCATTTTAATGGCGGCTCTTAAAGTTCAAGTTTTATCGCTACGTAACTCGAGCAGCATGAAATACATTGCGCTAAAATTTCGCCAGAAGAGATTTTTTTACATACACTATTAATCTATGAAAAAAAACGAGAGGCAAAATTTTCGTCATAGTACCACTTTAAATCGTAACAAGATGGGCATGCATGATAGAGACAGCCATAAAATAAAAAATATACTGTTTGTTTCTACCTAATTCCGCATCTTCAACTTTTTTCCTCCGCCATTGAGAGCGTGTTGTATGTTGCAGTTAGTTTTCGCAGATACAAATTCAAGCCACACGATTGCGATGAGACTGCAATGGTACAATAACAGAATGGATCAACTTTAGTCTCTGCGAGAAATAAATCCCTAAATTGCAAACAACAAATGCCTTGATAAAGGCATTTGTAAAAAGTTCAGCGAGTCAATTAAACGGATTTGATAATCTTTTACTGTCAGTTGCATAATTTTATGTCCCAAATTAATAACGTGTATATCAGCAGTCGATCTGTACTCAATTAACAATCTCTGAATGAAAACACCGTTAATTGCCTTAGCATTATGGGCAATTGCTATAAAACCTTTATGCTCTCTTGAAAATATGAAGGAATGAAACTCGTTCAATGCGTTGTAACCCTTCAAAACAAATTCTATACCGTCTATATGTTTTGCAACAGCAAAATTAACCACATGTTCTCCGGTTAAAAAATCTTTCTCAAAATCGTAAAATATTAGACTATCATTCTTGCGTTTCGGTTTTTCCGTTTGCATGAAACATAAATGATCATCAAGTACAAACTTATTGCATATATGACATACAGTTTCCCCATAGCGATGTTCGTTTTGTCTGTCTTTGTCAACTATAGATGAACACAGTTAACATCGAAACGACTTGTCACACATTCATGGCAAGTCAACCCCTTTGGACCGACGCAATTTTTCATGACGATTAATACATGCAGTAGAGGGACAAATCTTGAAACAATCCGAACACATATGTTTTTTATCTGAAATCTCAACTCAGTCTTTTTGCGTGCACGTTTTACAGACATTATAAAAAAAATGATTTAAACCATTTTTGAAGAACTGAAAGCATTTGTCACAGTTGAAACTTAGACAATTCACGGAGACCACAAGCACCACAGGAAATATTGGCCTTCTTGTATAATTTCAAAGCTTCTCGCTTCTTAATAGCTTTACCCTGCTTAAATTGTTTGAGTTTTGGATTCTTGTCCGCTATGGCCTTTGCAACAACAAGAGCGCAAGCACAGCAGAAATTATCCTTAATTTGTACAGTAATAATTGACTTTTTAACTAAGCTGTCTTTGCTATAATCTAAGACTTTTAACGAAGTAGAATATTTTTTACCGGACCCTGTCGGCTGTCTTACAGCAACAACATCAACAGTAAACGACTGATCCAAAAGGATGTTTTCATTACTCTGCAAAACTTTCGTTATTTCGACATTACCCGGTTTGAAGTCATTTAAGTTGCAGGCAACAGTTGCCTGCTTATGGGGGACTTGAGTTCACTCAGGCGGATCATGATTCGCATTTTTGTCTTCTAGAGGTGTCACTAAATCACACGCCTTCTTTACCTGCCTGCAAAAAAAGAACATTATCTTGATTTAAGCTATGTGAGGGAAAAGCATGAAAATAGAGAAGTATTTTCTTATACCTGATCAATTGTATTGGCAAAAAGTTCGTTTAATTCCTTAACCATATCTTTAATCTTGTACACTTTATCATCTCTAGGTCTTTCCATCGTAGCCCTGAAAACACACGCTGATGCATCAAACTTTTTCACGTTTTTTTCAGATATCTTCTACATATTGAAGTATATTGTGTCTCAGGAGACATCAGCAAAACGGTCATCTCTTTTTTTTCAGCAGCTTGAACTTTTGTTCTAGTAGCTTGGCAGATTTTTCCTGCCAACGTAAGACTTTGCGTAAGTCCGATTTTGGCTTAGCCAATTCATTCTGGATTTTTCTTATAAGTCGTTTTGCCTTAGCATTTTTACCTTCAGCACGTTTCTTTAAACGCAGGTCATATGAATCCATATCAAAACAAATTAAGAAACTACAATTGATCAATCTTGGTAAAGCAAACTTGATGTAAAATTGATCCAACCTTGCCCTTTTGTCATAGTACTTTGCCCCTAAAGTGATCGTCATTGCGCAAGTCATGATGTAATAAGCAAGAAATGGTTTGAAATTTTAATTTATACATAGATTATATTGTAAACACATCAAGATTATATGGAATTTAAAAATTTAAAGTTTGTAAATTATGTCATTGGACATCATCTTTTTTTCATCATTCGATGAATTTTTGACAATTATTTTGGAGCGCTTTGATTCTTCCACTTTTGGTACTTTGGTGCTCGACTTTCTTTTGGGCGCTGCTGGTTTTTTAGTTTTTCCAGTTACTTTCAATGATTCGTCAGCCCAATGAAAGAATGAACATTTCTTTTCACTTGCCGTGAAAGTAGGGTCGCCCAGGATTGTTGGTGAAGTTTGATACCCACCGAAATGCAAACACTTGGCACTCGCAAAGTGGAAAACGGTTCGGCTTGAATTCCTTTAGGACATTCTTATCGTGCACGCCTAGAAGCTGCAAGTACTTTTCTTCGGTCGTGAATAAATTACATTTTTCTTTGGCGCACTTTAGGAAGACGCGCCCCTCGTTGCAAGTAAAACGTTTCAGACCACCGTTTTTGCAAAACCATCTGTGCTTCCCAATAGAAACCATTTTTTTCCTCGGTTTTTCTTTTTCTATCTCTGGCTGCAAAACGTTTGTCAAATTAATGCAAATGATCTGCAGTACTTGAGTTTTATGCAATTCTACTTGTATATTTTGTTGATGATTAACGAAGATTTTAATTGTTTCCAACTCAAAAATTTATGATTAGCTAGCTCACAGGCTCTCAGCACACATTTAGAATTATTAGATTAGTTTAGATACAGATAAGTTGAACCGTTTTAACAAAACACAGATGTTTCACCCAAATTATTTAATAACAATATTTAATAACAAAACACAGATGTTTCACCCAAATTATTTAAAGATTTAAAGGAGAGAACTTTTTTGCTTGGTGGTGTATGCCTCGTATTTAGTAGATTTGATTTTTTTCGAAAAGTATATCCTAACAAGTTTGCGTTTAACAAATAGTGCATTTTTTTTAACAAGTGTAACAATTAGGCATTGAATAATCTCCTACAAAGTTGATACAAATGAAATGAGAGGTGTACGAATTGACTACTTTTTGTCAAAAGTCATAGGTGGTTGTGATTTTCTTTACTGTTTACTCCATCTAAGGTTTGTTTTTCTGTCAGTTTAAACTGTTTAAAGATAATTTTGTGTTTGAGTTTAACGATCGCTGTCATCATTCCAATGAACATTTTTTGCTGTGTTAAGCATCATGAATCCGATTATAAATGTCACAATGACTCCATTTTGTCAGCATTTTTCAATTATATGATTAAGGCTTCTTTTAATCATATTTCAGTCAAAAATTTTTCCCATGAAAAATACTAAAATAGTAATATTACAGCTTCATAAATATCCGGGCTCTAGCTGTGCTAGCCGATTATAATTAACTCAGGGATTAAATTTTGTCTGCATTCTTTGATTGTTTGATTAAGGTTATTTTTTTATCACATTTCCATCAAAATCCTTTCTCTCTATTGATGATACGAAAATAAGAATTATTTAACTTTGCAATGCGCGTAACGAGCGTTTTCAATGACAAATATGGAGACTTTCGAATACGATAGCATCAACACTAGAATCCAGGCTACAAACTCTAATGATTTCTACTTATTCTTACCTATTTTGGTGATTTATAATATTCGTGTGGACGGTAAATATGATTTGAAAACGATATGTGTGGATGCAATTTTTTTCAAGGTCTAAGCCTCATAAAAGCGATTATAATTATCTCAAGGACTCTGTTTTTCATTTGTTTGATTAAGGTTTTTTTAAATCAAATTTCCGTCAAAATTCTTTCCCCGAGGAAAATACCAAAATAGTAAACCTAGAGCTTCATAATCCGAGGGTTCTAGCTGTGCATAATGACCATGAAGCCGATTATAATTATCGCAAGGATTAGTTTTTGTCTGTGTTTTTTGATTGTTTAATTAAGGTTATTTTTTATCATATTTCCATCAAAACTCTTTCTCCACACGAATAATGAAAAGTTCTTCTTGCTTGTTTTCACAGTATAATGACAAGTTAAAAAATGCAGAGATAATATTTGTTAAGACTCATAGCTATAATTTTTAAGACAGTTATGATGCATAATATTTTTTCCAAACCAAAACTGACAAATACCTTGAACGTTATTTCACCATTTTAATTGATGGTGCTTGAAATACATTAGGCCTGCAGACATACGAGGCAAATTAATGTTTTAATATTTTAATGCCGTCATTCACTCTGAAACGCACGCATGCCAAGGAAATAATCGATCCATTGGAAAACTACTGCTAACGAAAGAGCATTTGTCAATATTTTGCATGTAAAAGCACTCACGTCAAAGTCTCAGGCAAGTAAACGACGAAGGCATCAGCAAAAAGAATGGCTACACAATCAAACACAATTAGACTGATTTTGAGTAAGTTGAATTGGAATTCTATTTCATTGTTTTATATGACTTTAGAAAATATAAGTTGTGATTTTGTTCATTATTTTAGGTTAGTGTGTATACTGCGAAATGTGGATCATATGCCCACCAAGCTGTAGACATTAAGACCACCTCTCTGAGGTGGGGGAGAGATTTGTGGAGTGTATCAATTTTCTACTGTATGAATGTTCAAATGATAATTCTTTATCTTTTGAAAATTGATACAGTAGAACAGTCAGTTCGATTGATTTCTTTTTATTTCAAAGTGGTTGTTGCTAGTTTTTTTTTAATTAAAAATGTTTTATTTCAATGAAATTTATTTAAGAAAATCAACGTCTCATAATCTAATTTGTTCTTTTTTCTGTCAAAAATATTTTTCTCCAATCATTGCAAGTGTACTTGATAAGTTCTAGCCCATTTACTATCGGAGTTATGTCTTGTAAACTATCTAAGAAGGATTTCATGACTTCTTCCTCATCAATTTCTGATTTTGCATCATCGAAGTATATCGATACCCTTTCATCATTCGGCATCATCAAACATTCATGTCACCTTTGAGATGAGTGATCAACACAACAGCCGTCACAGTCTTTTGCCTTAAGTTCGTATATTTTAAAACCAATTTCAGTAGCAAAACACTTTAACAATTTATTTTGTATATTGCTTTGGCGTTCATCTAAAACATTGCTCTCATCTTCAAATTCGAAGGACGATTCCTTTACTTTCTTTGCTTGCTCAATGTCAACTTTTAAAGCCATTTTTTTTAGTTATACAAAAATTACCAAATAACTTTAACACAGTAAAATTGTAACGTGTTCTCATTTTTTATATCTGCAAAGGAAACAAGATAACAGATCTAATATTGCTTTAAGAAAAGAAAACAATTGACAATTTTAATTAAGTTTTATCGTATTTCAATTAATCATGTCATCCAGTCCAGTAACAACCTTCGTTATTTTAAATCGTTTCCGCTTTACACGCGCGCGCTCTGCTTACTTCCTCGGACTGGAAAATAGTTGACACGAGAAGGAGCTCCGCTTACATCCGGTACCATACCTGCACCACAACTACAAAAGACACCTTCAAAAATGCCGCAACGATTTATAACCAAGCTCTTAAACAAAGCAGTTTCCCCACCCAACTCATCAATGTAAACACTACGTGCAACAGAAACGTAGCGTCACAACCCACCATACAGCAGAAACTTAAAAACACACATCGCCCACGACTTCCTAAAACTTATCGACAAACATTTCCCACCAAATACTATACTCTCCAATATATTCAACCGACACACAATACGCGTAAGCTACAGCTGCGGCGAAAACATGAAAACTTTCATAACCAGACACAACAAGATTATTTTAAAAAGACTTAACCCAGAAACAACTCAGAACAAGAACAACCCCCAAAGAACTGTAACTAGAAACGGAAACACCTATGCCTGACAAATGCAATTGCCTGAAACCCAACGTGATTTACAAAGCCGACGTGACAACGACTGAAAACAACGATACAAAAACTTATATAGGTGTTGTTGCATGCGCTTTTAAGACACGATAAACCACATTAAATCAATCAAATTACGAACATTAAATACCGCAATGAGACAGAATTTTCTAAATACACGTGGACACTGATAGAACACCCGTTTCACCAATTCTAAAACGCTTAAAGCGTCAGTTCTAATTTTTAGAAATGCGTTACGAAGCGTCAATAAAATGTATTTCGCGCATTCTGATGTATGGGATTCACGAATTTATGAAATACTTTATTTAGTCATCTTTATATTCCTGTTCTGTGATCTGGCTATGGCGGAAAACGTTCGACGTTCAGCATCTTATGATATTTTAAATGACGAACAAAAAAAGATCTTGAAGGATTATTATGATCAAGGAATGATTTCAACAGCAGCTAGTATGAGGGATGTCATCCAAGAAGCTGCGAACCAAGCTAATATGACGTTTGAAAGAGTCAAGGTAAACAAAATGCACGAGTTTATATTTTTTACCCGCGCTTTCTTTTTCATTAGCAACGAGTGATCTTCGCCAGTATTTTTTGATTTGATGGGTGTAGTTATTGTTGCTGTAACTGACATTAAATATAGTGTGCATTTTATATCTTCTAATTATACCCTTAACTTATATATTAGACAGTTTACAAGATGTCAGAGATATATAAACAGATATACTTAGGATTTTCCCTTTATTGGGGAGAGCATGGTTTATTCTCTCACTGTACCACAATACCAGTGTGTTTATTTTTAGTATTGCTTGACAATTTAAAATTGCAACGTTTGCTGACGATATTTGTGAAATTTACTCCACTGTTAAAATTTTAACTTGGTCTATTAAACATAAAATTATTATACTTTTATACTCACACTTGTTTTTACTATGTACAATAAAAAACAGTCTTGTTTTTATTTGTATTCAACCCTCTCAAGCTTTTTATCTTTCTCTGTTGTCAGATGTAATATGTATGTACCACTAGTTACTATATCTTTTTGCATTAAATCGATCTGTAGTTTTCTTCAATAATGCAATTTCTCCTTTATAAAAGTAATAAGATCATAGTATTTACGTACATATACTCATTTCATAATATTCATATCATAGTATAGAGGTGCCACAGGTAATACATCTTAAAAAGGGGTGGGAAAACTTGGTAATTTTTCTATTTTTGAGTATGCCTTCAAGACTGTTGATCACAAATTTTTCGTAGTATTCTGAGTTTGTTGGAACTTAAGGACAGGCATTCTGTAACATTCTCACAAATCTTATAATCAGAAATCTATGGTTTTCCCTTGATTTTCACTTAACAATGGTTTTCCAAAAATTAAATGATTAAAATGCGCATTTTCTCTATAACAAATTTTTAATGCCCACTGGTGTTTCCATTTTCCATGAAAGACTTGCCTGGGATTCATGCTATAACAAACAGGGACCTTATCATTTTGCAAATAATAATCCTGAAATGTAGGTAAATTTGAGAATATTACCATTAATTAATTGTTTTTTAGAAATACATAGTTTTCACAGCAAGTGAAATTTTTTGCATGAATAAATGACTGAGCAGACTATGCTGTATTTCATTTTTTGAAAGTTTGAATGACAGAATCTTTGCAGTTTATGGAGACTCAATAATGTTGAATCTACCTTAAATTGTAAATGCTAGAGATGTTTTTCTAATTTCTACTCTCTGCTAGTCGCCCCATTATTATCTATATAATTGCTTTAAAGGTTTAATTGCATTGGGTGCATACCATTGAAGGTGATCAAGGCAAAATATAAATTAATATACCTTAACAAATTTTCTTATTAATTAGGTTAATAGTCCCTAAAAAATTTATCTTGTGCAGGAATAAGTCACATTTTTACTTTTTTGGCTCTCCTAATTTACGAATAATTTGAGAAAGAAGTTTCATATAGATGGTGGTTCTTAGTTACATACTTAATGAATTCTGTTACTGGTGAAATAAGCTCATGCTTATT
Organism: Xenia sp. Carnegie-2017; assembly: GCF_021976095.1. Lineage (NCBI taxonomy): Eukaryota > Metazoa > Cnidaria > Anthozoa > Malacalcyonacea > Xeniidae > Xenia > Xenia sp. Carnegie-2017. Next base: position 6,035,603 of record NW_025813526.1, on the reverse strand, counting down.
GCAGAATTTTCTAATGAAATTGTTTGATTGTCTAGTTTGCAAAGAAGCATTTATATTTTTAACATAATAATTTTTTGTTGTTTAGACTAAGTTAGCATATCTTATTCTTCAAATAACTTGAAGGCTTCATGTTAGTACTCTATTTGTTCATACACCATGTAGTGGTGTAGTTGGTGTAGTTGGTTAACCAAGGTTATTTACTAGCTTTGCTAGCTTTTTTATTGTTATTTCTTCTAGAAATGGATTGGGAATAAAAAGCAGTCCAGAAAAAGAAAAGCCAGCTCTCATCAAGATGAGGAGTTAAGACTGTGCCCTTCAAAGCGTAGAACTACAGCATATAATCTTTTTTGCTCACATATGCTGAACTCAGGTTCTGATCTATAAACTGTATGTTTTTTATGGCCTGCACAATAGGTATCATCTTTATCCCACCAAAAGTGCTAAGACAAAACCTGTGCAGTCGTCATTTAAACCCAAAAGAGTATTTTGTTTCTTTCTGTTGTTAAATGCCTTTTGTAAGTATGCATTTTGTAATTTTAGAGGAATGCAAGCAGCTAAGCTCTAATTCTGAGAGGTTGAAGTTAGCTGTAGACCACTGGAACTTGTTAGGGGCAGAGGAACGTGTGATTTGGGCAGAAAGAGCAAAGGCTGTTCAAAGCAATGACATTCATGACTTGACATTTAAGCAGCGCACAAACCAAGTAAAAAAAGGGAAAAAGCAGCTTTTGTCACAGGTACAGCTGTTATTACCCACTGTACATACAGTATGTACAGTATTATGATATAAGAGAATGATTTTTACTTCAATTGTTTGTGCGTAGATTTAGTTGAACATCTCTATAAACATAACGTGATGGTTTGTAAATTTCAATCCATTCTAAAGGAAAGACAATTTACCTAAAGAAAACTTCTACTACAAAAAAATTTGTAAAAGTTGTTATGAATTGTTAGAAGTAGCAAATAAATGCTGAAATTTAGCCAAGTCTACTGGGTTACAGATCCACAAAGTTAGCATTTTGTAACGTTTGCAATTTTACTGTGGAAAATATTAGCATTGATAGACCCGTGTCATGGATGTGAAGGGGGAGTATTTTGTAAGAAATTTTGCAATCCCCATAGCTTTAGATAGATTAGGGTGTACGAGGGGCTCTAATTTCCCCACAAAATAGTAGTATACGTATCATAAAATAAGGCCAAAGCTATTATGATAAGTGTTTAATTAAACACATTGTAGATGTGTTGATTTTTATACTTTTTGTTTACTTAGAGAAAAAATTTGATTTGCTGAAAACTTATGCTGTGTAAATTCAATTAAATTTCTCTTTGCTAGCTTACTTACTTAGAAAGTCTTGGTTGTGAAGCAGTTGTTTTATTCTTGGAGCCTGGTGATTCTTGTCTTCAACAGTTTGGAACAGAAAAAGGAATCAACTTTTTGAATAAAAATGAAAAAATTGGTGTCAATTTCGTTGAGTATTTGGGTAAGTGCTGTACCCACACAGTTATTTTCAGAAACTTGTGGGTCTTGGAATACCAGTGCATTATTTCTCAAGCATTAGTGCTGTTCCAAGAATGTTTATTCAGTTGTGCCCTTCGGTTTCTTTTGAAAGTAAATTGCTTTCAAAAGTAATCACTTGGGCTCAGCTGGATATATGAATAATCCTCTCCCTTCTTTCCATACATTTTACACGGGCTTTATTTCTTTATCAATGTTTTTTTTTATTAAATAGATTCTCCAAAACAGGTTGTCAGAAAGTACCGGGTGTGTGATGTGATAAAACTATTCAACCAGAATTACAGTAAGTGCAAATTGCATTTGAAATGATTTTCCATTTTCTGAGCTTGTGTCATGGTTGATATTTTTTAGTCCATTTTATACACAATTCCTTTTTTGACAATCAAGTTATTTTAAGTCAGCATGAATGTTTTACACCATTGTGAAACATTTCCAAACTTATTAAATCAAATCATGGGAAAGAATGCTGTTTCGTAAAAAATGAACAATGTGCATTACAGTTTACATATTTGGGAAATATCATTTATTGTGTCTGTCCTCATAGTTTTGTACGTATTAAAATCTCTCCCCCCATAAATATGCGCGGGACTTTTTGTTATTGTCATTGATTGTTGCTAGCTACATTTATGTATTACCCATCATTGCAATTTACTTTGAAGGTGAAGCTTGTGGGAAAACGTGCCGAGTACCTTATTTAAAAGGAGGATTTACTGTTACTGGTTTGCCAGAAGGTATTACGTTTAAAAAACCCAGTCAGTATGGTATTAAACAGATTTCCAATATTATGAAAAATGTGCAGAATATTCATTTCAAAATAATCGAATCACCGCAAGTAGAAAATGTTTTGACAGAGAATCGTAAATATTCTGATCAAGAGAGAGAATGTTACCGATCTGTGTTGAAGAAAGTTGTTTTTGAAGAAGCCAAAGTATCAATGTGCTTGATACGTAACAAGCTGATTGAAGAATGCGATTTGGTGGTAACTGATATAGATTTGACAAAGTCAGACCTCGATTTGTTGACTGGGAAACTTAAAAATTTTTTCAAACCTGATGCCTTTGCGACTCTTATTGCCAACTGTAAAAGCAGTCGAACACACGAAGGATACATTCTTCCGGTTTATACTGACTCTGATCAACCTTATTGTCTCTTCTATTATCCTGGTGCAGCTGAAGGCATTGAATCATCGTCTACTGAAGATTAGATTTGGGGATATTGGTTAGACAAGACGAGCTCAGAACTAACTTATAAACTCATTAAAACCAAGAAAACAAACATTATTGGATTAAACCTAATCTGTTACCAGGACAAAGAATTAGGAACTTTAAGGTTGAAAACCAAAATGTTTACATCCCAAATAAGCATACCTTTCGATTTTCACACGTCTGTTCTGGAATGCCTTGCTAAACAGGATTTCCTGTAGTGTGTTAAACTTTTTTTTGTATAGCATGTTCATGTTGTTACCAATAATTGTATGCACCTAAAATATTTGTATTCTTATATTACGCACAAGTGTAGTTTGAATGTTAAGAAATAACTATCGGGGGAAACGAGTAAAAAAATTTCCAAATGTTCTTGTTTACGTTTTGTTGTTTTTCTCACGCTATTTCAACACCACGTCTATTGTCTCCACTATATATTGCCTTTGCTCATTGCATTTATGCCAACTTGTGATTTTGCATGACATTCAGATACCAGACCAAAATACTTAAAAGTTTTGAGGCTCACAAAAGTCTCAAAATTCTCTAATTTTGAATCAATTAATTAAGCCCATTTTCGTTCTTTGCCAATTTTATTTGTGGATTGTTTAATAAAGCTTCGTAGCTACCCCAATGATAAGTAAAGTCATGTGGCATTTGTCAGAAAATGGGTAAAGCACATTGCAGGTTAAAGGATTAACTAAAAAATATAGACATTGTCAATTGTTAACCCATTACCCCTTATACTAGTGTATATCATTTACAAGAAAAGTTTTAGAGATTTGGTAACAGTTTTACAAAGTTATTCTAATGGAAAATCAATCATTTCAAATAAAGTATGCAGTTTTAATCGCTTTAGTAATCTATGTTTTTTTTCAAAATCTGTTTATTCTCCATAAAACGATGGAATGTGCTGTAAAGATGAGTTGCAAATGAATTTGCAAACATGTGAAAGATTGGTAAATGTGTTGAATAAGATTGCAAATAAAGATGAAAAGGAAATTTTGTTTAAAGTTTTGTTTTCATCTACTGAGAAACGCATTATCTTTGAACGTGATTCAGATAATAAGTTAAGTTAGAAAACACAAAAATCATACCAAGTTGTGGATGAAAGTGGAACTGTTTATGTTAATGATGATGATGAGGAGGATGATTGTTTCAAACCCACTGATCTAAATGATATTGCAATGATTGATTGGACGGATGAAATTTACAAAATATATTTAAGAAAAGATGACGATTTAAAAACTATATCACAAAAATTGCGACAATTTGTTGGATTTTGTCGTGATTTATTAAAAAGTAAAGAAGAAAAGAAAAAATCAAAGGAAAGGAAGCTAAAGTAGAAAAAGTAAATAAGAAATGCCAAAAACTGTACCAAGTAAAAAATGACAAAAAGATATTGAAAATAGTAATGACATTTAAGCTATTTATGTATTGAAAGAGTTTTCTAATAAATTGGATATTCCAATATATGATTGCATTGCTTATCATAGTGAATTTATGAATGAAATTTTAGAGGAAAAAATTGGAAAGAAATATGATTTTATAGAACTTTATAAAAAATATGGAAATGATAAAATTGAAAGAACATATAATGATATATTTTTTTTTCAAAGCTTGATTTTCATCATCTTCCAACGTTTGTGAATGATGATGAGGAGGAGAACGAAGAAGAAAACTAATAATTTAATAAATTAATTAACAATGACTTTATAAAAAGAGCTGCAAGATTATTAAAAGGTGAACATTTAGAAGATAATAAACAAAATATACATAATTTGTATCAAAAAAATATAATCGTTTAAATATAAATGTATGAAAAAAAATTATTTATGGACTATTAATTTAGCTGAAACAAAAGATTTGGCAAGATATAATGATAATTTATGTTATTTGTTATGTGTAGTTGATGTTTATTCAAGATATGGTTTTGTTCAGTTATTGCAAAATAAATCTAGTAAAAATGTTATGGAAAAATTTGAAGATATTGTATTGAAAGAAAATGAATTTCCTAAAGAAAGTCCTTCAATCCAATCTTCCAAAGACTTTAGTGTTGCATTATACTTGGCTATTGTAGTTTTAATGGAATTTGTTCTCTGCGTTATTTGTTTGGAAAGTTTAACGGCTATTGCTTGGCCATCTGAAACGCAAGATAACGCTCGGTTCAATAAATACAAGTTAAAGTCATATAGCATTCATAATTTTACTTAAGCAGTATACCACCAATACAGTTTCTATAAAAACTACTATTCAATGGGGTTTTTTCCATAATTCCAATTCGAAATATTAAAAGTATTAAATGACACTCACTTAAAAGGACTGGGCAAGTACGCACGCACTAAAGTGAAAGACGTTTGAAATGCTTAGCAGTATATTTAAATGTTACATTAAGGAAGAATACCTGCATATTTAATCTTTAAGGATACAAGGAACATCCTTTCAACTGCTAAAGAAAATGCTGACTCAATAACAGAGTGTTACGAACGTCCCGACTAATAATAAAATGGCCGCTTTTGGTTCAATTGCTCGTAACAAAAGGAGTAAAACCTTGTGGAGAAGTTGTTGTCAATTCTTAAGATATTTATTTAATATACTAATAATTTGATATAATCGTTATAATATAAATGTTTAAATGTTCAAACTTATCTAAGACAACTGCTTTCAGACTTTCAGTGACTCTTTCGTTGATGGATAGGATATATATCTGGATTCTTTGGTTATCTTCGTAAATAGTTCGTTTTCTTTTACATGAGGCTTTCTTCCGATGTGGACTTCTACTAAGCACCAACATCACTACAGCTTTCGATTCTCGGCTTATATGTGATTGCACAATGACGTACGATTAACCGCTTTTGCGTAAAACTGTGGTCAGTTGATTACCCATGTCCTGTACGTTGTCTGTGGTCAGTAGGTTGACCACGTCCTATACGTAAGCTTTTCCTGTTATTGTGGTTAACATACACATGCATGTATAAGTAAGGCATTTTACAAAGAGCACTAATAATATATTTAAGTATATAACAATAATAACTATAATTTACATGATTATGTATTATCATGTAACAAGACTCATTCCGTTTCAGCTCCAGCGACAAAGCTGCCGTATTAAATTCTCTCTCCCCAGGTTTCCATCTCTTCGCCACTTTCTTTCTTCTCTCAATGTTTTCAACCTGTTTCGTTACTCTAAAAAAATACATCAAAACAAATTTAAACGATAATATTATAACGAAACGACTATTGGTTTAAGGAGATTGAAATTCTTCTCAACACTTATTCACGAGGTTTTATCAGCGATAAAAAAATGCACAATCCATATAGTTAAAGGCTTGCCTTACTTCTTAGTCTTTTTTACAATATCCGCAAAGTGACCATGATCAACTTCCTGAATACAAGCAATCTGCATTCTATAACGAAAAAATGTCATCTGATAGTAATGATTAATTACTTCAGTATTACATACACAAAGCCATATACTACAAAATAAACAGTGACGACATTACGCATTTATCTCAGCAACCTATTGAGCAAAACTACAGAATCGCATTTGTAAAAATATTTATTCATGCACTTGATAAACTTTATATATCAAAATTGTATACCTACAGTACCTCAGTTGGTAAAGTTGCAATAAACTTTCCACGTATTTTTGTTGCCATGTTAACGGAAGTGCCCGTTTTGCTACAAGAAATAATCAAGTCATCCAATAAAAATTATGAGCCAACAAGTTGATGGAAAGGCACATTACATACAATTCTTCTCGTTAATTAGTTGTTCTTCTTCCTTCATCCACGTGTCTAATAAATCAGAGTCATACAGAACATCTAGCTTGGAAAATAAGTCTTGTATTTGTGATTGCGTGTTAGTAATAAGTTCAGGACATCTTTTAAGTTTAGCAGCTAATGAAGATCCTAAAAAAAATCAACAACTTCCAGCACTAAATAAATTAATATACAAAAAACAGAAGGGGAGGGGGGAGGGGTTACTAGTTTACAAAACGTTGACTGATCAAACAGTTGTGTGTACATTACTAAAGTGATTATATCAGGGTCTGGGACAGGATTTCTTTAAATAGTTAAATCAATTTTAAGAGCCCTTGCAAAAGATCAAAACACACGTGCATTGAAGATATAGCATTTTCTATACCGGTTTCAAGTAAACAAAAAACGTTTACACAGTACAAGTTTTGGGACGCTATTTTCTTCTAAAAGTCTATAATATTGTACGGTGTTGATACTTTTTGAAGCGATCGTGTTGTCCTATATATGTCAATTCCAGCTTTCAATCACCTACTTGTTGGCCAAAAAACCCCATCAAGATAAAATTTTTGTCTATCAAATACACGTATTGCAAATGTTCTCAAAATCAACTTGACTATTAAAAGAAGTTATTTCCCTGAGCCTAACACGTGTACTTTCAGTAAACACACCAACCAAACTGTTCAAGTCGACGAGAAGAATAGTGCAGTAAAGCATCTGTCAGAATATCAAGACGGCGACCAGAGCTCATCTCCTTGGTCATGCCGGAAAATCCCCGAAGAAATGACCATAGTCTTTCCACTCCTTCCCCATCAGTTAATCCATATCCTTTTTTTCTTCTTGGGTTAAATTGTATCTACACGACAACAAATAAGTTGCTATTAGCTGCTTATAACTATTACTATTAAGACCGAACATTATTTTTCGTACCCAATAAATATTGTTCACGTGGATGCAATGATAGCAAAAACATTTTGAGTACGTACAGAACAGTCTCTTTTAAATCTATCATAAGATGTATTGATATCATCAGAGAAATAAAATTAATAAAATGTACAAACCTGACACAAGGACTTATGACCATAGCAGTGGAAGACAGGAATAGAATAATCGGCTCTCTTCACAAAATCATGCTTTCCATTTTTCTGGAAAAGAACAGAAGATGTCAATACAATTTTACTTGGTTTTATTACGGTTTAATGAACTCTACTGCACAAAGTCATTATAAGCAAACAAAATAAACTATTAATGCTTTAAAAAACCAACCATTAGGTGTGCCTTCAAAGTACATGCAATGTCATACATGATTTTTATTGTTGTGTTTTCGTTGGAGTTAGAGAGCTGGTGTTTGACGCTAAAAACTGAATAACCAATCCTAAAAAAAGAAGCAAATACTGCAGCTAGGACATTACATGATTTTGGTAAAACCTCTTAATATTGGAGACACAGCAACATTCAACAGAAGTTTCACGAAGGTCATTAGCGTGTTCAATTGAAATTTGAAATATAGTTTCAAAAGGCGAAGTGCAATGGGCTAGTAGCCCAGGGCTAACTGCTACAATCAAATTAACATAACACGTTTGTATCATTTTGGGGAATGACTAAAGCTATACAACAGAAAGAGCCTGCCACTTGCAAAGATTTTAAACGGTACACAAAAGATCACTTCATTGCATGATGAAAGTATGTCATGACTGTTACCAGACTTTCTACTTTTTATTAACAGACAACTCTAATGGGGTTAGACAATCTTGCATGCTATAAATCATTGCAATATTTGAAACAAAGATGGGGTGGGAGGATGGGGTGGGGCTAGTATGTTCACATGAAAGCAGGTTTGTAATAAATGATGCTTAGATAGCCAGACTATAAGCTGTAGGTCATTGTGGTACGGTCATGGTAAGTGGATAACGATTGCCTTAAACATTAAAGAAAATATGTTAATGACTTCAAAAATTACCTTTCTCCATGTTTGATATTCATAAATCCTTTTGGGTAATCATGCCGGCAGACACAACCAAAAACACCTTTCTCATCGAATAATTTGTTTCTACCTTTTGATCGAATCATGTCATTTACTTCACCTGCCTTAAACTCATGACAATCCTTAACAATAAAAGGCTTCGTAATATTCATAAGTACATAAAATAGCAAACTCGAGTGAAGACAATTTCTGAAATTCAACCACATTTCCAAATACTTACAGTTTTAGCTTGTTCAGCACTTGAAGTGTAGTTATCAACAAATGAATCAACTTCTTCTTGATTGTGGAACAAAATGGAATTATGCCTTGACAAGAACTGAACTTTCCCTGAAGTCTTTTTTCTCACAAGACCAAAATAAGCATCCATTGATTCAATCAGAGTACCAGCTTCATCAGGCTATCAATGGATGAATTGAATAACAATGATGCTTTTAGAATGAAGACATTAACAACTTCCCTACAACTGTTTTTAAATATTGTGTTTAATGGCTAAATGTGTACAACTCCGCAGAACAAATGTCTATTAAATTTTTAGAATAAGAAAGCTAGCTTTGAACAAATTGCAAGAGATGCACAATTATAAATTTCGTACTTTGGGACAAAGAGGGCACAAATATCCCCCTGGGACATGTTGGTTTACAAGCGGGTAACCATTTCTCAACAAATGCCGATGATACCTGCGAAATAAAGAAACCACTAAAAATTCAAACATGCACTATTACCAGAGCAATCATGAGACTTCAAGATCACATCCCTCAGTCTTTCTACGGTACGTTTCGCATCTAAGTTTACACAATAATTATAGTTTATGAAACTAATTTATATTACAAACCGAAACTCATCAAATGAGTTGCTGTTCAGTGTTGAATACATGTTCTTAATCTATAATGAAATAAAACAATTACAACAATATGAAATAATTGCTTGCACAACAAGAGCAGGAGCAGGGTGAAATATTTAATCTTTTGTAATGTGCCTTTCTATGAAAGATTAAGGTTACAGTTCAAGAAAACCAAGTTTTTCTATGTTTCAGGCAGGTAACTAGTAATTGTTACAAACTTTTAACAAGCTGTTGCACTGCGCCGGGGTATCTATATCATGGGCAGCTGTGGAAACAGGATTTTTTTTTGGGGGGGGGAGAGATGGGGAAACACTCCCAAAATGTCCCTTAAACATAAAATGCACTGTTTGATATCACACACCTTTTCAAGATCTATAAATAAAGACCAATGTGGGAGAAATATTGGGAGGGGGGCAGTACCCCCTTGTTGGCAACACAGAATGAAGGTACACATGTATTTCTTTTTACACAGTTGAAATGAATACTTACCCACAATGGTAAAGAGGAGCACTTTGTCCATATTTTTAGAGCATCGCAGAATTTTCGAAGTGAAACATGACATTCAAGAAGTAAGGTTTCAGCCAACTCCATCATCTTAAAATGAAAAGCTAAAGAGGGACGAGTAGCACTGCCAGGCCAAAGTTTCAATCTTATTAACGTTATTGAATCTTTTTCACACTCAAAAAACAGAATTTGTTTCTGATGTTGCCGGCCTATTTGAAAAAATACACTGCAAGTTCTGGTTATCATCATCATCAGCATCATAATGAAACATACTAAGATCACAAAGAAAGAGGGTAGGTAGTAATTAAACATGAACTTTGCAATAAAATTTAGAATTTACCATGAAGCTAGTATTTAAAGAAGAAATATTGATTTAAAAAAATGAGCATGCAAAGACCTTATGTATCAACAAAATGCTAAGGTTGATAAATTATCAATCATTAAGTGACTATATCTAAGCTAGTAAACAAACCATATTGGTCAATGCAAATGACATTTCTTGCTTGAGCACTATGGCAAGATTTCTGATGCCTTGCTGCAAGAATACTATGATTGGGAAAGTAAGGTAATGTATACCCATCCTAAAAACATAATGCAAGCTATGTTTCAATAGCAGTTCATACAAATGTATGAAACAATGACCATGATGACATGAATTGAAATCAACGTTTGATCACTAAACTTATACACCACAAAACGTCATCATAACTGAATTTATCTTTATTCTTTCCATCCATACCTTAAACCGTTCAAGCACATGGAAGTAGTTGCTTGTTTCGTGAGTGCTGTCAGCACAACCTTTGCAAAAATATTTTTCGTGTGCGCATTCGTTACAACGAAATTCTACCCCAATCACACCACATTCAGAGCCTTTTTCTTCGTTAAGAAAAACTTCTTCTACAATTCTTCCGTTTAACAAAGACTCTCGTATGGTTTGCCAGCCTTGAAATTCCTTTTCCCGTCTGTTCTGATAGTTTGTTGCATAAGTATGCTCTTCATCACAGTAACCTTCACCTTCATCAAACTCATACAAATTATGTCGTTCTATCGCACTAGAAGAGACGTTTGTTGACTTTAATTCATTTGAAATATGATTTGAAGCTTTCAGAGCAATATTCTTCGTGATTTTTTTGCCACTCGTAGAGATAGATCGAACGCGAAGTTTGCAAGATTTGAATCGCTTTGAGGGGCGAGTAGCCATTTTGAACCAAATGTACGGAGCTGCACGGAGCTACACATTATCTAAAGGAACTGGAACCTAGTGTAACATATCTTGTAGAATGCGCGGAATACATTTTATTGACGCTTCGTAACGCAATTCTAAAAATTAGAACTAACGCTTTAATCGTTTTAGAATTGGTGAAACGGGTGGCAAACAAAACATTTTGTTGTTCCGAACACATGAACTTGAGATATGTGTCTGAGCAATAAAAAAAATGCAACATAACCAAAATAAAGAAAGTATATTATAAGTGATTTCGTAATATATATGTTGTATACTGCATAGTAATTATAAAAGAATTTGATGTGTGAATGAAGAATGTGTGATTGTGGCGTGCCAAATGTCCTTGTTATGTTTCGCCACTTAAATGCGAATACAAGTTAACGTTTATTTACGCAATCTTGTAGGAAGTTCTAGCTATTCGCCAAAAAAACAAACTACATAGTCGTTTTGAAATTTTAAAAATTCCTGAATTTTTGAAACGCCAACGTTTGATACCAATCTTTCTTGAAACTAATTTTATTTTCCTTAACTAGGAAGAATTTTTCTTAGAAAAATTTGCACTTTGCTTGGATCCCTATTTTTATCACTGTTGCTTCAAACTAACGAGTGCAATTTGTCATTTCAATATTAATATATAATTTTAAAAGGTGGTATCTGAGGTGCAGTGTTTGCCTTCTTATGTTATGCCATTTGTTGAGTTATGAGTCTTTTTTTCAATTTTTCAGCTTTTTGTTTTTTATCCTCTTTATATTGTAAATGGGCAGTCATGTCCAACATTCACAGCTGTTTGCAGTGCACACGACGTCTTTAATTAGTTGTAAAATATTGCTAGTTGAATGTTGTACTACTACTGTTTTAAAATCGTTTTAAAGATCGAAAATACCATGGCGAATGCTAAAAGTAATAATGTAATGGCTCTTAAAAGAATTGTTTTAAGTAGAGAGCACTAACCCAATGCTTCTAAAAGAAATGTTGTCAAATTAAACGACACAATGAATGGATTGCCCAAAATCCACAAAGAGGGCGCTCCTCATGAGTTAGCTAATTAACTGTCAGTTGTACTTTTACCAGTTTTAGAGAAATTCTCAATACACGCTTGAAAGGACTCACTTAATTTTAATCGTGTGACCAAACAGCAGAAGATAAGAAATGTGAACCTAGTTGGCTAAATATGGCACGGTGAACCATTTCGTGTGTTTTTCGCCAAACGAGATATATAATTGATTTCGGTGATCACTTGATTAAAGTATCTATTGTATCACGTTGTTTAAGCGGCATAACTATTCGGATTCCAGACATTTAAAATCAAGTAAAAAGTTACAGAAGTTCCGAAATGCTCTAACTTATTGTGATTATGCACTCTCCCTCATTCCGTAAACCCTCCGGAATTGTTAACAGACAGACAGACACAAATTGAGATTTCACCAGTATAAAGGTCGCGAGGGAATAGGTCGAGTTATATCAAGAATAGTGTGATGGCACGATGATGCGTGACAGCAACAATGAATTACGACGAATTATGTCGTAGTAAAACCATCCTTAACAAAACATCGCACTCAAATTGATCACAGCTACGTGTTTTTGACGTCACAACAATATTTTCGCGCTAAAATGACGTACTTCGTACTCGAATTCATGCCAGTAAACTCAATATTTAGAAAATTTGAATAATATCTGAACCCTAAAATTGAAGCCAGAAAAATAGTGGTCTTCGCCATTCGTCCTCACTCGTATTTCTCGCGCGCTCGTAAACAGTTTGCATTTTTTCTGATCTTAGATCTTTAATTTGACCTTAGTTAATTTGATTTTACTAGTCTGCTTAATCTTTATGAAGAAAATCTTTTGAACAATATTTTTTTAAATTTTAAGTTATCTAAAGTACGAAAGTGTTAATAAGTTTTTCAAAGAAATAAAAAGGATTTGTTACTATGAATTTTTTCACACAAAATTTACATATAGAATGAAAACATCTTATATCTACGAAATAGTTTTCCCATACATCGTCAATATGCTCTTAAGCTGTGGTTTTCCTCTAAAACATATTAAAATATTTAAGGATATTTAATTATTGATATGTAGATGACAACCATTTATTAATTTAAGCACAATCAAATTGATGAAAATTACAAATATATTTGTTGTTACAAATTCTTTAAAAAAATGTAAGTTGAAGACTCAATACTTTTATGAAACTGGACGTTTAAGGGTTTTTTTCTTGCGTTTGCTTGAACTTTGAAAAAAAGATCTTTAAATCCACTGAAATTACAAAAAAGACAAACACTGTCGACCACCGCTTGAAAATTTCCTTCGATAAAAGAAAAATTTTTGGGTACATACATTCTTATCATACTTTTTTATTGTATAGTCTTTTCAGCAGACAGTGTAATTTTCCTTCTTATTACAAGTTGTAAAAGTTACAATTACAAGTTGTAAAAGTTAAAACAAACTCAATGGAGTAAAGTGTCAACTACAAAAAAATTCTTTACGTAGTGTTGGCCTTTAAATGTTGTTTGTCAAGACGTTGTTTACTTGTTTATGCTTTTGCAATTTGTATTCAAATTCATTGTTGCCGTGTACGTTTGAGATTCAGGGGAATGAAACTGAAGTACAAACCCCTTCATTATTCTACTTTGAAGGGCTGGAACTGACGTACAAACCACGCAAGAGATTGGGACTTAGGTTTCAATTTTGTATCTATAAAATGTATTGTCGTTTTCATTCCAAATGTCTATTTCTATGCATATTACACGCGTGTCTGGAGGTCAAATATGCCTTCAAAAATTTGTGTTCGGCATATACAACCATGGCAGTAAAAACATTTTATTAGAGAGACATTGTTCGTGTAAGTTTAAAAGAGTGATAAGAATTCAAACAGTATTAAATTGTCTAGAAGAATGTGGTAGAAATGTAAACTATGCTAGTTTTCGGCATAGACCACCATGATCGTTAAAACGTTTTATTAGAAAGACAATGTTAGTTTAAGTTTAAAAGAGTGACGAGAATTCTAGCAATATTAAAGTATCTAGGAGAATGTGGTAGAAATATAAAGTATGCCTGTTTTCGGAATATATATCCATGGTTGTAATAACATTTTATTCGAGACATTGTTAGTTAAGATTAAAAGATTAATGAAAATTCTAACAAAATTAAAGTGTCTAGAAGAATGTTGTAGAAGTATAATATATGCAGGTTTTCAGCATATGCAACCATGGCCGTAAAAACGTTTTATTAGACAGACATTCTTAGTTTAAGTTTGAAAGACTGATAAGAATTTTAACAGTATTAAAATGTCTCAAAAATGTGGTAGAAATCTAAACTAAGTCAGTTTTCGGCATATACAACCAAGGCAGTGAAACGTTTTATTGTAGAGAAATTGTTAGTTTAAGTTTAAAAAAGTGATAAGGATTCTAACAGTTTTGAAAAGTCTAGAAGAATGTGGTAAAATAATAAAATATGCCAGTGTTTACAACATATATCGATGGTTGCAAAAACATTTTATTAGAGAGACATTCTTAGTTTAAGATTAGGAGAGTGATAAGAATTTAAACAGTATTAAAGTGTCTTAAAGATTGTGGTAGAAATCTAAACTATGCTAGATTTTGACATATGCACTCATTGTCGTAAATACGTTTTATTAGAGAGACATTGTTAGTTTAAGTTTAAAACAGTTGTAAGAATTCAAACAGTATTAAAGGGTCTTGAGGAATGTGGATAAAATCAAACTATGCTAGTTTTTGGCATATACAGCCATGATCGTAAAAACGTTTTATTAGTAAGACATTGTTAGTTTCATTTTAAAAGACTGATGAGAATTTAAACAGTATTAAATTTTCTAGAAGAATATGGTAGAAATATAAAGTATGCCAGTTTTTGGCATATATATCCATGGTCGTAAAAACGTTTAATTGAAAAGACACTGTTAGTTTAAGTTTATAGAGCAATGAGAATTCTAACAATATTAATATGTTAAGGATGACAGAAGAATCAAGCATGCTAAGAAAAGGCCAGAAGAACTCGCAAGAGACGTAGGACTTTCATTAGAAGAAGGAAATTTTCTCATACGTCTGTTCATGTTATGGATGACATCCAGGTTGTACAATTTATTAACTTCTAAAATATCTTTGAGCTGATAACATAAAAGTACAGAAAACGTATTTAACTCATTTTTTTGCGAAAGCTTTACATGTCTAATTTACAAGCACTTTATCATTTTTATATGAACAACTCCATATGTTGAATACTCAAAGGGTATTACTCAAAGGGTAACACTCAAGCAATCAACAAATCCATATTTTGAATACATTAATTTCAGCTACCCTACCCCTTGCACCACTAGCAAAGTATTCACGACCACCCATATTTCCCTATACATCCCTCAATCTACCTTTAACCTTTACACCATCAAACTTCTTTGTAACTGTCTCACCATTATCTGCAACTCCATGCCTCGTTTCCGCAACTTCTACCCTAGTTTCAGCTTCCTCTTTCAATCATTCTTTACGACTAATCACTGATCTCAGCTTCCTGTTCTCTTCCAGCCACCGACCATCTGCCTGCAATTTTACAACCGATACTCGACCTAGATCTGAGAATTTTTAAAACCAGTAATGACGGAGTTTTTAAGTGGGACAATGGTTTCTAATTAATCCATTTAGGCCAGGAGTTGCCTTCATTGAGCCCCATACTTGGTTTTTAAAAATCCTTTGGCTTCTTTGCATTAAAGTAAATAAAATAGTTTGAACCCGGGAGTATCGCGACATGTTTGTAAATGTAGATCGTCCAGGTTGGTATAGTCCTGAGAAGGACTGTTTTTGTTGTTGTTGACTGACATTTCAACAACCTTAGAGGTTGTCATTTTTTTGTATTGTAGCTAAGACACATCCAGTCCTTAAACCAACTCAAGGACAGGCCCAATAAGGATCTGTTTCATTCTAGCCATCTTGATATTTGCCTACGCAGCACCTTTGTCAACCACATTTACAAAAAAGGTACAAAAATGCTCAAACGTATATTTCTTTCACTTTAGTGCGTGCATACTTGCCCAGTCCTTTTAAGTGAGTGTCATTTAATACTTTTAATATTTCGAATTGGAATTATGAAAAAAACCCCATTGAATAGTAGTTTTTATAGAAACTGTATTGGTGGTATACTGCTTAAGTAAAATTATGAATGCTATATGACTTTAACTTATATTTATTGAACCGAGCGTTATCTTGCGTTTCAGATGGCCAAGCAATAGCCGTTAAACTTTCCAAACAAATAACGCAGAGAACAAATTCCATTAAAACTACAATAGCCAAGTATAATGCATCACTAAAGTCTTTGGAAGATTGGATTGAAGGACTACCTAGAAAAATTGAATTTGACGAAGCAAAAGATCCAAGGTCGCAACTTTATTGTGATTTTAACTTTCAAACAAATAAAGATACAGTACCGTTCACTGCTAAACGTTCTGCTATTGAGTTGCATAACTTTTTTGAAAGATGCAAAGAGGAACAAGAGATGTTAGAAATGGAAACAGAAAAACCAGTACACTATTACTTGGACAAGAAACAAGAACTGGAGTCCTATATCAATGTAAATGGGGAAGTTCAGAGCAAAATCGTGAGAGGAACTGTAGCAAATTTTAAGAAAGATTTAATTAACATAAATAATGCACTGTATTCACTGAAACATATGTTAAATGACTATTTAACAGAAGCTAGTAAGAGTAAATTACCATTCTTCAAGATAGAAGCAGAGCATGCATTATCTATTTTGCGTCCAACAAACATAATTGAGGATACATTAGAGATTGAAACCAGTTCAGTTGATAGCGAGACTGACTGCGAATCACTGCTTCAATTTTCAGATTTTGAATCGGACACCGAGTTAGAATAATTCCATATACACACGTGTATATATATATATAATTATAAGTTATTAATAGTGAACGCTTTCGCTTTATGCAAAGCTCACCTTTATGGGTTTGAGCGCTCTGGGGACTCTACAAAACAATCCATACAATGTGTAACCGTACATCCTGTGTCCCAAGTGCAGCATTCACCATTTTACTAGGGTGATAGCCGGAGGTCACATTGTTATACACTTTATATATATATATAGGAAGTTTATATTTCTCTTTTACAACATATTCTAATAATTGTTTTTATAATAAAGAATTAAGTGCAGTATCAGTTAAAAAAATTCCTTTTTTTCAGTGATAGAATTAAATTTATATTTTATATAATTATAATATGCATTACAATATTCATTCTATTACCCTCTAATACATCTCCATTGTATTTATACAAATTATTTTTACTTTCTTCATTGAAATTCATGAGTCTCTTCAAATTTTAAGTCCAGAAGTATATCTAGTTCTTTGTAAGTAATTAGTTATTATCTGAATCATCATACTCCAATTCAAATATTGTATATTTTGAAAATAGAATCAAAGGAGCTTTTTCATATTTCATTATTTGTATTGATTGTATATTAAAATTAACACTAGCATCTAGTTTAGATAATCCACCATTTAAATTAAAAAAGTTTTTCATGTAATAATAAAAAAGATGAAATATTATTTGGTTTGCTATCGGAATTTCTTATACTGTTTGGTAAACAATTTTGCACATTAGTTACTTCACCAAGTTCTTGGATTTTTGTACATTTCCACTTGTAAAATGAGTAAATTATATGGAAGTGCTGAATAAATATTTAATTTAATACTACTCCTTTTTTGAGGTTTTTTGGTTTTAAACTCTTTATTCAATATAAAATATTATTTTTATTAATTCCTGTTAAATTAAATGGATATAATATATCCATCTGTGGAATAAAAAGTTTCGAGATAAAGTATCACTTTGTTGCGGTAATTTAATAGGTCGTAATTTAATTTCCATTTTTTAATCAATTTGACATTCCAACGTTATATTTATAGAATCAAATGGTATAATTGCCTTGATGATGCAATACTTTTATAGTTAAATTCTTAATAAATGAAGAAATTAATTGTTTTTTTATAATTGAAGGATTGTACACAAATAAATTGTCTCCACTTTCATTTGCATAATGTAAAGGAACAATACATAACAATTCCCTTTTTAAATCACCAACAATTTCTCTATCAATTTTGTCACAATATATAAACATTTTATTGATTCCAGCTGTCTCATCAGGAAGATATGGACAATGAAATAATTTTTTTTTTACAAATTCACGTTTCTTAGAATCAAATCCAGACTCAAATGTATATTTTATTACTTCTTTGTCTAACCCCAACATAAAACTTAATTTTTTTGAAAAATTTAATTTAATTTCAATTGTATCATTTCCTGAAGCATAATCAGTATATTGTATTTTGCTTAGTATAGGTTTTATCCATATATAATTTTTAACATCATATTTTTACCCTGATTAGAATAAGATTTTTTTCCTTGAACATAGTAACAAGTATATCCATTTGTTAAAATCATATTTGTTTACTATTTCTATTCTTAAAAAAATATTATAATCATTTAAATAATCATTCAAAAGCGATATAATTTTTTTATTGTTATATGTTCCCAATGGTATTTTAATTCTTGGTAAATTAAACTTTAAAATTGGATATAAACTTATATCAATATTTTTAGTAGTAACATCCGTTTGAATAAAATATTTCGAAAATTTTAATTCTAAATCACACCAGAATTCATCTTCATTAATGTTTTTGCTGTTTTCGGATAAAAAACGTTTAACACTGTTATGTATTTTTTATTATTTAATGCATCAATTTGACCAGGTAATGTTGTAGCAAACTGATTAATATAGTTTTTTTTTAACAATTTTTATTATTAACTTTACTAATTAATGTAATATTTTTCATTTTGAAACCTTTTATAATTCATCACAATAAAGTTTCCCTTGAATTTCTTCATCGTTGTTATCACAAAGCTTTTAAGTAACAAGATCCGTCAACAAAACTTTATTTATATAAAAAGTCTCATTAACCCACTGTCTTAAACTTTCCTTTTCAAAAAGATTATTTTTAATTCTTGAAATTTGCACTTTATCATTTTTCTTTAATATACTTAAATTTTTATCTCTTTTTTTGTTCATAATATTAGATAATCTTTTGATGTAATTTTTTTTCCATCTAAATAAACATCATATGGTGAAAGATTGTCAGAAAGTAATCCACGATAAGGATTCTCGTTATATCTTTCCACAATTAAATGTAAGTATTTTCATAAGTAAATGTTTTTTCCGTTTCTTGTTTGAAACAAGTCAATAGTTTTCCAATCATCTGTTTTATTGTTTGTATAAATCTATCAGCATGAGTAGCTATAATTTTATAAATTATAAGTATTATAATTTGTAAAATTATATTTTTTTGACAATTCTTTTCGAATCCCTTGAAATTCAGTTCCCTCGTGTGATATTATTTCTTTAGGAAATTCATTTTCTTTCAATACAATATCTTCAAATTTTTCCATAACATTTTTACTAGATTTATTTTGCAATAACTGAACAAAACCATATCTTGAATAAACATCAACTACACATAACAAATAACATAAATTATCATTATATCTTGCCAAATCTTTTGTTTCAGCTAAATTAATAGTCCATAAATAATTTTTTTTCATACATTTATATTTAAACGATTATATTTTTTTGATACAAATTATGTATATTTTGTTTATTATCTTCTAAATGTTCACCTTTTAATAATCTTGCAGCTCTTTTTATAAAGTCATTGTTAATTAAATTATTAAATTATTAGTTTTCTTCTTCGTTCTCCTCCTCATCATCATTCACAAACGTTGGAGGATGATGAAAATCAACTTTGAAAAAAATATATCATTATATGTTCTTTCAATTTTATCATTTCCATATTTTTTATAAAATTCTATAAAATCATATTTCTTTCCAATTTTTTCCTCTAAAATTTCATTCATAAATTCACTATGATAAGCAATGCAATCATATATTGGAATATCCAATTTATTAGAAAACTCTTTCAATACATAAATAGCTTAAATGTCATTACTATTTTCAATATCTTTTTGTCATTTTTTACTTGGTACAGTTTTTGGCATTTCTTATTTACTTTTTCTACTTTAGCTTCCTTTCCTTTGATTTTTTCTTTTCTTCTTTACTTTTTAATAAATCACGACAAAATCCAACAAATTGTCGCAATTTTTGTGATATAGTTTTTAAATCGTCATCTTTTCTTAAATATATTTTGTAAATTTCATCCGTCCAATCAATCATTGCAATATCATTTAGATCAGTGGGTTTGAAACAATCATCCTCCTCATCATCATCATTAACATAAACAGTTCCACTTTCATCCACAACTTGGTATGATTTTTGTGTTTTCTAACTTAACTTATTATCTGAATCACGTTCAAAGATAATGCGTTTCTCAGTAGATGAAAACAAAACTTTAAATAAAATTTCCTTTTCATCTTTATTTGCAATCTTATTCAACACATTTACCAATCTTTCACATGTTTGCAAATTCATTTGCAACTCATCTTTACAGCACATTCCATCGTTTTATGGAGAATAAACAGATTTTGAAAAAAAACATAGATTACTAAAGCGATTAAAACTGCATACTTTATTTGAAATGATTGCTTTTCCATTAGAATAACTTTGTAAAACTGTTACCAAATCTCTAAAACTTTTCTTGTAAATGATATACACTAGTATAAGGGGTAATGGGTTAACAATTGACAATGTCTATATTTTTTAGTTAATCCTTTAACCTGCAATGTGCTTTACCCATTTTCTGACAAATGCCACATGACTTTACTTATCATTGGGGTAGCTACGAAGCTTTATTAAACAATCCACAAATAAAATTGGCAAAGAACGAAAATGGGCTTAATTAATTGATTCAAAATTAGAGATTTTTGAGACTTTTGTGAGCCTCAAAACTTTTAAGTATTTTGGTCTGGTACCTGAATGTCATGCAAAATCACAAGTTGGCATAAATTCAATGAGCAAAGGCAATATATAGTGGAGACAATAGACGTGGTGTTGAAATAGCGTGAGAAAAACAACAAAACGTAAACAAGAACATTTGGAAATTTTTTTACTCGTTTCCCCCGATAGTTATTTCTTAACATTCAAACTACACTTGTGCGTAATATAAGAATACAAATATTTTAGGTGCATACAATAATTGGTAACAACATGAACATGCTATACAAAAAAAGTTTAACACACTACAGGAAATCCTGTTTAGCAAGGCATTCCAGAACAGACGTGTGAAAATCGAAAGGTATGCTTATTTGGGATGTAAACATTTTGGTTTTCAACCTTAAAGTTCCTAATTCTTTGTCCTGGTAACAGATTAGGTTTAATCCAATAATGTTTGTTTTCTTGGTTTTAATGAGTTTATAAGTTAGTTCTGAGCTCGTCGTCTTGTCTAACCAATATCCCCAAATCTAATCTTCAGTAGACGATGATTCAATGCCTTCAGCTGCACCAGGATAATAGAAGAGACAATAAGGTTGATCAGAGTCAGTATAAACCGGAAGAATGTATCCTTCGTGTGTTCGACTGCTTTTACAGTTGGCAATAAGAGTCGCAAAGGCATCAGGTTTGAAAAAATTTTTAAGTTTCCCAGTCAACAAATCGAGGTCTGACTTTGTCAAATCTATATCAGTTACCACCAAATCGCATTCTTCAATCAGCTTGTTACGTATCAAGCACATTGATACTTTGGCTTCTTCAAAAACAACTTTCTTCAACACAGATCGGTAACATTCTCTCTCTTGATCAGAATATTTACGATTCTCTGTCAAAACATTTTCTACTTGCGGTGATTCGATTATTTTGAAATGAATATTCTGCACATTTTTCATAATATTGGAAATCTGTTTAATACCATACTGACTGGGTTTTTTAAACGTAATACCTTCTGGCAAACCAGTAACAGTAAATCCTCCTTTTAAATAAGGTACTCGGCACGTTTTCCCACAAGCTTCACCTTCAAAGTAAATTGCAATGATGGGTAATACATAAATGTAGCTAGCAACAATCAATGACAATAACAAAAGTCCCGCATATTTATGGGGAGAGATTTTAATACGTACAAAACTATGAGGACAGACACAATAAATGATATTTCCTAAATATGTAAACTGTAATGCACATTGTTCATTTTTACGAAACAGCATTCTTTCCCATGATT
Source organism: Xenia sp. Carnegie-2017 (assembly GCF_021976095.1). Lineage (NCBI taxonomy): Eukaryota > Metazoa > Cnidaria > Anthozoa > Malacalcyonacea > Xeniidae > Xenia > Xenia sp. Carnegie-2017. The sequence continues at coordinate 6,013,406 of NW_025813526.1, read as the reverse complement.
TGATTTAATAAGTTTGGAAATGTTTCACAATGGTGTAAAACATTCATGCTGACTTAAAATAACTTGATTGTCAAAAAGGAATTGTGTATAAAATGGACTAAAAATATCAACCATGACACAAGCTCAGAAAATGGAAAATCATTTCAAATGCAATTTGCACTTACTGTAATTCTGGTTGAATAGTTTTATCACATCACACACCCGTACTTTCTGACAACCTGTTTTGGAGAATCTATTTAATAAAAAAACATTGATAAAGAAATAAAGCCCGTGTAAAATGTATGGAAAGAAGGAGGAGATTATTCATATATCCAGCTGAGCCCAAGTGATTACTTTTGAAAGCAATTTACTTTCAAAAGAAATCCGAAGGGCACAACTGAATAAACATTCTTGGAACAGCACTAATGCTTGAGAAATAATGCACTGGTATTCCAAGACCCACAAGTTTCTGAAAATAACTGTGTGGGTACAGCACTTACCCAAATACTCAACGAAATTGACACCAATTTTTCATTTTATTCAAAAGTTGATTCCTTTTTCTGTTCCAAACTGTTGAAGACAAGAATCACCAGGCTCCAAGAATAAAACAACTGCTTCACAACCAAGACTTTCTAAGTAAGTAAGCTAGCAAAGAGAAATTTAATTGAATTTACACAGCATAAGTTTTCAGCAAATCAAATTTTTCTCTAAGTAAACAAAAGTATAAAATCAACACATCTACAATGTGTTTAATTAAACACTTATCATAATAGCTTTGGCCTTATTTTATGATACGTATACTACTATTTTGTGGGGAAATTAGAGCCCTCGTACACCCTAATCTATCTAAAGCTATGGGGATTGCAAAATTTCTTACAAAATACTCCCCTTCACATCCATGACACTGGTCTATCAATGCTAATATTTTCCACAGTAAAATTGCAAACGTTACAAAATGCTAACTTTGTGGATCTGTAACCCAGTAGACTTGGCTAAATTTCAGCATTTATTTGCTACTTCTAACAATTCATAACAACTTTTACAAATTTTTTTGTAGTAGAAGTTTTCTTTAGGTAAATTGTCTTTCCTTTAGAATGGATTGAAATTTACAAACCATCACGTTATGTTTATAGAGATGTTCAACTAAATCTACGCACAAACAATTGAAGTAAAAATCATTCTCTTATATCATAATACTGTACATACTGTATGTACAGTGGGTAATAACAGCTGTACCTGTGACAAAAGCTGCTTTTTCCCTTTTTTTACTTGGTTTGTGCGCTGCTTAAATGTCAAGTCATGAATGTCATTGCTTTGAACAGCCTTTGCTCTTTCTGCCCAAATCACACGTTCCTCTGCCCCTAACAAGTTCCAGTGGTCTACAGCTAACTTCAACCTCTCAGAATTAGAGCTTAGCTGCTTGCATTCCTCTAAAATTACAAAATGCATACTTACAAAAGGCATTTAACAACAGAAAGAAACAAAATACTCTTTTGGGTTTAAATGACGACTGCACAGGTTTTGTCTTAGCACTTTTGGTGGGATAAAGATGATACCTATTGTGCAGGCCATAAAAAACATACAGTTTATAGATCAGAACCTGAGTTCAGCATATGTGAGCAAAAAAGATTATATGCTGTAGTTCTACGCTTTGAAGGGCACAGTCTTAACTCCTCATCTTGATGAGAGCTGGCTTTTCTTTTTCTGGACTGCTTTTTATTCCCAATCCATTTCTAGAAGAAATAACAATAAAAAAGCTAGCAAAGCTAGTAAATAACCTTGTTAACCAACTACACCAACTACACCACTACATGGTGTATGAACAAATAGAGTACTAACATGAAGCCTTCAAGTTATTTGAAGAATAAGATATGCTAACTTAGTCTAAACAACAAAAATTATTACGTTAAAAAATATAAATGCTTCTTTGCAAACTAGACAATCAAACAATTTCATTAGAAAATTCTGCAATAAGCATGAGCTTATTTCACCAGTAACAGAATTCATTAAGTATGTAACTAAGAACCACCATCTATATGAAACTTCTTTCTCAAATTATTCGTAAATTAGGAGAGCCAAAAAAGTAAAAATGTGACTTATTCCTGCACAAGATAAATTTTTTAGGGACTATTAACCTAATTAATAAGAAAATTTGTTAAGGTATATTAATTTATATTTTGCCTTGATCACCTTCAATGGTATGCACCCAATGCAATTAAACCTTTAAAGCAATTATATAGATAATAATGGGGCGACTAGCAGAGAGTAGAAATTAGAAAAACATCTCTAGCATTTACAATTTAAGGTAGATTCAACATTATTGAGTCTCCATAAACTGCAAAGATTCTGTCATTCGCAAACTTTCAAAAACATGCAATGAATACAGCATAGTCTGCTCAGTCATTTATTCATGCAACGCAAAATTTCACTTGCTGTGAAAACTATGTATTTCTAAAAAACAATTAATTAATGGTAATATTCTCAAATTTACCTACATTTCAGGATTATTATTTGCAAAATGATAAGGTCCCTGTTTGTTATAGCATGAATCCCAGGCAAGTCTTTCATGGAAAATGGAAACACCAGTGGGCATTAAAAATTTGTTATAGAGAAAATGCGCATTTTAATCATTTAATTTTTGGAAAACCATTGTTAAGTGAAAATCAAGGGAAAACCATAGATTTCTGATTATAAGATTTGTGAGAATGTTACAGAATGCCTGTCCTTAAGTTCCAACAAACTCAGAATACTACGAAAAATTTGTGATCAACAGTCTTGAAGGCATACTCAAAATAGAAAAATTACCAAGTTTTCCCACCCCTTTAAGATGTATTACCTGTGGCACCTCTATACTATGATATGAATATTATGAAATGAGTATATGTACGTAAATACTATGATCTTATTACTTTTATAAAGGAGAAATTGCATTATTGAAGAAAACTACAGATCGATTTAATGCAAAAAGATATAGTAACTAGTGGTACATACATATTACATCTGACAACAGAGAAAGATAAAAAGCTTGAGAGGGTTGAATACAAATAAAAACAAGACTGTTTTTTATTGTACATAGTAAAAACAAGTGTGAGTATAAAAATATAATAATTTTATGTTTAATAGACCAAGTTAAAATTTTAACAGTGGAGTAAATTTCACAAATATCGTCAGCAAACGTTGCAATTTTCAATTGTCAAGCAATACTAAAAATAAACACACTGGTATTGTGGTACAGTGAGAGAATAAACAATGCTCTCCCCAATAAAGGGAAAATCCTAAGTATATCTGTTTATATATCTCTGACATCTTGTAAACTGTCTAATATATAAGTTAAGGGTATAATTAGAAGATATAAAATGCACACTATATTTAATGTCAGTTACAGCAACAATAACTACACCCATCAAATCAAAAAATACTGGCGAAGATCACTCGTTGCTAATGAAAAAGAAAGCGCGGGTAAAAAATATAAACTCGTGCATTTTGTTTACCTTGACTCTTTCAAACGTCATATTAGCTTGGTTCGCAGCTTCTTGGATGACATCCCTCATACTAGCTGCTGTTGAAATCATTCCTTGATCATAATAATCCTTCAAGATCTTTTTTTGTTCGTCATTTAAAATATCATAAGATGCTGAACGTCGAACGTTTTCCGCCATGGCCAGATCACAGAACAGGAATATAAAGATGACTAAATAAAGTATTTCATAAATTCGTGAATCCCATACATCAGAATGCGCGAAATACATTTTATTGACGCTTCGTAACGCGGTTAACTATTTTCCACCCAGCAAACCGCCCTTTACTTTACACAATCGGAAATAAATTAAAGATGCCGGCTAATGGGAAAGAACCAAAAGCTAAAAGGAAACCATGCATGCACTGGTGCTAGGTCGTTTTGAGATGGCGAGTAATTTTATCTTTTTATAATACAGTTTTTAATATCAACATATGAAAATATTTAGAGATAAATGTTGCAGTATAAATTTTCATGCAACCACCTTAAGTTATAAACTTATAATCCAGGCTGGAAAATGTCGTTTTTCGACGATTGTGTAAAATATTATATAAAATATTATATTGTGTAAAATATTAGATTGCGTAAAATATTATATTGTGTAAAATATTATATTTCAAAGTAAAGGGCGGTTTGCTGGGTGGAAAATAGTGCTAACCTCGTAACGCATTTCTAAAAATTAGAACTGACGCTTTAAGCGTTTTAGAAATGGTGAAACGGGTGTGTTTGCGTTATTATTAGCGCTGATATCCACCTAATTAAATTGTAAGGGACCGAATAGTAAAACGCAACGATATTCGATAAGTATTTACGTCGTACAATTTACATCAGTTGATGAACAAGTCCAGTTTTTGGCAAGTTTTCGTGAATGAGCATTTATTTCCAATTTGCACTTTTATAGCGAGTACATAAAAATCGACAAAGCCATACAGTCGTACATGACTGACTGACTGACTGACTGACTGATTCACTGACTGATTCACTGACTAATTCACTGACTGACTACTGACTCTTGTGAATTTTCGCTACTCACCACAATACTACAAAGTTCCCATGGAAACTTTGCACTAGTAATTCATACAAAATGCATTTCTCATCTTATCGAGTCAAAAAAGAGCAACGTAGAATAATACTAGTCTGAGTAATATTTGAAATAAATAAAGTCAAATCGAAAGGAAATGTAGCTTTCAGATTTAACTCGTACCAAATAATGTCATACATACTAAATTACAAGTCGCTAAAACTGAAATTTCTCTATGTTGATTGTGTTGTTTTTGTTTCTCTATTCCTATGTGCCTGCTCTGTTCTCTTCGCAGCATTTGGACAATGAAAAAGCGACTTTAACAATTGTAATGGAATTTGCAGATTACCGGTGTTTGTACAAAACACTCTGAACAGCTAGCATTTTCAGCAAAAGGCAAAATGTCAAAGTAAAAGTCATCAATTAACCCCAGAAATTGCCATGAATGCCTGCACCAGGCGCGGATGCAGCTCCTTAGCTGAGCGATGCATTGCGAGCGCCGAAGGCGCGAGCCACCGCTAGGGGGGTCTGGGGGCATGCTCCCCCAGAAAATTTTTGAATTTTCACTATCCGAGAAGCATTTTCCAGCGATTTGGGAAAGGTGACAGAAAAATCTTAAGCGTAAATTTTATCGAAAAAATAACATGAGCCGTCTTTTGTTAGATAACAGCATTGATAAAAGCAATGTTCAAAGGTGGTCTTCTTCCAACGGTAAAAAAGATGAAAAGTTTAATGAAAGCAATGTTCAAAGATGGTCTTCTTCTAACGGCAGCAAAGATGACAACAATTATAAAAGCAATGTTGAAAGATCGTCTTCTTCCAACCACAGCAAAGATGAAATGTTTAAGAAAATCAATGTTTAAACGTGGTCTTCGTCCTCTCAATAACGGCTGAAAACAAGATAACTCTCAAAGAAAATGTAGGTTGTTTATCAGCATTAAGAATTTCTCATGGAGCTCATCGTCAAGCATCTGTTTCTTTATCCTCCAGGATATCAAGAAATTGCATCCTCGTTGGGTTTTGTCTAGCAAAGGTATTAATCACTTCTTCGACATCACACTTAATATCATCATTAATATGCATTTGGGCTAATCCATTTAACCTTTCGTTGATCATTGTGCAACGTAACCAAGTTTTCATTCGACGAAGGGCAGAAACGGATCTTTCACACTCACATTTTTAATGTAATCCATACAACACATAAACTAAAATGCAACTAAAATCGCACCTACCCCTGCATATTACAGTTTGTATTATATTACATATGAATACAAGTATAAGTGCTGCATAAGTAATATGACATCGTGTATATTTTATGATGATTGTTCGTCGTTATCTACACGACTACACTCTGAGTCTGAAATGAGTACACTATTTACATTTAAAACATGCAAGCATAAAGGTAAATTTACTTACTTTAAAGCTCTTAGTTCTCCACTTTGCCAATGAACTGTCAAGTGCTTAGGTATTAACATTTCACTTGACATATCTCTCCCATTTTACCCTTTGAAAAGGATTCCAAGGAGAGGATTTTGAAATAAAAGTAGCAGCTCTCGTTTCATAGGTTCGACGCACTCCATTAATATCAAATGACTTCTCTTCTCGAAGCAGAGTACACAGATCGTGTTTGATATTCTCGACAGCCATGACTTCGATCGATGATTGCGAGTTATATCAAGTGATCAAATAACAATGCATTCAACTTTGAAGTTCAAAGTTGAATGCATCGGTGCCATGTGCCCACAATCACAAAATTATGGAAAATGCATCGCTCAGCGGCAAAATCTACCGTGACGTGAGGCCCTAAAACAATGGTTTTGCTGATGTCACAGTAGATTTCACGCGGAAAAGGACTCGGGACCGATGCATCGCAAATCTACTGTGACGTGGCGATGCCTCTTCCATCTACCGTGACGTGCTGGCAGAATACTATTAAATTACTTACTAATTATGTATTCACGACAAAATTTCGCTAAATTTTATCGACTTTTCTTTCGCTATTTGTGTCATGGAATACGACAAAATTATCGGAGAACACAAATGTTATTTCTAGAACAAATTTTAGCTTAAAACTGCTAAATCTATAAGTTAACTAAACAATATATCACTGTCAAATGTGCGTTTTAAATAATTCGAAAATAATATTTGCTGTTTATTTCATTAAAATGCAAACTCGCAGATTTTAATATCTAAATATTTTGACCGATGCATTCGCATCGGTTGCATCGGTCTAGATCCGCCCCTGGCCTGCACCATTTGGCTCAAACACACGAACGTTTTCAACATTTAGCAGTGAAAAATAGAAATATAGACCAAGAAGCAAGTGCAAGTAATGTTAATTTTGAGTTAGCACTATTTTTGACATGCATAACACAAGAAACTCGTCATCCGAGTGAGCAACTTCAGTAAGCTTTGTTGTTAGCCATTGTTTACCAAGTGTAGTGAATGATCTTTCGCCCCGACGCTACCTAATTGGTTGAGGGTAAGACTCTCCTTGCTTTGATTGGCTAAGACGTAAAAACACAACATTATTTCACCTTTCTCTGATCATAAATTCTAAATAAAATAATCGATTTTTTTCTTTAATGTGCAAGTTATACGATTGACGTACATGTTAAAGTTGATAAGTACTACAACAGCAACAAGATGATTAAGAAATTTTTTTGGTTCCTCGATGGCACATGAAAAAATCACAATTTTCCAAGTTGGCCCATGGCGTGATATATGAACTTGTGAATTTAATTCCTCAATGTACAAAACGCCCACGGACCCCTGTTCCTCATGAATGATAAAGATTTAAATTTTTTTATTTTATTTCAAATTAAATTTGAAATGAGAGAAAGAAGGAAATAGCGAAGAGTTAATATTGCCCTAAGTATCACGACTTTTTGTCAATATCCTATAGTATACGCCACTGTCATCCGCTAGGTAATGGAGAGAGCAACCTTAGATTGTTAAATCCGGCATTCCATATTTTAGATATCTGGCTAATACCCATTTAGAACAAGCAAAACAGATGCAGGTCACTAGGACGGCACTTTTTCAGTGAAGCATAGTGGTTACCACAAACGCAGCGGCGACCCACAAAATATAAATGGAGAGTGAAAATCCGGGTGGGCTGAAAAATTTTTATTTTGCGAGCCAATGCACGCGTGTCCGCTAACATTTTTACCCACAATTTTCCATATTTGGTATGACGGCATCCATGTTTTTGATACCCGCCGCACGTTAATAAAATATAGTATTTTGGATGTGAATGTCCCGTCCAGGTAATTAGTATTCAGGTCAGTGGCTGCCAGCATGGGCCGCGACAACAACAATGATATGAACGAGTTTGACAGGGCAAATAAAAGTCAAGATTCTATCCAACGAGCGAAAACATCAACAATTTATTTCACAAGGTAATGCTCTGAAAAATATTATGAAGATAATCTCGAGAACGTTTGTTAATGCATTATTTTTGTATTTGCAATTGTACGGTGGCCCGTATGTGCCACAGCTTCTGCGAAGAAACATGTAGCTGTTCCATACAAATCAAGTTTCTCCGTACAAACCCGAGTGTTCTCCGTATGAATATAATGTTGCGCCATGGAAAACGAACTGCTCCACACAAATGTTAACCTTCTGCTTGTTGAAATGCTACTTCCCCACACTTAAAGAAAGGTTGCTAAGAGCAAATAATCCCTTCTCCATGCTGAAATTATCTTTATCTATACAAATAAACATACCGAACACTCTCTTACCCCTTTGCAAAAATAATACACGTGCACACACTCAACGTCGGGGGGTGGGGGTGGTGTAACTGCACCTAACTATTGATCTTTAATTTGTCAACTGACTGTAGTTTGGCGATAACGGTTACCAGTTAAGAAATAAAAGATGCATAAATGACCAGCTATAATGATCAATTGCGAAAATTGCCTAAACATATGTCGAGACAAAACAGATTTTGCGATGAATGTGGACATCAGCTTGTGCAGCTTGTAGGTTTGTACAAATCGTAATAATTTTAATCATTTGAATATTACTATTTAATGTTTACGTTTCAACTAAATGATAGATGTTCTTTATTAGTTTTATACATATATATAAAACAAATTTCACATTATTGTATTGTCTATGAACAATTTATGGTTACTATCACTTTATTTTGTTGAATGTTTTGAATTGAATAAAATTTAAATATTATGTATTTCTTAATTTTCCAGCTGCAAACCAACCTGTTGTAGATCAGACAAGAGAAGCCATTACTTTTTACTTCAACTGTGGCTATACCTATGATGTTATACTTGACTTCTTGACAATACATCATGGAGTATCTATGAGTCTTAGAACACTCAATAGAGTATAATCTGAAGGGAAAGAATGTATCTGTTGATGAAGCATTTGTAAGAGAACTGGTTAAAATGGAGATGGCAAATGCAGGAGAACAGTCAGGATACAGGACCATTTGGCATGCTTTAAGGATAATATATAATCTACATGCACCCCGAGAAATGGTTTGCAGAATTTTGTATGAACTTAACCCTGCAGCAAGTGAAGCAAGATAAGCAAAAAAGTTGAAAAGAATATATTTGTCACCTGGACCAAATCACTGCTGGCATGCAGATGGTAAGAGAAAAATTTGTGTTAAGGAATATATAACAGTATAAATACAAATAGAAATTATTGTCTAAGATAGCTTTGAAGCAGTACATATCTATTTTTATTTGTGAAAGGTTATAACAAGTTTAAGCCCTTTGGCTTCCCTGTGCATGGTGCATGTGATGGATACAGTCGGAAAGTACTATGGTTAGAAGTTGTAAAATCCAACAAGTCGCCAGCTGCTCCTGCATGGTTATATCTTGAGTTTTTTAAGCAGTTAAATGGTTGCTCAGCTTTCCTCAGAACATATTGTGGACCTGAAAACGGAACAATGGCAGCAATGCAGTGTTTTTTTAGAGCTAATTGCGATGATAAATATTGTGCAGAAAAAAGCACATCAGTATGGTGTATCTACTGAAAATCAACGAATTGAAAACTGGTGGTCTCATTTGCGAAAGATGAGAACCCATTGGTGGATAAATTTCTTTAAAGATATGTGTAACTCTGATGTGCTAACTATGAGCATTCACCTTGAAAGGGAATGTCTTCGGTTTTGTTTTCATGCTGTACTGAATGATGACTTTCAGAAAGTTAAAACCAGCTGGAACTCACATCTTAACCGCCCATCAAGGCATGGTAGTGTTTCTGGACAGCCAGATGTACTATTTTATTTTCCAGAATGTTTTGGAGGTATAAACAATTTGCACAGAGTGTCAGAAGCTCAAATTGCTAAGATTGAACTGAAAGTTGATGATGAAAATCAGACCTATGAAGAAGATTATCAGCAATATTTTCATCATTTAATGGAAACTGAAGGCACTCAATATCCCAAAAGCCCAGAAGAACCTTTCAATTTATTTCAAAATCTAATGGATGTAGCCTCATAATAATGTATCATTGCACAGCACAAATAACATAAATGTACTACATCTTATATTTGTGAATGTGCGTACAATAGGTTTTGTAATAGTTGAACTGTTCTAGCGTACCACTTCTAAATTCTTCCAAATCCAGCACACACATCATTGCTGAACTCATCACACAATTAAATTCCCCTTCCTGGTAGTGTACAGGTAAAGTTAAGCTAAGGTCGCATGTTGAAGTAACAGGTCTACATTTATACCCATCTTGGCAGCCATGCTTGAATTTAACAATGATTTTGTTGGGAAAACCTAAAGGAGGTACACTCCTTGATCCGGTTATGAATTGCAGTAGTGCAGGTAATGAAAATTGATCCTCACCTGTAAGAAAAGATAACAACAGTTTATGAAATCACAGAAAATGCTTAGGATTGATTTGCTTGTACTTGAAGTATTTTAGACAGTGATTGACAACATTACCTGTCTCTTTACTTTTTTCCTCCACATAATCATGAAAATATTTAAAGATGTCAATTTCCTGCTGTTTGTAATTGGAACCATCCTCACTGAATTCTCCTTTGATGTCTTCAAGAAATTCTTCTGGTGTCGATGAGAAACAACCACTCTGCACAAAGACAGGTTCTAAAAAGTCTGGGAATTCTTTTATTAAATCATATGCACCAAAGCAGCAAAGGCCATCGATAATTTGGTTTAACATAGCATCAACTTACTGAACTCAAACACAACAATAGATCTAAAATAAACAGCAACACTACTAGAAAATATACATATATCAGACAAGAAACATTGTCTATTGAAAACAACAACATTGGAACAATTGTTACCAGCAGCCATACTATATATGTTACTTAGTAGCACATTTAGACTATGTACATATGTTGCTAGAACTATTCAGATAGCTAAAAAACAAAATATCTTATAATAGAATCTCTCGAAGATAATTTCTCTCGGGTTAGTACCCCTCTGTAACCAATCTTGCCCAAAATTTCGGAAACATCTGTCATCAATGCTGACTGGAATGAATCGTCATCATCAAAACTTTTTAACTGGATTAATTCAAAAACATACATGTTTGGAAATGTAAAAAGTACATAGGTATAACTGTAAAGGACTCAAATGGATACAGATATCGTATACCTTTTCAATGACATCTTTCAGATGCAGATCTTCCACAACATCGTCTGCAATGTCAGCAGTCACATTGTCAACGCCTTTTGCAATGCCTTTCGGATTTCTGCTACACACGCTATTTAAAACTTACTAGTAAATAGTTTCTTTCCACAACTCGGACAAAAGTTTGACTTATCTTCAACATGTTCACCGCATTGTATACACAACTTCTGGTTTCATTCCCTTGTTGCTCGTGGTGGTGTAGTAGGATTTGCTTTGAGTTCAGTTACCCCTCCCCGACGTTGAGTGTGTGCACGTGTGTTATTTTTGCCAGGGGGTAAAAGAGTTTTCGTTATGTTTATTTGTATAGAGAAAGATAATTTCAGCGTGGAGAAGGAATTATTTGCTCTTAGCAACCTTTCTTTAAGTGTGGAGAAGTAGCATTTCAACAAGCAGAAGGCTAACATTTGCGTGGAGCAGCTCGTTTTCCATGGAGCAACATTATACTCGTACGAAGAACACTCGGGTTTGTACGGAAAAACTTGATTTGTATGGACAACTACATATTTCTACACAGAAGCTGTGGCACATACGGGCCACCGTACAATTGGCTGCATAACTATCTTGCACAGATATAAACCAAACAACAAATGGTCATGGAGAATACCAAAATCAGTCTTACAGAGACTGAAGATACAGTATGAAACTTTAAAGAGATCAATTTGGAGACATCGTTTCAAAGTATTCAACTTCACTTGGTGACAAATTACCCCATAATCTTTCTACCACCATGGTCGCGGAATCAAAGTGAGAATAATCTAAGTCACTTAAAAGAAAGACAGGAAGAAATCCATGAATCTCTTCAAATAAATTTGAATCACCCTCTCGTCAAGATGTGCACGTCTTTGTCAATCAAGGATCTGCTGAAAAGCGCTTAAACGAGTTAGAGTTAAGAAATAAGCACATCGTTATCTATGTAAAGTTATTCTAAATCTATTGGCATCCAAATTTAGGAATACAATCCGTACAACAAATAAAAGTGCACGACTCACCATTACATAAAAGGAGTTTACAAAAAGTTAAATCAAAATTTTATAGACAATCATGCGTTTGACACATTGTTTTTTTAGTTGGTATACCGCAAGCTAGCAAAGCTCTTTACTTTTCTAGTTAATGAAATCCTCAAATGACAACTTCATTTTAAAATTAAATTTTCTCTACTGGGAATTAAATAGAATACAATCATTCTCAAGCACAAGATTACAAGTTTGTAAAAGGTCCCAATCTTGCTGTTTTCGCATCCATTGGAAATTAAATTATATATATTTAAAAGTGATAAAGCAATTATCCATCATTAGGAAAGCGTAGGTTATACTTATGATGTACGCAATATGTATCCAGTATGTATATTCTACAAGAGAGGATGCAAGGTTTGGGGATAATGCAGTTGAAAATTCCGTACCTTTACTTCAAGTTGTAAACATATTTCGCTTACGATATATGGATTATAAGTAAAACCGGTTTCCACTTTTTCCTACGCACGATAGGCAAGTTTCTTTTACTTAACAACAATATTTTTTTTCACCATTACACGAGTTGTACCAAATAAATCTTGAAATATTGGTTGATATTTTTCATGACTACTACACTTTAGAGACATGGTTTATAAGATGCACATGCTCTGTTGTCAATAGAAATATGTCATTAGCGTTGTGTAAAATCCTGATTCATAGGTAATGTGTGTTTGTCTGTGTATCCCCAAGTATAATACTAATAAATATAAGCAATGGAAAATGCTGCTTCCCCCTCTCTTGTCAGTAAAAATTCCCATGTATAGTCGGACACCCTTATTCTACGACTTCGTGTGCAGTACATTACAGTGATTTCGTGTTCTAGGATATGTTGCAAATGAGCTTGGATAAAATATTTCAAGACAAGTTTCGTCACCTTCCTATGTTTTGATTCCGTGTTAAAAAGTTCAGCTTTTTTCCATGTTTACAGCTTTCTTCAATCTAATCTACGTGTCAAATGCGAATGATATTATGTACTGCTGACCTTATATGGGATGAGTGCTGTTGTGCTCGGTAGAAACGAAGTCGTGTGCTTGGAAACCGATGCCAACGGTTAAATTCCGGAATAATATCTCCCACGCTTTTTATCCAGTCTTTATATGTTATTAACTTAATTCATTTTAGAAATTTTAAAGATGAATTTATTGTCATTTTGTCGCCTATATCTTTTAATAACATTGTAATTGGACCTTGTTGCCTAATCTAGGCCAAATCTAATTAAATGATATTTAATCTTTGATCGGAGTCATCGCATATAGCAAATATTTCGCTTTTTAGCACATATTTACCGTTTGGTCCACAGTAATAAAACATAAACATCGGCTAGGTAACACAAGTAAATTTTATATGTTAACCCTGATAAAACAAAATCCCTTATACGCGGCAGAAAAGTTGCTAGTGCAGTAGAAAGGCCAAAGGCATCCGGTTAAAGTTCGTGTAGACAACTCGATGTTGAAGTGCAATTTTGTGGCGGTCGTTCTCGTCCACAACAATTTGCCAATGTCTGCTTTTCAAATCCAAAATTGTAATCTACTTAAAAGCGCCCAGCGTGACAAAAAAAATATCAATGGGGAGTAAGGGGTGCACATTACCAACAATGATAGAATTAAAGGGGTAGTCTGACCTTAACACAACTTTCGCTCATATGAAAGTGTATATTGTTCTTACCTCTCTCACGAAATCCTAGGTTTCCAATTCAAATTTAACTCGAGAAATAATGCCTTAAATGTGTGTATTTTTGCCTCTTGTTCGATCGCCATTGTGTACATGCAAGCGAAGCCGCAGTCCAGCAGCGGTTTTTCGTCGTGACGTCACTGCGCGGTGATCGTTGTCAACATAAGACAAAATATACTAGCAAAAGTAGAAATTACGCATAAGCATATTCATCGTTGCATTTTATTTTCTAAGTTTTTAAATTATTTTGCGCAATAGATACGGATTACTCAAACGATTCCTCTAGTAATTATTCTGGAAGCAGTGTTTCAAACTACGAAGAAATGATTAACGATCAAAACATGATTCAACCATATGCTTATGAGCCGATTGAAACAGACTCTAGCGACGAGCCTATGGACGACTCCGACGAAGTTCAGCTGTTGTAAGAATGAATGAAGACACAGCACAATTTGAGGGAATAGATACTCCGGACTGTATTACAGATAATCCTGTTTTTCGAAATCTTTGTTTAAATTATTGGGTATTACGACTGGCATGGAGTGAGTACAAACAACACTATGGTTCAAGAGCTGAAGAAGGACCTGAACACGAAAGACAAAGACATGTGGCTTACAGGCAACTGGTTCGATGGTGTTGGAATGTATTGGACAAGGAAATTAGAGTACCACTACCATCTTTTGCTGTTAGCTACATTCGAGCACATTTCCAACCACCAGGTCTAGAAGAGGACTTTGTCTTTGAGGGTTTTAAATTCGCTGATGAATAATGGTAATGTAAACTATTATAGCCATATTTATAAGTATCGTTAATGATGAATTATTAATAAATAAAAATATAAATTGGATTTAGTAAATGAACAATAAATACAAATTATAATGGCCAAGCCAAAACAATTCTTTATTTGTGCTATGCAAGGATTTTGGTGTACATAATTAAAAAGTGCCTTTGCAAATGAATTTGCATAGCAAAACAAAAAATTGTGCTACTTTACTATTAGAGAGTCTCTTATTATTAATTATAAATATTGATATATACATAACTATTTTTTGGGGACTGTTTACCCATTCTTGATTTGTGTGCTTGTAAAACACTTTCTTTGTTTGGCTTTTCTATAGATGCAATATTTCTTGGAATGTTTGCTGGTAAAGAAATCTTGTTATGTACATTTTTACATTAAAACAGCAGACATCTTCCATCATACCTTGCACAAAAGAATATGACTTACTCACCATAATTGGCTTGGCTACCCAATTTTCTCGCCCTTTTGGGAACACGATATTATATCACTTTTCCCCTTGCTGCTTTCCACATTGAACTTGTGCTTGTTTTCTGCCAGTGTTTACATTGTGGTCTATCACTGCCAACTTGGTTCTTGCAAGCATACCTTTATACGAAAAGCACTTTTAATAAAGTATTTTCCCTCCTTCCTCTTGTGCTTATCATGTTCCCAAAAGGGCGAAAAAATTGGGTAGCCAATTATGGTGAGTTAGTCATATTCTTTTGTGCAAGGTATGATGGAAGATGTCTGCTGTTTTAATGTAAAAATGTACATAACAAGATTTCTTTACCAGCAAACATTCCAAGAAATATTGCATCTATAGAAAAGCCAAACAAAGAAAGTGTTTTACAAGCACACAAATCAAGAATGGGTAAACAGTCCCCAAAAAATAGTTATGTATATATCAATATTTATAATTAATAATAAGAGACTCTCTAATAGTAAAGTAGCACAATTTTTTGTTTTGCTATGCAAATTCATTTGCAAAGGCACTTTTTAATTATGTACACCAAAATCCTTGCATAGCACAAATAAAGAATTGTTTTGGCTTGGCCATTATAATTTGTATTTATTGTTCATTTACTAAATCCAATTTATATTTTTATTTATTAGTAATTCATCATTAACGATACTTATAAATATGGCTATAATAGTTTACATTACCATTATTCATCAGCGAATTTAAAACCCTCAAAGACAAAGTCCTCTTCTAGACCCGGTGGTTGGAAATGTGCTCGAATGTAGCTAACAGCAAAAGATGGTAGTGGTACTCTAATTTCCTTGCCCAATACATTCCAACTCCATCGAACCAGTTGCCTGTAAGCCACATGTCTTTGTCTTTTGTGTTCAGGTCCTTCTTCAGCTCTTGAACCATAGTGTTGTTTGTACTCACTCCATGCCAGTCGTAATACCCAATAATTTAAACAAAGATTTCGAAAAACAGGATTATCTGTAATACAGTCCGGAGTATCTATTCCCTCAAATTGTGCTGAGTCTTCATTTATTGTTACAACAGCTGAACTTCGTCGGAGTCGTCCATAGGCTCGTCGCTAGAGTCTGTTTCAAGCGGCTCATAAGCATATGGTTGAATCATGTTTTGATCGTTAATCATTTCTTCGTATCCATTGCGCAAAATAATTTAAAAACTTAGAAAATAAAATGCAACGATGAATATGGTTATGCGTAACTTCTACTTTTGCTAGTATATTTTGTCTTATGTTGACAACGATCACCGTGCAGTGACGTCACGACGAAAAATCGCTGCTGGACTGCGGCTTCGCTTGCATGTACACAATGGCGATCGAAAAATACACACATTTAAGGCAGTATTTCTCGAGTTAAATTTGAATTGGAAACCTAGGATTTCGCGAGAGAGGTAAGAACAATATATACTTTCATATGAGCGAAAGTTGTGTTAAGGTCAGACTACCCCTTTAAATTTGCTGTAGTCAACACGAAAATCTAAGCTCACTGCTGTTTTCTCAACTGAAATAATGGAAGTTGACTATGCAATAGTAATTCTCCAAGTTGTTTATCCACGACCAATTCGATTGGGTGTGAAGACATACCAAAAACGCGTAAAGGTACAAAGTGTTTGTTGTCCTGGTGAAGCAATACACAAGCTAAACTAAACCCCTGTCTCGTGTCATTGCAGACGCCAGAAATTGGCTCACTCATACCTAGTTGACTTTCGGCACGTCTGACCAATTTCGCTGTTAAAATTATTTCAGTCGTAGGTGCTACGACAACGTTATCAAGAGGGGATATACTAGAATTACCATGCATGGATGATTTATACAGAAAACGTGTGGAAGGGGAGTTGAATTAAGCTGTAGATAATGCCATAGAGGCTTGCCTTGTTATATGGTGAATATTCGTCACACAAAAATAATTAGGAAAATTTACAAAACTGAAAAAAGATACGGTTGATTTTCGCAAAACTATACAATAAAAATGTAAAAGAAAATGAGTCGTGGTTGCCATAACAACGCAAACAGTTTTCCAAATATTGAGTATGTTTCGTGTAAACAATACTGTAAGTGAAGGCTATCTAAAACATCAGAATTTTTGGTGAACTCTAAGGAGCCTTCCTAATAAATAGAACTTCGGTTATGTGTATAGTCCAGATGGGCGACATTTAAGATACTTGCCCTCTTTAGGCAGTTTTGTATACCTTTTACTTCCATGAATAGCTACGCAGTGGTTGTGATACGTTTTTAAGAAATGACAAGGGTTCAAAAGTTTCTTATTCATTTTGTTCTTAAGAACCCAAAGAAGTCTGTTATCAATTCCATCAATGTTCATGTCCATTTTCATTATCTCTAAGACTTCGTCGCTAATAGCCTCTGTTAAATTCATGATGTACGTATCATGAGATCCAAAGTATCTTCTTTCACAGACTGCTCCATGACTCATATTGCATCTTTTCTCTTTTTTACCTGAGCGCGTTAAAACATAAGCAATGTTATGCTTTGTTAGAAAAGTTACATTTAGTTTTTCAAATCCTTCGCCAAGATAGACATCCATATTTGTTATAGCAATTACTTTATTTTGCAGTCTTTGGCTCACATACTTTAAGAAATGTCTATATGATGGCATTCCTTCGTAATAACAAATAACGAGCTTGTGCTTATTTCTTACCCCTAAGTGGTTTAAGCGCTTTTCAGCGGATCCTTGATTGACAAAAACGTGTACATTCTTGACGAAAGGGTGATTCAAATTTCTTTGAAGGGTTTCTTCGATTTCTTCCTGTCTTTCCTTTAAGCGACTTAGATTATTCTCACTTTGATTCCGCGACCATGGTGGTAGAAAGATTATGGGGTAATTTGTCACCAAGTGAAGTTGATTACTTTGAAACGATGTCTCCAAATTGATCTCTTTAAAGTCTGATACTGTATCGTCAGTCTCTGTAAGACTGATTTTGGTATTCTCCGTGACCATTTGTTTGTTTTGTTTGTGTCTGTTCAAGATAGTTATGCAGCCAATTGCAAATACAAAAATAATAAATGCTTTAACGAATGTTCTTGACATTATCTTCATAATATATTTCAGAATATTACCTTATTAAATAAATTGTTGATGTTGTCGCTCGTTAAACAGATTCTTGACTTTTATTTGCCACGTCAAACTTGCTTATTTCATTGTTGTTGTTGCGGCTCATGCTGGCAGCCACTGACCCGTATACTAATTACCTAGACGGAGCATCCACATTAAAATTACTGTATTTCATTAACGTGCAGCCTGGTATCAAAAACATGGATGCTGTCAAACCAAATATGGAAAATTTTGGGTAAAAATGTTAGCGGATAAGCGTGCATTAGCTGACAAAATAAAAAATTTTCAGCCCACCTGGATTTTCACTCTCCATTTATATTTTGTGGGTCGCCGCTGCATTTGTGCCAACCACTATGCTGCACTGAAAAAGTGTCCGTCCTGGTGACTT
This sequence comes from Xenia sp. Carnegie-2017, assembly GCF_021976095.1. Taxonomy (NCBI): domain Eukaryota; kingdom Metazoa; phylum Cnidaria; class Anthozoa; order Malacalcyonacea; family Xeniidae; genus Xenia; species Xenia sp. Carnegie-2017. Next base: position 5,994,846 of record NW_025813526.1, on the reverse strand, counting down.
GCATCTGTTTGCCTTGTTCTAAATGGGTATTAGCCAGATATCTAAAATATAAATGCGGGATTTAACAATCTAAGATTGCTCTCTCCACTACCTAGCGGATGACAGTGGTGTGTACTATAGGATATTGACAAAAAGTCGTGATACTTAGGGCAATATTAACTCTTCGCTATTTCCTTCTTTCTCTCATTTCAAATTTAATGTGAAATAAAATAAAAAAATTGAAATCTTCATCATTCATGAGCAACAGGTGTCCGTGGGCGTTTCTTACATTGAGGAATTAAATGAACAAGTTCAAATATCAGGCCATGGACAAATTTCAAAATTGTGATTTTTTTATGCGCCATCGAACCAAAAAAATTTTTTAATCATCGTGTTGCTGTTGTAGTACTTAACAATTTGAAAATGTACGTCAATCGTATAACTTGCACATTAAAGAGAAAAATTGATTATTTTATTTTGAATATATGATTATAGAAAGGTGTTATAATGTTGTGTTTTTGCGTCTTAGCCAGTCAAAGCCAAGAGAATCTTATCTTCAACCAATTAGGTAGCGTCGGGGCGAAAGATCATTCATTACACTTGGTAAACAATGGCGAACAACAGAACTTGCTGAAGTTGCTCACTCGGATGGCAAAATTTTTGTGTTATGCGTGTCAAAATAGTGCTAACTCAAAATTAACATCATTTGCACTTGCTCCTTGGTGTATATTTATTTTTCACTGCTAAATGGAGAAAAGTTTCATGTATTTGATCGAAATGGCGCAGGAATCTGTGTCGAACTCCGGGGTAAATTGACGACCTTTACTATGACAATTTGCCTTTCGCTGAAAATGCTCGCTGTTCAGAGTGTTTTGTACAAACACCGCGGTACTCTGCAAATTTCATTGCATTTGTTAACGTCAATTTTTCATTGTCCAAATGCTGCGAAAAGAACAGATTAGGCAAATAAGAACGAGGGAAAGAAAAACAACACGATCAACATAGATAATTTATAGTTTTGGTGACTTGTAATTCAGTATATGTGAGATTATTTGGTACCAGTCGAATCTCAAAGCTACATTTCCTTTCAATTTGACTTTATTTATTTCAAATATTACTCAGACTAGTATGATTCTACGTTGCTCTTTTTTGGCTCGATAAGATAAGAAATGCATTTTGTATGAATTATTAGTGCAAAGTTTCCATGGGAACTTTGTAGTATTGTGGTGAGTAGCGAAAATTCACAAGAGTCAGTCAGTCAGTGAATCAGTCAGTGAATCAGTCAGTCAGTGAATCAGTCAGTGAATCAGTCAGTCAGTCAGTCAGTCAGTCAGTCAGTCATGTACGACTGTATGGCTTTGTCAATTTTTATGTACTCGCTATAAAAGTGCAAATTGGAAATAAATGCTCATTCACGAAAACTTGCCAAACACTGGACTTGTTCATCAACTGATGTAAATTGTACGACGTAAATATTTATTGAATATCGTAGCATTTTACTACTCGGTGCCTTATAATTTGATTAGGTGGAATTCGTCGTTAAAAAATATTGCAAACAAAGCATTTTGTTCTTCTCAACACATGAACTTCACATAAGATTCAGAACAATCAAAAGAATATGACATAACCAAAAGAAAGAGAGTATATTATAAGTGATTTCGTAATCTATATGTTGTATACTGCATAGTATATAAAAGAATTTGATGCATGAATGACGAATGTGTGATTCGGGCGTGCCAAATGTCCTTGTTATGTATCCGTTACCTAAGTGTGTATACAATTTAACGTTTATTTACGCAATCTTGTAGCAAGTTGTAGCTCTTGGTCAAAAAACAAACTACGTACCTCAATTTGAATTTTTGAAAATTCCGGAATTTTTGAAACGCCAAGGTTTGATACTAAGCTTTCTTGAAACTATAATTTGATTTTATTCAAATTATAATTTATTTGCCATGATTAAGAAGAGGTTTTCTAAGAAAAATTTGCACTATGCTTGAATCCCTATTTTTATCGATGTTGCTTCATACTATCTAGAGTGATTTGTCATTTCAATATTAAACTATAGTTTTAATACATGGTATATGAGGTGCAGTGTGTGTTTTCTTATGTTATGCCATTTTTGAGCTATGAGTTCATATTGCACTTTTGGATCTTTGCTATAGAAAATGCTTTTCATACATTAATAGCCCTTTGGAATTTATGGCAAACAATCTGGTATAAGCCGTAGATTAACACACCTTTACATCTCAACATGAGGTGCTCAGTTAGAAAAGGGGACAATATGTGAGATGGGTCAACATTTCATGTATGTGAAATACTCAGGTTTAATACCATTCCAGTCAAATTGTCAAAATAAAAAGCTTCATGGATCAGAAGACTCAAAATCACTGGTTATAGTAAACAGCTTGTTATGTAATCAATGTTAGTTTTCTCAAATCTTAAACAATATGTAGTATAACTGTCCAATGATTGAATGATCAATGATCATAAACTGAAAAGCCTCAAACATTTGTTTATGATAAAGTAAATAATAGTATGGCGCCTTATGGCTACAGATTTTTTGCCCATTGAAATATATTTGCAGGAATGTAGAATTTCGCTGCCATATAACGGCCACGATTCCCCAGGCACTAAAGAAATCATAGCTAAAAGTCCTTCGGCAACAACAATTTTAGAAGCATCAATCTGCCTACCATACGCCATATTGACATATATCGCATCACACACTCGCATAAATTGACTTTGATATATTACATTCATGCATACACTTCAGTTGTCCTTTACTTACGATTTTGGATGTAAATTTCCGCCGATAAAACTCAAAACAATGTTGGCTTTCTTTTGAACATCAATGACTGAAATGTCGCTCCCGAGATCGTCTTTGCCAAGTATTTACAATTTATCCATAAATTTTTTTAGCCTCTTGAAAAAATTCACAGTTTGGACAGCAGCACAGGGGCGGATCTAGGATTTTTCAAACATCAGTCATAAAACGTCGGAGATGCTCCGCACCTGGGGGGGTCTGAGGCATTCTCCCCTGAGAAATTTTGAATTTCAGAGCCTTGAAAATGCCATTTTCAGCGTATTAGAGCAATACAAAATGTATTTTGTGGGCATCGTTTTTGCGTAAAAACAACACATTTTGCTTACGTTTTTTTCAAAAACAAAATGAAGTGAACAATACTTGAATGTTTTGCCAAATATTTAGGCTCATTATCATGCCAAATATATGGCTCATTAGCATGTCTAGGAACGTAAAATTCATTTTACAATAATGCTATTCAAAAACAGATATAGTCTTTAAAAATTTCTACCAAGTTGTCAGGCATAGACCCCCCTAGAGACCCCATTCAAACCTCTATGTAATGAGTTAAGTTAGATATTTGGTACTACAAGTGACAGTTCATAGATATAGAAAAGCTCAGACTTCAAACCATGCAAGTTTATTGTAACCCTTTACCCATCTCCACCATTGAGTTCTATAATAACTGGAGGGGAAACGTCAACAAAATTTGTATAAAAAACTTGGCGGATTTTGGTGGTCAAAGTCAGCGGAGAGACGCGGGCTCATGAAATAAAATTTTTGTCGCCCACCCTGATTTGACCACCACGATTGCGAATATAGAAAATATCAAAACTATTTATTTTCCTAACATAAACACTTTTTTAAAATTTTATTTATTAAACCGCCAACTTCTGTGGTTTGCGGATGCTGAAATAGCGACAGAAAAGGGAACATTTCTTGACTCCGGTAAGTAGCACAGTATTAGTTTTACTATTGTGTTTTTAACACGATACTTGAAGAGTGTTTCTACTACTAAGTTTTAATTTAAAGTTATTTTGGTCCAGTCTTGTTTGTTCTTCACTTAATCGCTCGCCAGACGTGGCGAAGCTGTCAATTTTTATCGAGTTTTGCATCCATCTTCTATCATGATCAAGGCATCAAGCTAAACTCTCCTGATTTGAATTGAGTTTACCTCCCAAAATGGGGCATAATTTGTTCATGTTTTTTGAAAAGATGAAGGGAAAGTTTACAACAGAGTTGTGTTGAAATTGAATGCAGTGCCATGCAAAATTAATGAGAACTATGGTATATGTTGTTTAATAAAAATAACTGTTAAACTGTTTGCCTGCTCAATTTGACTGACTGTATGGTGTAGACAATTATAATGAGATTGGAAAGTTGGATTTATGCTAACAATTTTAAAGTACTACTTAGCGTTTCTGTAAATGAAGTATTTATTGTTATAGTAAACAGGTTAATACTTCAAAACCAAGATGAAAGTAGTGTGTTGAACAATGTGCTAAGACTTGTTTCTACCTTGAAATTTTTGTTCAACAGTAGCTTATGATTATATGATTAATATGCATGAAAAATTAAACATATCATTGTCTCATCTCATTAAATCCATAATTGGTATGATTCCAGGTGATCCACAAATTCACATCGGATGCATTGGTTACAATGAAGTTGAATGTAGAGGAAGCAAAAATAGATGGCAAAGAAATTCTTTGTGTCTTATGAAGAATTAGTAGAAATCAATAAAAAGAATTCTTTAAACAAATTGTAAACAAATTTAAATTTGCTCATGGTCAAGCAACCTAGTCAAAGAAGCAAAGTCTGTCTTCAACTTGCGACCTTTCCAATTATTTAGTTTCTTTGTACAAAATACTATTTTTGAGAAACTTGATTTGTAAGTCTTTCATTAATATTTTTTTACCAAGAGATAAAAGGAACTAATTCAAAGGCTTGATGTAAAATACAAAGATTTAACAAGTTGTTTATCATTTAATTCCCAAATGTTAGTTTGTACATATAAATAATTAGTATTGGTAGCTGTAAGTTGTTTAAGCAAAACAGAAGAGTAGTAGTGCTCGAAGGGGTTAGCATTTTTGAAAAATTATATCTTGTTCTTGACATATATTACACAATTCCAAAAAACTGTAAGTAATGCACAATAATATCTATAGAACTTGATAAATTTCTTCACCTACACTGTCAAATAACTATTTTGCCTTCATGCAGCAATAGACAGTGTTTTTGTCAGAGAAACCAATGCACTTTAGTTTCCAAGTTTGTAATTTCAATGGAAAATTAATGTAGTTCTGTTCAGTAATAGATCCAAGATTCTGCCAAGCTGTTTACAAAATACAAATTACCAAGCAACAGTGTCATGGTGTTTTGAATTTTTTCTTTTTTGTAGCTCTTCTAGTTCAACATACTTTCTTTATGAGTTTTCAGTAGATTTATCAGGTAATGACAATACACTTATGATACTTATCCATGGTAAATTTTTAGTTGACTTATGTCGTAGGACTGAAGCAAACATTTTCTCGCTTCCTTAGGAGCACTTTTACACAGATTTATCCATTTGAAGCAGGAAAAATAGGTGCACCAAACGGTTTACAAACAGTCAAACACACAAAAGCATGAAATAATGTATAAGTTTGACGAGATTGACAGGTCTAGTAAAGAATGCCGTTTGATTTTCACTTTTAAAAGGCTAAAATGTCATAAAATAACTTAAATATTACATCCAAAATATGCGTTTCTCTAGCGTCGATCTTCTTTATTTTGATGTGTGTCTGTACTGTGTTTTTCACGCAATGCTGAAGCATTATTTTCACATGATATGCTGTCGGTATCGTAATTGTTTTTTTTCTCACTTGTTTTCGTTCATACAAACAGTATTGGAAATCAGGAGGGAGTGAATATTGAAAAAAATTTTTAAAGTGGACGTTTTGACCACCAAAATCCGCCATTACCGCCATGTTTTTGACCACGGGGTCCAGGCCCCTCTTCTCCTCCAGGTCTTATAGAGCTCAATGATCTCCACATCAGTGCTAGCAAATTCACCTTTTGAGAAAAAACTCAAAATTTTTTTCTACCAAAGATTAAGCAAGGTTTATCAGAGTGAAAATTTGCAGTTAAGGACAGCTTAATGCCATAAATGTTTATTAGGCATTTCACTTGACTATTATTTTCTGCAAGGTGTGCTATATAGCAATCACTAGTAGCATTGTATTATCAAATACAAACAGAATGTAACTAACATGTCTTTAATTATATAATTACATGAATGTTAAAATTGGTTCATGTGTCATGCTTACTGGTTATGACAAATATCTTTTCATATGATCAAAGCTCGTTTAAATGTAAATCTGAAATAATTTAGTTTAGAAATTATAATGATCATCAGAAAAATTACCTAGTGATCATGAAAAATTGCTGTTTTGCCAAATTTCAAGGTTTATCTGCATACATAGGAAGACATTTTTACTTTAAATATATATTTAAAGTAAAAATGTTTGATCGTACTTTACGGTGGCTCATTAGTGACACGTTCATTCTATAGAAAACCGTGCTTTCATTGTGTAAATTAATTGATTCAATAATAAAAAGACAGTTTGCCTAACAAAAGTAGTCAACTTAAGCGAAACAACCGTATTCCACTAATAGCAAAGAACAGTTTTCAATTTTAGTGACGTGTCCTGTACAATTGCAATAGCAGAATTGATAATGAACTATAGAGGTAGTTGCTATTTGTAGCAGATCTGAAATAATGTTATGTAAATTTCAAATATCATGCTTCAGTTTATTTTTGCTAAAGAGCAAATAGAAACATTACGAGAAACGGGGATGAATTGGAAATCAATCGCAGAAACGCTGGGTATATACGAAAGGATACTGTACAACTACCGCCAAGAGCTAAACATATCTCAAGTATTTTCTGAAATCACTGACACCGAATTGAAATCAGTTATAGAAAATATGCTACAGCAAACTCCATATGCTAGCGAAACATAATTTGAGGAGGCTTAAGACCAATTAACTTCTATTAACTTCTGTCAGCTTTTCATCTATGCAACTTCACATTACCGAAAATAACAGCGGTTATGAAATACATTGCTAAGTCTCAAGAAGCGATAAGACGCTGTCACAATGAAAACAGACACTGACGCTTCATACAAAAATAATCTATTGCATGTCTTAGTAGGCAACAATATTTTCTCTCTCTCTCTACTCGAATTGAAATACATTTTCACCTTATTTAAATGACGCGCCCATCTTTAATGATGATTCTAATTCCAACGATGAAAAATCAGACAAAGCTGTTGATTGGACGGTACACGATCACAAAGTACTGCATTTAATAGGAATTTGCAAGAGCAGGAAAGGGCTTTAAAGAAATTACGTAGAAAAGTTTGTGCAAAAAGATAAAACATAGGCACCGTATTGTGTTTTCTTGGATATTTTCCCATGCCCGAGGTACAATTATCTTCCGACACAGGCTTTGAACTTTTTATATTTATTGCATGTGTAAAGTACATGATCGTGTAATAATGGCAATATAGTCTAAACAACTTTAGCAGCTCATTCAATTTATTTTTCATAATACAATCCTTTCTTACTTATTTATTTATTTATTTGTTTATTGAAGAAATTAATTTAGTAACGCCAGTTGGCTTTTTATCTCGGGGACTTAATTACATTCCGTTGCCTGAGAAATCGTGTAAATGGAGAAATAAACTCATGTCGGTCAATGTATTATAAAGAAACAACTGAAGAATTGTGCAAATAAGGAATTTATCCTGCATCTGAAGTTTCAAGTGATATAATGAACCTTTTTCGACATGCAAAGAAAGTCTCAAGTAAAGAAACTTTAAATGAAGTTAACTTAGCCAATATGTTAACAATGCTTTATGTTCTTAATGCGAAATTTTGAACCTCTCCCACAGGATTTTCGACCTGCACAGAACACACCATAACCAACGCCATTTAACGTAACCATTCACTCTGTATTTATGGAGTGTTGATGTTAAATCTATTAAAATCTTAAGGCCCAGATGAACTCTCAAGTTTGCTTTTTCAACCAGAACCAATAGCAGACATTTTAAAAAGCTATTCCAAGAATCTAACCTAAGGCCATTATGAATAGAAATGGGTATAATCCCAGTGCCAAATAGTTGAAAGAACTAAATATCCCCGAAAACATTGTTAAATGCATCATCGACTTCCTAAATTGCCGTAAGCAGAGGGTGAAACTATCACTGAATTGTAAATTAGAATGGAAAAATTTCCCAGCACTTGTTCCACAAGGAAAAAAACTTTATTGTTTGTATGATGATTGATGACATAGACACAGTATAGGTATTATACAGTATGCTCACTCTCGCAAAAACTTGTCGTCGCGCTTGTTAGCTCGCGCGTGTTGGCCGCCATGTTGTCAGTAAGGAAAGAGGGGTGAGAATATTGAGAATTGTATTACGGAAATATATTTTTTTTATGTTAAATTTACACTCATTAAACTTCTTCTTAATTCTAATTCATTAACTTAATGAATAGGAAATCATAAAGCACACGAGAATGAAATAACCTCACTTCCCATTTTAATGCAGTGGCTTGCAAGAAGACTTGGTTGTCAACACATTAAAATCACAGGGTAGTTTCATGCTCTGCCAAGATGTTTTGATTAAGCAAATGTTGTCTAGCTGAAGCAAACACAAAAAGGCAATCTTTTCATCAATTTACTTTTTCTATACAGTTAATAAAAAGTTAAATTCCACCAGAAAAACCCTGAATGGCGACAATCCTGAGTTAACCATTCTAAACGCAATCTCGAACAAGTTAGCTGACATTCGTCGCAATTAAAATTTTTGCACTTCGTTCGTTTATATACCTATAAATGCGCATAGAACTAATCAATATATATCCTCAAAGCAGTTATTTCATTTACCTAAAGCAAATCAGTGTACAAAAACGCTATTATATCTCCATTTAAATGTAAAAATCAAATTTCTGTAATACAAATATTAGCAATCTCACTTCTCTTTCCTTACTTCCAACATGGCGACCAACATGCGCGAGGTAACATGCGCGAGGACAAAAAGTTCAAACGTTCCGACGAGATTGAGCATAATGTATAATACCTATACTGTTACATAGATATCATTGATACACATTTTGGAAATACGTCGATGATACCACAGCGGCCGAAATGAGAAGGAAAGGAGAAACAAGTAAGATGCAGAATAAAGTATACGAGCTTATAGATAAAGTACGTCAGAATAATTTACAGCTTATTGATAAAAAGTACAAAGAGCTTTTAATTTCCTTCTCAAAATGTCAAACAGCATTTGCACGTATTGCCTTTAATAACAAACCTACAGAGATGGTGATAATTTCAATTTCTTGGCTAAAACAATTTCAGTTATCTCAAATAGAATTATTTCATAGAAGAAATCGTTGAAAAAGATCATTATATTTCCCGAGACAATTAAAACGAGCTATATTTGCAAAGAAATAACTTTTAACCTGTTATAAAACTTGTATTCGACCAATCACCTAGTACACATGTCCTGTTTTTCACAATTCTTTCCAGCCTAAGTGTTTGTCAGATTAACTAGAGCAAGACCAAAAGCAATAAATGCAAATCATTACTCAGAGTGAAAATTATCAAGTTGCTGTTATCGAGATCATATGATTAGTAAACTCTTTGAAGAGATATGTTCTGATTCGAGCCATCTGAACCCTAATTCAAATGAAACTGTTCTTTGACTGAGATTAAGCATAATTTCAATCAAACAATCTATCAATGAATATTCTTTTTCCATGATCCTTAATTTTTCACAACGTTTTTAACCAAGCATTCTAATTACTTTTAGCTACTCCTGGAAAAAGCAATAAAAGTTAGGTCAATCTCAAAAGTTTGGTCGAACATATCCTCCACGATTTATGCAATTTTGTCTATTTATCCTTGCAAAATTCCCTTCAGCATACTGGGAACTTACATTCTCTGGTGTTTTTAGTTCTACCGAATGAAAGATGCTTACAAGATTAAAAAAGCTTTTTCGAACCCAAACCTGGCTTTTCTAAGGAAAACATCAACAAGTTGTTTGTAGCTACATCTGAACTTACTGGTATTCAACGCTATATTGTCATATCATTCGATGAGATGAAAATTCAATGAAATTTTATTTCATCCGTCAAAACCATTACTCCATCCAAATAATGCAACTTTTTAGAAAAGCTGCTTTATTTCTTAAAGTTAGATTTAACCTTCCGGAGTGTACTGGATTTAGCGGGGCAGCTTCCTCAAACAGAAATATGAGCTACATGCTGACCTTGTTGTTAAAGATTTATCTGGAGATGTTGTGCATCGTGTTTGCACCTACGAGGTACATTTTTTATGCTTCTAATCTCCTCAAGATTTCAATAAATTGGTTGTTTAACTCTGGGACTAAAAAGCATTTATCAATAATATGGGATGGTAGTTACATGATGCGGAAGCATATCTCTGCTCTCTATCACGCAGATTTAGAACAGGGATTATAACAACTTTCAAAGATAAATTTTCACCACATAAGCCTTACTTTTTTCCCCAAGATGAAAGCCAACTTGGCTTCTCGGGTAATGAGCAACACCATGGAACTTACACTGCAGATGCTGATAAAACTACCCCCAATTTGTAAGGTGTTCGATAAGTTCTTTGGTTGTCGAAATATACAATCAACTGCCGAGCATAACTATAAACTAAATAAATTCCTTGCACCATATTCAAGCAATGATGAAAATTGCTTTACTTGCTTGCAGAGCACGTTTCTGTCATAATTATCGCGGGGGATTTGCGTGCTGCTCTTTAACAGAGGCCTGGAACTTTCTCGAGGTATGACTAGGCAAAATTGCTCATTTTAAAGCAAAACTTTATATGCTTAAATAATACAATCTACTCGCTCATCCATTCTTCTTTCTGAAGAAATTAAGTTTTTTTCAAAAATTTTTCCAAATCCTGTTAAAGAGTATTTTGGGCACCAGCGAGCAAGGCGAGGCTACAATGCAAACCCAAAAAATCCGGATCTTTAGGTGCAATGACATTACCATTCATGAGCAACGTGGTGCTCCACCTCTTGTCAGAGTGTTAATAATATTAGAGTGTTGTGTTTTAGTTTTGGTATTGTTTGTAGTTTTTTGTCCTTTTTCTTTACTTATGAGTATATGATGGGTATGTCGATATGTCTGCTCATTGTGTCTTAACTGTACCAAGCATCTTTAAATTCGCGTGCGTGTTTAGTCTGTACGCGCCTGAGTACTTTAGTTTCTCTCCAGTCGAATGTGTGATTGTTTCCGGGTGTATGATCTGCCGGTAGTGAGTTCGGATCTCGTCGTTTTATGGCATTTTTGTGTTCTGTTAGTCTTGTTTCAATTTTCTTAGATGTTTGTCCTATGTATTGATTTTAAAAGTCTTTATATATTATTATGTAGATCGCGTCCGTTGTATAATGAATTGTTGTTTTGTCTTTATGTTTGGTGACACATGATTTGAGTTTTTGTGTAGATTTGTGGGCGACGTTATTATTAAATGGTCGAAGAAGTCTGGCAGTCATTTCTGATGTTCCGTCTATGCATGGTATAGTGACGATTTTTAATGTTTCGTCCGGTTTCTTGCGGCTTTTGCCGGTTAGTGTTTTGTTTTGTATTTTGTTTATAGTTTTGTTTATGAAGTTTCTAGGGTAATTGTTTTTAATAAATGTGGAGTATAAACAGTTGCGTTCTGTTTTTTTGGCTTCTTCGGAGTTACAATGGGTGTCTATTCGGTTAAAAAGTGTTCGAATGCAGCTTATTTTTGTTTTGTGTTAGATGATTGCTGTTGAAATCGAGTATTTAATCTGTGTGGGTGGTTTTGCGGCTGCCGACAAAAACAAAACTGCCCACTTAACGGGAACTGCCTACAGTCATCCGTCGTCTACCAAGCTACTGTGAAACGCAAGGACAATAACACAACTGAGACGTACATTGGACTTACAGAAAACGAATTTAAGACTAGACATTGAAATCACACTGCCTCATTCCGCCACAAAAAACTACGAAACTCGACTGAACTCAGTAAGCACGTTTGGACCCTTAAAGACAGCAACATTGACAACGACATCTCATGGAGCATCATCACACACAGCAAACCCTACAACATCAATAGTAAAACATGCAACCTTTAACTCAAAGAAAAATTCTTCATCCTCTACCAACCGTCCAAATCATCCCTCAATAAACGCAACGAACTTGTTTCCTCTTGTCGCCATAGATCCAAAACACTCCTATGTAATTTGTAAGTATACACCTTAATTAATACGCTAACTTCCGTAATCTAACTTATAACTATACACCTTGATTCATACACTAACTTCCGTCATCTTGTATATATATTTTAAGCATTTAAGTATTTTGTTCATTAAATCCCCTGAAGAGTGAGCGATCACGAAACAGACTTGTCGGGATGAATCTTAAGTTTTGCTATTTTTTCTGAACACCACTCCACATATAAATATATATAAACGTACGTCCAGTGTCCCAAGTGCAGGACGTATGGTTGCACATTGTATGGATTGTATTGTAGAGTGTGCTCAAACTACGCGCGCGCAGTGAGCATTTTATACAAAGTGTATATACAATGCGCCTTTTTATCTTTTTATGTATTCAATGCCTGGATTACAAATTTTCAAACTTGTATATATATATATATATATATATATATATATACACTTTGTATATATACAAAGTGTATATACAAAGTGTATATACAATGTGCCCTCCCGGCTATCACCATATTAAAATGATGATTCCTGCACTTGGGACACAGGACGTACGGTTACACATTGTATGGATTGTATTGTAGAGTTACCACAGTGCTCAAACCTATAAAGGTGAGCTTTGCATATCGCGAACACGGTGAACGTCTCCATTTGAGAGTCTCAACACAATCCGACAGTGCTCAAACTACGCACGCGCAGTGAGCGTAATATGCAAAGTGTATATACAATGTGCCCTCCCGGCTATCAACATAGAGAGTCTACGTTACACGGTTTTTCGCGACGGCGACGTCTCGTGTTTCACAATGACAGCGCAAGCGTATTTTTAGTTTACGCAAATTTACAACACCGCCTCTGTGGAAGCGGGAATATAAATCAGAATACATTGCTTTCAAAAAAATTCAAAAACAAAAAATGCTGAATGTGGAGAGCAATTCGAGAGCGTCTTTTTATGTCTTATTCGGATCAATAAATGGACGACGAAGACTTTATTTTGCTTTTCAACTTCTATACTGCTAAAACTCCGTATTTGTCTTATTGGAAATACGAAGAGTTTGATTTAGATAAATTAAGCGACGACGAGTGTAAAGCAGAATTTCGGTTTATGAAATCAGACATTTACACTCTCGTGGATGCTTTGAGATTACCTCAATTTATTACCTGTTATAGCAGCCTTAAGGTTGATAGAGTTGAGGCATTTTGCATATTTTTGAAACGCTTTGTCTACCTTTGTCGATACCTGGATATGTTGCCAAGATTTGGTAGACCGGTCCCTCAACTCTGTTTGATCAGTAATGCTGTCATAAACTTTTTATACATGGAGTGGAACCGTTTGCTGTTAACATTTGAACAACCATGGTTATCTTCAGGCAACATTCAAGAATTATGTAATGCAGTGTTTCAGAAGAGTGGTGCATTAGAAACTTGTTTTTGTTTTGTCGATGGGACAGTATATCCAATTTCAAAGCCTGATCAAAATCAACGAGTTCTTTATAATGGCCATAAAAGAGTTGCTGCTCCAAATGGTCTTGTGGCTAATCTCTTTGGTCCTGTGGAGGGTAGACGCCATGACAGCGCAATGCTTGTCCAATCCAGTTTATATAACAAGCTTCAGCAGCTGGCTTATTTGAACAACGAAACTCCTGTTTGCATTCATGATCACCCTGCCTATCCTCATCGACCAATGCAAGATGATGTTTTTATGGGTCTACAACTTCACAGTTTTTTGAACTTCAACCTCCATCTATACATGAATATTTTGTGTAAAAAGTTCAAAAATATTTAATCTTATCAAGTTGACTAATTGTTTAATGGACAGAGTTAAGTCATCAGGAACATTTTTTAGCATCACTCAAATATTCTCTTGTTATGGATAACTTTATGAATGTTTCATTTTAATTGAACGATGAGTTTTTTATCGTAAACATGTTTCGGCATGCTTATGTCATCTTCAGTACATAGAATAAAGGTGTTTATGCTATTTACATGATATATATATATATATATATATATATGAATGGTTGTATTTTGATTTGCAATGTGGTGAAGTGTGAAGGTGTTTATAAATATGTGAGTTTTTGTCGGAATGTGTGTGTTCTTTAATGAGTGTGGAGAGATGGCGAGTTGTTAAGACAACCATTATGTTTTCGCATCTTAGACACCGCCAACTCTCTCTTTTCTCTTAAACTGAAAGAAGCACTCCACATTAAAAAGCTCAAACCAGACCTCAACAAACAAATATACCACATTAATACAATATTTAACCTGCAATATAATATCTAACACTAATTCTGTAGATTGCGTCAGTTGTATCATGAATTGTTGTTTTGTCTTTATGTTTGGTGAAACATGATTTGAGTTTTTGTGTAGGTTTGTGGGCGACTTTAATATTAAATGGTCGAAGAAGTCTGGCAGTCATTTCTGATGTTCCGCTTATGTATGGCAATGTGACGATTTTTACTGTTTCGTCCGGTTTTTTGTTGCCTTTGTCGGTTTGTGTTTTGTTTTGTATTTTGTATATAATTTTGTTTATGAAGTTTCTAGGGTAATTGTTTTTAATAAATGTGGAGTATAAGTAGTTGCGTTCTGTTTTTTTGGCTTCTTACGTATTACAATGAGTGTTTATCCTGTTGAAAAGTGTTCGAATGCAGCTTATTTTGTGTTGTGTTGGATGATTGCTGTTGAAATTGAGTATTTGGTCTGTGTGGGTGGTTTTGCGGTATACTTGTGTGTTTAGTGTACCGTCATCTGTTCTGGTTAGTAGAATGTCGTGGAAGGTAAGTTGTTTGTCGTGTTCTTCGTCTTTAGTAAAGGTAATGTTCTTTGTGGTATTGTTTATGGTGTGTAGGATTTGTTCAGTTTTGTCTTTCTTGACTATGGCAAAAGACTATCAGAATATTATCTATCTTGACTATCAGAATACATCGACAAAGCCAAAACCCTCCTACAAGACACCACCACCTACAAACTTCTCCACACAGACCCCAGCAAAATGACCACCAATCGCATCAACCAGAAACTGAAACAACTAAAAGACAAAAAGAAACTAAACGAAAACGACTACAGAAGAATCCGACCAAATGACGCATCCACCGCCAAATTCTACGGACTACCAAAAATCCACAAAGAAAACAACCCACCTCGACCTATCGTATCGCTTCCAGGATCACCTACGTATGAACTTTCAAAATATCTTTATAACATTCTGTATCCATTAGTCAAAAATTCACCTCATACCATGAGAAATGCCACCACTTTCCTCGCCAGTATTGAACACATTAAACTACGACCAGACGAAATCATGATATCCTACGACGTGTCATCGCTCTTCACATCCATACCACTAGACATCGCCAAACAAATGACAAACGAACTACTCACAAACGAAAAAACTTGGCAAGCTACAACACAACTAGACAAAAATGACATCCTAGACTTACTCCACCTTTGCCTCTCCACTGAATTCACCTTCCAAAACACATACTACAGACAATTTCAGGCACACCAATGGGATCACCACTATCCACATTCCTCGCAGAAGCTGTCATGCAACACCTCGAAACACAATCAGTCACAAACAACACAAACATCAGACTATGGAAAAGATATGTCAACGACATCTTTGCCATAGTCAAGAAAGACAAAACTGAACAAATCCTACACACCATAAACAATACTACAAAGAACATTACCTTTACTAAAGACGAAGAACACGACAAACAACTTACCTTCCTCGACATCCTACTAACCAGAACAGATGACGGTACACTAAACACACAAGTATACCGCAAAACCACCCACACAGACCAAATACTCAATTTCAACAGCAATCATCCAACACAACACAAAATAAGCTGCATTCGAACACTTTTCAACAGGATAAACACTCATTGTAATACGGAAGAAGCCAAAAAAACAGAACGCAACTACTTATACTCCACATTTATTAAAAACAATTACCCTAGAAACTTCATAAACAAAACTATATACAAAATACAAAACAAAACACAAACCGACAAAAGCAACAAAAAACCGGACGAAACAGTAAAAATCGTCACATTGCCATACATAAACGGATCATCAGAAATGACTGCCAGACTTCTTCGACCATTTAATATTAAAGTCGCCCACAAACCTACACAAAAACTCAAATCATGTTTCACCAAACATAAAGACAAAACAACAATTCATGATACAACTGACGCGATCTACATGATACCATGTAAAGACTGTTCAAAGCAATACATAGGACAAACATCTAAGAAAATTGAAACAAGACTCACAGAACACAAAAACGCCATAAAACGACGAGATCCGAACTCACTACCGGCAGAACATACCCACGGAAACAACCACACATTCGACTGGACAGAAACTAAACTACTCGGACGCGCACAGACTAAACACGCACGCGAATTTAAATAAGCTTGCTACAGTAAAGACAACGACACAATAAACAGACATATCGACATACCCATCATATACTCACAACTAAAGAAAAAGGACATAAAAACTACAAACAACACCAAAACTAAAACACTACACTCTAATATTATTAACACCAATCATATTCACAATACACCAAAACCCATGGCAATGCATTTCACCCCATCCAATCACATTAATCCACCCACTCATCCAATTAGACGCTCTAAACGTCTCCAAGCTAAAAAGCACGTGTAAATAAATATTTTTCATTCTGATGAAGGCTCGAAGCAACGAATCGAAAGCTCAATAAAACTCACTTTAAATCCGGAGAAACTTTTATCTTTTATATATATATATATATATATTTAAAATGAACTAAAATAAAATGGACAATTGTTTGCTGTCGCTACTCGGAGATTCACGCCGTAGGGCAATCTTCAGGCAACTATTTGAAAATTGGTAACCCAGGCATATTATGATAATGATAAGGATTCTCTGGATATTTATTTTGAAATTTTTATTAAGCTTTCAACTTGGTGCTTCGAGCCTTCGTCAGAATATAAGAATATATTATTTACAAAGATCTTGTAGGCGTTTGGAGCGTCTGATTGGTTGGTTGGAAGTTGAGTTGATATTAGTGGATGGTATAAGATGCGTTGTCATGGTTTCGCGTGTATGGATTGCGTTAATGAAATTCGAGTGTTTTATTTTAGTCGTTGTGTTATTAGTTTGTTGTTTTGGTTTTGTCTTTAGTTGTGAATAGATGATGGGTATGTCGATATGTCTGTTTATTGTGTCGTTGTCTTTGCTGTACCATGCCTCTTTGAATTCTCGTGCGTGTTTTGTCTGTGCGCGTGAAAGAAGTTGTGTTTTTGTCCAGTCAAATGTGTGGTTGGTATCGTAGGTATGTTCTGCTGGTAGTGATTTTGGGTCGCGTAGTTTGATGGCATTCTTGTGTTCATTGAGTCCAGTTTCAATTTTCTTGGATGTTAGTCGTATGTACTGTTTG
Source organism: Xenia sp. Carnegie-2017 (assembly GCF_021976095.1). Classification (NCBI taxonomy): domain Eukaryota; kingdom Metazoa; phylum Cnidaria; class Anthozoa; order Malacalcyonacea; family Xeniidae; genus Xenia; species Xenia sp. Carnegie-2017. Next base: position 5,977,346 of record NW_025813526.1, on the reverse strand, counting down.
GGGCAATCTTTACATGGTATCATGTAGACCGCGTTGGTTGTGTCAAATGTCGTTGTTCGGTCTTTATGTTTAGTGAAGTATGATTTGAGTTTGTGTGTTGGTTTATGTGCAATGCTTATTTTGAATGGTCGGAGTAGTCTTGATGTCATTTCTGATGTTCCGTTTATATATGGTAATGTCACTATTTTTACTGGTTCGTCTGTATCTTCGTTAGGTTTTTCAGTTTGTGGTTTGTTGTGTATTTTGTTTAATACTTTGTTGATAAAGTTTCGTGGGTAATTGTTGTTTATGAATGTAGAGTATAAGTAGTTGCGTTCATTCTTCTTGGCTTCTTCTGTATTGCAGTGTGTTTTAATCCTGTTAAAGAGAGTTCGTATGCAACTAATTTTGTGTTGTGTTGGGTGATTGCTATTAAAGTTGAGTATTTGGTCTGTGTGTGTATTTTTGCGGAATACTTGCGTGTTTAATGTGCCGTCATGTGATCTGGTAAGTAGACTATCTAGGAAGGTATTTTGTTTGTTCTGTTCTTTGTCCATGGTGAAGGTTATGTTCTGTGTGGTGTTGTTTATTGTGTGTAGAATGTGTTCTGTTTTGTTTTTTTCGACGATAGCAAAGATGTCGTCAACAAATCTTTTCCATAGTCTGATGTGTGTGTTGTTGCTGACTGAATGCTTTTCAAGGTGTTGCATAACAGCTTCTGCAAGAAAGGTGGATAAAGGAGAACCCATTGGTGTTCCTGAGATTTGTCGGTAATATGAATTTTGGAAGGTGAATTCAGTGGAGAGGCAGAACTCAAGCAGGTCGATGATATCGTCTTGGTCTAGTTCGGTTGTGGTTTTCCACGAGTTGTTGTTAGTAAGTAGTTTGTTCGTGACTTGTTTGGCTATGTTTAGTGGTATGGATGTGAAAAGTGACACTACATCGTAAGATATCATGATTTCGTCTGGTTTTAGTTTACATTTTTAATATTGGTGAGGAAAGTTGTGGCATTTTTAAAGTAGCATTATTGGTGAGGAAAGCATTATTGGTGTAGCATTATTGGTGAGGAAAGTTGTGGCATTTCACCCACGAAACTTTATCAACAAAATATTAAACAAAATACACAACAAACCACAAACTGAAAAACCTAACGAAGATACAGACGAACCAGTAGAAATAGTGACATTACCATCTATAAACGGAACATCAGAAATGACATCAAGACTACTCCGACCATTGAAAATAAACATCGCACATAAACCAACACACAAACTCAAATCATACTTCACTAAACATAAAGACCGAACAACGACATTTGACACAACCAACGCGGTCTACATGATACCATGTAAAGATTGCCCCAAACAGTACATACGACTAACATCCAAGAAAATTGAAACTGGACTCAATGAACACAAGAATGCCATCAAACTACGCGACCCAAAATCACTACCAGCAGAACATACCTACGATACCAACCACACATTTGACTGGACAAAAACACAACTTCTTTCACGCGCACAGACAAAACACGCACGAGAATTCAAAGAGGCATGGTACAGCAAAGACAACGACACAATAAACAGACATATCGACATACCCATCATCTATTCACAACTAAAGACAAAACCAAAACAACAAACTAATAACACAACGACTAACATAAAACACTCAAATTTCATTAACGCAATCCATACACCCGAAACCATGACAACGCATCTTATACCATCCAATAATATCAACTCAACTTCTAACCAAACAATCAGACGCTCCAAACGCCTACAAAATCTTTGTAAATAATACATTCTTAAATTATATTATTATCATTATCATAATATGCCTGGGTTACCAATTTTCAAATATATTAAAGGACACATGCAAGCTAGAAGACAACTTTATTTTATTGTAATGCCTATAGCGTGAAAATAAGACGTACCAAGTTTCAAAGTCGTCCGCGAAATATTTAAAAAGATATTTAGGGTTATAATCGGTAAAAACACGATATTCGATGACCATTGCTAAAACGCCGTGAGATTGTTTAAATCTGGGAACTGGGAAAGAGTGACGTAATAGTTGACATAAACAAGCATCGTTCTTATATCGTTCTACGACTTGCACGCAGTGCTTGCACGGCTTTCGGTAGTTTGCTATTACTGTTTTTTATTTAACAAAAATTAATGGATTCTTCTGAAGAAGAAGCCGATTATGATATTGTCGTCAATAACAATGAGGTACAACCTTACATGTTTGAGCCTTTAGCCAACGCGGAAGGTGGTCATAGTAATGACAATTCTTCGTCATCGGAAAGCGAAGATGAATACATTCACAGAATTGGAAATGTTGAATGGTTAGTTGCATTTTATTGATGCTTCATTGTTTTTCCCAAAGTAGAAAGAATGTTTTATCTTTTAGGTGCGAGTGTGGCTTTTGTGTGGTCATGAGTACAGGACGGGAAAGTATATGTTGCCAAGAGGTAAACAACACTGATCCTCTGATACATGGCGATCATATTTGCATCACACAAGAGGAAGAGTTTGCCACAGTGTGTACAAACGAAGCTGTCGTAAAAACAGCTATGGTCGTGTACACCCATGACATTGGACCTATGCCTGAGAGTGAAGAAAACGAGTAAATATTACCTTAGAAGTGTAATTACGTGTATTTCGACAAGTGTATAATGCCGATAAGTATCTTAGACAAAATTTTGTATCGTTCAGAGCATTACGCTACACGGCGTACCGACAGTGGACGGCTTGGGTGCATGGCAGGTTGGGAAAAAAGTACCGACTACCCATACCTTCTTGTGCTGTGGACAAAATCCGGAAAGCATTTCCTTCGCCTTCTGGAGAATACAAAGGATTTGAATATGCTCAACACTACTGAATGGTAGGGCTAATGGCGTATGACAAAGTCTGTTCATTTGTAATTATGTTTATTTCATGTGGGACGTTATTTCTTTTTATTTATTAAAGCGAGATTTATGTTGCTTAATGGCTTCAGCTTTGCTGATTTTTGATTTGTGGTGAGTCAATGGGACAGGTATTTCTTTCACTCTAGTGACATCAAGAGCTTTGGACAGTGTTGGATTAATGCGTCTGCAGTACAAAACTTCTTTCATCAAGTCCTTAACATATCCTGAAAAGCAAATCATTATTTATGTTGGCTTTGCATTGCACTTTGAGAAAAAGTAAGTTTATTTTTCTGTGCTAACCATAAGTGCTGTCAATTTTCACTGGTTCGATGACCCCTTGTCCTTCTTTTGACTTTGAATAAGCCACTCTCCAAATCAATGCCTCTTCTGTTTGCCCACCATTCTTCGTTTTCTGAGGTTTATTTCCATTCTCATTTAAATGAAGAGCGGCAATAAACAATCTACAAATGAATGTTAAGTTTATGTTTACAACTATTGCAACTTATTGCTTTTGCAATGATGACTTTTTTAAGTAATCATACACTAGTCATAATTATATTACCTTGCTTCCATTGATCTGTAGAAAAAATGGGTATGTTTTGGTGCAAAAAGAATCACCACTCGGTGGAAACCTTCAATGGATGAAGTCTGCTTCTGATAACTGAGTTTTCCAATATGTCTCATGAGATACTTGGACTCAAAAATCGAAGACAGCTCAACATAAGCTTTTGAACCTAAGATCAGAAGTTAGTTAACAAAAAGAAAAAGAATGTTGATGTTACTTTGAAATTTATTTGCTTACAATACCTTTTTTTATCCACATTCTAGGCTCTAACATATCATGTTCACATTTTTAAAATACATCACTATGTCCCTCATGGATGTCACATATATGATTGAGAACTGACAACCACTTTGCCTTGACAAGTTCTTTATCACCATTGCTGGAAGCAGCACACCAGTATACATGGTTGGAAATTGATTGGGCCCAATCCGACAATAATTTGCAACCACTTTTTTTTGATGCTGCCCAAATTTTCTTTTTAATTCCTGTTGGAATTTGATTATTGATGAAATGTGTAAAAGGCTGGTTTGTTATGACAATCCATACCTTTTGCTATATGCCATATATCAAAGTAGTGCTCGATTTTAGGTCTTTGTTTTGACATGTAGGATTTGATTTGAGCATGTCTGTCTGTGGTCATTGACTTCACCTTCATCCCACTATCATCAAACTTTGCCAGACATCTCTTTAATCCCTCAAGTTCCATTGCTCCAGAGTTCGTCACTTCATTGGACTGTGTAACATAATTATGTGAGTATTCTAACCATGTTTTATGTACAGTTGTTGAAGAATTGTTACCTGAACAAGTTGTGTGTCTAAAATGTAGTTAGATTCCAAATCCATGCAGCTATATGACCCATACTTGGCACAATATCCAGGCGAATCACATCTTCCATCTCCTCCAAGGTTAATGTTCCTTTCTCTGATTGATTCTAGAAGATGCTTTTGGTTCATATGCCAAACATTTGAAACACTGGGTATCAAATACGCTGTTTGAATATTGCTATATGTGCGCTCTGACAGAAATTGTATGCCTGAGTGACGAAGGAATTGAAGAACTTTGCTGGGGCTACTACCACTAAACAAGATGCTGGCAGCAAAGACCAAGTTGCCCAAAGGCATTCGTCCATGAAGAGGTTGGCTATTCCAGTCATGGAACAGCTTTCACCACAACATGGGCATTGACTCACTTACTGTCTCAGGCAACTATCAAACACTATGTATTTTCTCTCATTTTGAACATCTTCCCTATAACATAAAAATTATCATCAGAATCAAAGAGAGATAAACGTAACGTTCTGAGAAACATATAACAGAGAAAAGCAATGTAAAGAATAGTCAGGTGACGGGATAGTTGGTACTAACGTCGCATTGTCATTGTCGGATTCTTCATTTTCGCTTAACTCATTTGAACATTGAGAGTCTGATCCATTGTTGCTATGGCTCATCGTCGACGTGCTTTCCGACCATACAGCGCTATCCTCAAAATGTTCAATTTCACATGATGTCGTCTGTGTGCTGTGATTTTTTGTTGAAATGAACTCAACCTCCGTACCTTAGCATAAAATTATCGTATTGCTGGATTTTTCACAAAAATCAAAACGGCCGGAATGGAAAGTCTATACCTCTACTTATCATATTTTGCACTTTTGTTTGAGTGGTTCTTGACCTTACGTGTTTTTGCGGACGGATTGTTATGGCTGCTTGGCATTTCACATTGCGCTTCTAAGGTACGTTAAGGAATTTTTTATGAGTTAAAATAACAAAGAAAAGATCAAACAACATTAGTCTGAATTAGTTACCGCTGTATATGTTTGTGTTTCGCTGTCTACATATATGTTGACATCATTCATCTTAGACAAACTTCCTTTGAGGTAAAACGCACAAACATTTCGAGCCGATGTCGACACATCGTGGTCGTCGTCTACAAGAAAGTCGTCATGTTATGCAAGAACGTTGTCAATAATCTAAAATTATAAAATTGTCTTCAATTTGGTAATGCTATATAGCTTAGTTTTTGATAAATGTAAAAAAATATTGCTAACTATAACTATAATATTCACCTCTTGCCTTCGTCTCTTCTCAAATGCAGTTCTAACATTTGCTGGCTGCTTCCTTTTAGATGCTACACTTGTGGGTTCCACAGAGTATTCAAAAATCGTGGGTACAGCATCCTTCTTAAGGCGAAGCCGTCCTGCTGTCCATCCTAATGATTGCATCGCTTCAAAATTTTGCACGAAGCACGAACTCTCGAAATGTTGCGAGCACAATTTTGAGCTCTTTGTTGGCTTCCAATTTTTGCGTCGGATTTTTTCAATCCAAATATTTCGCATGCGCTTGTTTTCGGGAAACGAAAAGAAAGAAACCTTTTGCTGCGTTTCGGGGTTCTTAGAAGAACCGTTTTTACAATTAAATGCGGCACAATAAACCATATTTTCAATGCTAAATATTCGTGTTGTTAAGAAGTTACCAATATATTTTGAACGAAGCGCGCAATTGACCGCGTTTAGCGAATGTCAACTATTACGTCACAATGACATCGGTAGCTGTCGCTAGCTCGTCGGGCATTTTCAATACGTTATCAGTAAAGCATCAACTTTAAACCTCCATATCTTCAAAAATATTTATCCTTTGAGTCTCAAACTTTGGTGAACTATTAGTTGGAGCTATACCTTCATGTAAAGTACAAAAATAACAATCCGAATTTTATGTTGTATGTCTCCTTTTAATCGACATATGGGATGGATACTCTCAGAATAACGAGAAAGTGGGAATTATTCGCACGCTAAGAAATATCGACGTTGGAGCAACTACACTTCTTACACAACTGCAAACAACAGCGAATCCGACCGAACAGTATCAACTACCAACCACCAATAAAAACGAATTATGCCCAACAAATAGCACAATCAAACGGCCGACGTATGCTGAACATCCTCATATCTGACGCTCACAACCGCTTACGAATCTACAGACGAAAATTAAACCAACATCAAGAAACTGTTACGAATCCCATCACACAAACAGATGCCAAATCCATAGACGAAACCATCAAAGAAACAACAAACGCGCATCGAACAAAACGACACAACGAACTCCAACGAAAACTGCAAAAATCGAGATCATTTAAGGAAACTAACACCGACACGCATTCATGGGTCAAGAACATATCAAGCAAACCACTCGCCGCACCGCAGACTAAAATTTTAAGCAAAGGCTTAAATTACAACATCAAAGACGCCGACGAACTACTCTTCGTTGCCGATCTAGAATCCACACTGAAATTCACCAACTTAAGTGATGAAATCAAAGAAGACATTCGCCACAAAGTAACGACAAACCTCTGCCTCAAAAGACCAGTCACACTTAACACGAAGAACAAAAAGCTATCAGAAACTTACGAAACGACGAAGACATAGTCATACTACCAGCCGACAAAGGACGCAAAACTGTAATCATGGACAAATCATCCTACATCAACAAAGCGAAGACCCTCTTACAAGACACCAACACGTATGAACCTCTACAAACAGACCCCAACAAAACCACTACCAACCGCATCAACAAGAAATTAAAACAACTAAAAGACAAAAAGAAACTTAACGAAACCGTCTACAAAAGAATCCGACCGAACGACTCCTCCACCGCCAAATTCTATGGACTACCAAAGATTTACAAGGAAAACAACCCACTACCACCAATTGTATCTCTTCCTGGATCTCCCACGTATGAACTATCTAAATATCTTTCTAATATTCTGCACCCACTAGTCACATCATCACATCATACTATCAAAAATGCCACAACTTTCCTCACCAATATTAAAAATGTAAAACTAAAACCAGACGAAATCATGATATCTTACGATGTAGTGTCACTTTTCACATCCATACCACTAAACATAGCCAAACAAGTCACGAACGAACTACTTACTAACAACAACTCATTGAAAATCACAACCGAACTAGACCAAGACGATATCATCGACCTGCTCGAGCTCTGCCTCTCCAAAATTCATATTACTGACAAATCTCAGGAACACCAATGGGTTCTCATTTATCCACCTTTCTTGCAGAAGCTGTTATGCAACACCTAGAAAGCATTCAGTCACCAACAACACACACATCAGACTATGGAAAAGATTTGCTGACGACATCTTTGCTATCGTCGAAAAAGACAAAACAGAACACATTCTACACACAATAAACAACACCACACAGAACATAACCTTCACCATGGACAAAGAACAGAACAAACAAATTACCTTCCTAGATAGTCTACTTACCAGATCACATGACGGCACATTAAACACGCAAGTATTCCGCAAAAATACACACACAGACCAAATACTCAACTTTAATAGCAATCACCCAACACAACACAAAATTAGTTGCATACAAACTCTCTTTAACAGGATTAAAACACACTGCAATACAGAAGAAGCCAAGAAGAATGAACGCAACTACTTATACTCTACATTCATAAACAACAATTACCCACGAAACTTTATCAACAAAGTATTAAACAAAATACACAACAAACCACAAAGTGAAAAACCTAACGAAGATACAGACGAACCAGTAAAAATAGTGACATTACCATATATAAACGGAGCATCAGAAATGACATCAAGACTACTCCGACCATTCAAAATAAACATTGCACATAAACCAACACACAAACTTAAATCATACTTCACTAAACATAAAGACCGAACAACGACATTTGACACAACCAACGCGGTCTACATGATACCATATAAAGATTGCCCCAAACAGTACATAGGACAAACATCCAAGAAAATTGAAACAAGACTCACTGAACACAAGAATGCCATCAAACGACGCGACCCAAAATCACCAGCAGCAGAACATACCTACGATACCAACCACACATTTGACTGGACAAAAACACAACTTCTTGGACGCGCACAGACAAAACACGCACGAGAATTCAAAGAGGCATGGTACAGCAAAGCAACAACACAATAAACAGACATATTGACATCCCCATCGTCTATTCACAACTAAAGACAAAACCAAAACAACAAACTAATAACACAACGACTAAAATAAAACACTCAAATTTCATTAACGCAATCCATACACCCGAAACCATGACAACGCATCTTATACCATCCAATAATATCAACTCAACTTCTAACCAACCAATCAGACGCTCCAAGCGCCTACAAAATCTTTGTAAATAATATATTCTTACATTCTGACGAAGGCTCGAAGCACCGAGTTGAAAGCTTAATAAAAATTTCAAAATAAAAATCCAGAGAATCCTTATCATTATCATAATATGCCTGGGTTACCAATTTTCAAATACATATATATATATATATATATATATATATATATGTATATACACTTGTATATTACGCTCACTGCGCGTGCGTAGTTTGAGCACTGTCGGATTGTGTAGAGTCTCATATGGAGACGTTCACCGTGTTCGCGATATGCAAAGCTCACCTTTATAGGTTTGAGCACTGTGGTGACTCTACAATACAATCCATACAATGTAACCGTACGTCCTGTGTCCCAAGTGCAGGAGTCACCGTTTTAAAGCGGTGATAGCCGGGAGGGCACATTGTATATACACTTTATATATATATATATATATATATATATATATATATATATATATAGTAAGAGAAGAAATACACAAAACTACAATTTCATCCCGACAAGCCTGTTTCATGATTGCTTGCACTCTTCAGGATTTAAATCCCTGAAGAGTGAAACAATCAAGTAATTAAATCCCTGAAGAGTGATTTAAATCCTGAAGTGAGCAATCACAGAAACAGGCTTGTCGGATGAAATTGTGAACACTACCCTCCAATATTACATCTGTTCTCGGGCATCGAGCACTGTTTTATACGGAAAATCATAAATTATAAACTTCCTATATATATATATATATTTATGATAATATTGGTAGGAGAAGAAATACACAAAAACATTTCATCCCGACAAGCCTGTTTCGTGATTGCTCCTCTTCAGGATTTAATGAATAAAATACTTAAATGCTTAAATATATATACAAGATGATGACGGAAGCTAGTGTATTAATCAAGGTGTATAGTTTCAAGTTAGATGACGGAAGTTAGAGTATTAATTACGGTGTATGGTTACAAATTACATAGGAGTGTTTTGGATCTATGGCGACAAGAGGAAATAAGTTCGTTGCGTTTATTGAGGGATGATTTGGATGGTTGGTACAGGATGAAGAATTTTTCTTTAAGGCAAAGGTTGCATCTTTTACTGGTGCTGTTGTATGGTTTGCTGTGTGTAATGATGTTCCATGAGATGTCGTGGTCGATATTGCTGTCTTTAAGGGTCCAAATGTGCTTACTGAGATGTCGTGAGTCGATATTGCTGTCTTTAAGGGTCCAAATGGTAGCACATTTGGACCCTTAAAGACAGCAATATCGACCATCTCATCACATCATTACACAGCAAACCATAGCAGCACCAGTAAAGATGCAACCTTTGCCTTAAAGAAAATTCTTCATCCTGTACCAACATCAAATCATCCCTCAATAAACGCAACGAACTTATTTCCTCTTGTCGCCATAGATCCACTCCTATGTAATTTGTAACCATACACCGTAATTAATACTCTAACTTCCGTCATCTAACTTGAAACTATACACCTTGATTCTACACTAGCTTCCGTCATATCTTGTATATATATTTAAGCATTTAAGTATTTTATTCATTAAATCCCTGAAGAGTGAGCAATCACGAAATGTCGGGATGAAATTGTAGTTTTTGTTATTTTCTTCTCCTTACCAATATTTACGCTCTGCTCTCGGGCATCGAGCACTGTTTTATACGGAAAATCATAAATTATAAACTTCCTATTTATGATAATATATATATATATTGTCACTTATATATATTTATTAGCACTTATATATATATATTAGCACTTTGTATATATTTATATACACTTTGTATATACATATATACAAAGTGTATATACAATGTGCCCTCCCGGCTATCACCATAGTAAAATGGTGACTCCTGCACTTGGGACGCAGGACGTACGGTTACACTTTGTATGGATTGTATTGTAGAGTCACCACAGTGCTCAAACCTATAAAGGTGAGCTTTGCATATCGCGAACACGGTGAACGTCTCCATATGAGACTCTCTACACAATCCGACAGTGCTCAAACTACGCACGCGCAGTGATAAATATATATATTAGTTAACTCCTACAGCTTGTTTCTTTCAGGCCCGACATTTAGATAATGGAGCTCAAACTGGGCAGTTTCGACGAAAATCGTCTTTCCCGCAGTGTTAAGGTCCTTAACCCGCACCGTAAAGTTGGGCTCGAGGAGGCCGCGGCTGATCGCCGGCGAGCTATTTACCGCGGATAGGACTACACTTGTTTGCTGCTGCCATGCTTAGACATGACCAATCAACCCCCTTCCATCCAATTGGAGATACTAGCCACTGACTCATTTACCGAAGGTGAACCATGGCGACGACTCTTGACACTTCCCAAATTCCCGAGCCCTTCCGTGGTCTGCTATCACCTGTGAAGGTAGTCAAGGATTACATCAAGGAGAAGGCCGAGAATAAGGTCTCCCTGCTTGCGGGGTGAGCTAGCGTCACTCTCTATCCGGACAATCCAGTCTCTCGACTGGGATAGATATCAGCTCGCCAAACAACTTTATGGTCCTTTTGGAATCGTATTTCATCGTCAAGATGCAGTACACGGTAAATGACAATTGCAACCACCCAAACACTGGCGATTATTCTAATTCGATAACTCTTACAAGCCCAGCCGGTTTAGTACATCCTCAGTCTTATGGAGGCTCCATCGGGAAGTTGTATTACACAAATAGTGACTATTCGGCTTACAGAAGCTGGATCCTAAGAAGGCTTTAAAAGCTCTCCCCTTGCAGACCTACGCCTATGGAGTGCACCGTTGCGTTGGTTACGCCTTTGCGACAAACACAGCAGGTGGAGTCGGAAACCCTGACTTTGCTGCCACAGCGACTTGAACGGATGGCGGATGGTTATCTGTCGGTCTTCCTCATCCCAAAAGGGCGGCGGCTGGAGGTCCTCCAGTTTATCGAGAACCAACCCGAGCACATTATCAAACGCGCTAAGTCCTTTACGAAGGTCTTGGGTTATCTCCCCGATGGGGGCCAAGCAAAGGGCGCTGGAGCACTAAATTGCCACCGGATTTCATGTCTTTCCTGCGCAAAGCATTGCAGTATATACCAAACCATCCCCTTGCTAAGTTGAGCTTGTTGGAGCTAAAAAAACACCCAGGCGTAAAAGAACTCTATGCCATGTTCGAGGGCCACCCTGAGCTTCTCAATGAAGAATTGGTCCTGAGCGCGGTCAAATCCAGGTTGCTGAACTATTCTGAAGATACAGGCCACGTTCGCTACAGCGTCGCTGATATCTGTTTGGAAAACCAACTCCGGTGGTCACTACAACCGCGCCTTCTCTCCAGACTCGAAACGAGGGGGAGTTCGATCGCTTGCAGCTGCTCACCTTTGGCTGCTTTCTGGAGGGCCAAATAATTCCCGAGGCCTTCCTCAAAAGCAACTATTTCACTACGCGTGCGCATCTGGTACAATTGTATACGGAAAACCCTCAAGGGTTTGAAGCAACTATTAGAGAGCCTCAGGCAACGAACGAGAGAACCAAAGGGGCACGTTCGGACACAATTGGAGACGTACGTATAAGGTGTACTATCTTGAGTTCCCCTGATACTACGTATGTCAGCATGGCGTTAGAGTTGTGTATGACCCAAGTAGTCGAGATTTGGCTCCAAGCAAGGAAACCTCCTGTGACGGATTGAACGCGCTTCCGCTGCCAATACGATGCCGAGCAAGATCCAGCGAGCTCGATCTCTGTATGGGAATACGCTTTTGACCGCCCCACCCGTACGCAGCTGAAGGCTGTTCTCGCCCAAGCTCAGGCGGCCAAGCGACTTGAGTATCGTCGTTCCGATGGTGCAGCGAGGAGGGTAGGACACCCTGCTACACGTATTACTCTGCAGGCGGAGAGGGTGACCAGTGGATGGTCTCCACTTGGCCCGGTTCTCAGCCTGAGTCGAGTTCTTTGCATGGGGATTTCAGCTGCTGTAAACGATGTTGCCACAGTCCGGCTGAAGGTGAACGATATCGAGAAGACAACTTTCGAAGTGCGCAAGCCACGCAGGCAGGTTTCAGCCTTCACAGTTTTCGACTCTGCGTTAGAGTTTGTCACGGGGGCCGTTATTGGGTTTTCTTCAACAGACTCTACCGTTGGTTTTATATTGACATTCCTATTGGAGCATTATGACTTCGCGTGAGCCCTGCGCGCCCCCTTCTTCACGTCCGGTGTTGATGGCGCCTCTCTATCCTACGCTGCCTACTGCGAGCGATGCTGGAAATACGTACCGATTACAGAAGATTTCAGAGGTCGAAGCTCGCTTGCACACAGAAATTAAACCCCGCCTAACGCTATACAAAAAGTACAAAAGAGATGCTATCACTGAGGGCAGTGCTGTTAGTGGCATAGCCGTACTCAGTACCATTGTCTTAACTCCTGTCGAGATTGCGCTCGAAGGCCTAGCAGCTGTTTGCGGCACGGCCAGTATTGCTGGTCGGGTCGTTAGCCGCAGATGGAACACGCAAACTGAAAAACACGATCGTATTCGGACGTCAGCGGAGACCGTGCTACGAACAATTTCGCTGATCACAAGCCGAGCACTTTGAGATGGCAACTGCAGCGAAAGTGGGTACCAGCTTGTTTTGGACGAAGCAGAGCACTTCGCTTCGTTGAAAGATGACATTAGAAGCCAGAAAAAGAAAGCTCTCCTCGAACAGACGCGAGAGCTAGAAGCACAGCTGGACGCTGCACGCGCAAGCGGGCGTGAGGAGGGCGTTCAGCTCTGAAAAAAATCCAGCGCCAAGTGGTGGATGGCGATTCACGCTAGACATAATTATTGTGCGCCATTGACAGTTTTGCATCATCTTGGTGTGACAGTTTCCGTCACCACCCCCACCCCCCACACGCCAGGGGCTACAGACCAAAGCTGTAATCATAATAAAGCACTGCGGTGAACATCTCTTTTTAATTACAACCTGTTGTTTGCGAGGGCATGGAGTGAGGGAAAACCAGAATTTGAATAAAATGTGTGTATGAAACCGCGTCGCTGGTATGGAGTGTTTGGCATGTCAAGCTAGCGCTATGCGCGTCAAGAATTTAGCCGAGCATTTTTATGGTAGGCGGCATAATCGCGCGTGTGGTTGGCTGGCAACGACATGAAACTCATTTGCTGCCTATGTGACGACAGAGGTGCTGTCAGTGGCGGGGATGGGGGATGGGGAATGGCTATCTAAGCATGTCGAGTCGCCCGGGCACCGAGAAAAGCTAGTTGATGAGCTGATGAGATTTAGGGGGTGGCCTCATCACTTCCTCCGGGCTGCTCCAGAGGAGCTGCAACGGCAAGCTGAGCTTATGAGGGAGCGAGTAGATGCCCACCTCTGCATGTTGAACTGGGTCCTCGAGGGGAACCCTCTCGATGAGTACTAACTAATATACCCCCAACGAGCGGAGAATGAGTGGGGGGGCTCACGCCCCCCACGGCTAGTGAGGGGGTGTCCAGCCGTTGGGCCGCCTTCGCTGTCTTGTGATTTTTCTGCCGACCTCCGACCTATGTGCTTACCATTGCTTACTATGTGCTTACTATGTGCTTACTATGTGCTTACTATTTGCTTACTATGTGCTTACTATGTGCTTACTATGTGCTTACTATGTGCTTACTATGCTTACTATGTGCTTACTATGTGCTTAGTATGTGCTCACTACGTTACTATGTGTACTATGTGTACTATATTAGCCTATGTGCTCACTGCGTGTACTACTGTGTGCTTACTATGTGCATACTTTATACTTACTATGTGCTTACTATGTGCTTAATATGTGCCTACTATGTGCTTACTATTTTCTTACTATGTGCTTACTATGTTGTACTATGTGCTCACTACTTACTATGTGCTTACTATGTGCTTACTATGTGCTTACTATGTGCTTACTATGTGCTTACTATGTGCTTACTATGTTCTTACTATGTGCGCGAATTAGGGCTGGGGCGCTTAGATTTGTGTATACTCCTTCGCAAACTGTTAGGTGTGCTAGAAATGACGCTCAATTTACTACTCAGACAACAGCAGAATCGGACCCTTTAGGTATACACACACTAATTCACGCAGACTTCCAAAATGGCATTTCGTAATAGAAAATACGCCGTCCAATCGCATGATTCTGTTTGCAACGCGTAATCTCGTTTTACGTCACATGGCATGTGTCTTAATCCAGTCGTAAGACTGTTTACTTCACGTATAAAGTCGACTCCATTAATAAAAATTCCAGTCAAAGGAATCTCATTGACTTGCGGTTCTTTGTTATCCCATTGCATTGTTATGAGAACCCGCCTCCAATTTCTTGAAATAACAGATGTAATATTTATCAAGTCATAAACTTGAAGGCGCAATGATTCAATTACTTTGGCATCTCTCTTCCCTTCATATATCACTATTTCTTCATTTGGATGAACATTATGGCAGCTTATTGGGCATTTTGATTGAAGTCCAGGTGCAAAGGGCTCCGGTGCTTTTGACATTTTTGACAAACATGTTGTAGAGTCTTTTAAGTAATTTTTGTTCGGTAAAGTGTTGTGTTTGAAAAAATAATCATTAAAAGTACTCTTAAGTTTCCGTTCATGTGCTAATTTACTTGCTATAACGGCATAATATGCCATGATGTTACAGTGTCTATTTTTAAGATTGCATTTAATAGATTGATTCATAGCTTGTCTTCATCAATATTATCAATACCCTTCCATCGTACGATAATTCTAAACGTTTTGAGTACGCAATAAGAAATGTGAGGTAAAACCCATCAAGATTTCTTAAATGGTTTGGTCGAATCAATGTTTCAGAAACGATAATGTTACATTGTTTTCAGCAACTAAAGAAAGCTTTTTTATTTCGGCTATATCAACCTATATAACAAAAAACCAACGCATGTTTTGTGACGTTCCTTTTTGCATATAGAACACGCATCATCGTAAGGGAAACTAATAAACAATGATGTATGTTTTGCTTTATTAGCTTTCCTTCAAATCGATTGTGAATATACTGACTTTAATTCATGAATATAATGAGAGAAGTTGCATCCACCATATATGCTAAAAGTAGTCTGTGGTCTTTACTTTCCAAATTAAATAACATCTGTATTTTGTCAACAGAAATGAAAAAATTTTATGTCATTCCATGGGAAATATGTCTATCACTTTAGTCATGCTTAATTTTAATTTTATTCCAAAAACAACGGTTTGCATGTTTGTTTTGACTGATTTGGTGCCAATCATTTTGCGCAGTATTCAAGTTTTCATTTTTCCAAAATCTTTAAACAACTCTACAACTTCCGCACTAAATTAAGAACCGAAGTAAATTTGAATCTTAAGCGTGTGTCTATATTACTAAGATTCCTATATATGATTTCCATTGTTTTGAAAGTAGCACTTCCTCAAATGTCGTTCGTTGCCTTGAAAGTCGTTGTAAACATTGCTCACTGGTCACATTTTACATTTTAGAGGTCGATGCCTAAAATGACTAAATTTGTATTCCATTTAAGTACAGAGGTGTATTTATGATTATAAGAAAATGATCTAACCTCAAAAGATACATAATCCATGATTTTTGATACTTAATACTATGAAACTATAATAATCGATGAAAAATTCCCGGACCATAATCTTCAAATAACACAAGACCGCCTTTGTCGAATCCAACTGGATTATAAAAGTCTCCGTTGTGACCGTTTGCATTAAAGCTAGTCTGTTCCATGTAGCTTTGTCCAAACTTTCGAGCAGAAATTCCGTAAAAATTAAGCTCCCAAGTATTATTATTTGATGGATCACCTGTGAATATATAACTAAGATGTAAAAAAAATTAATTACTCTTTTTTTTGCCCAAATGTGTTAAGAATAAATATTTTTTAGAAATGAAGTTCCGTGATGTTATAAATCTATTTTTTGTCTATTATTTCAACCTACAGATTTGTTTTAATCAAAATAGTCAAAATCTACACTATACAACTCTTCACACTTTTTAAGTAATAAAATGGTAAAAAATAAGAAAAACTAAAAACAAAGGCAGCTGTAATTTCTAAATACAGTCTTCGTTAAGATCCCAATGAGCAATCTAAAAAACTGATGCTACAAGAATACATTAATTGTTTTAACAGGAATATAAAGGGTATTGCCTAGTTTCTAGCAGCAAAAGAAAGTGAATGTTTTACCTGAAGTTGTTATTGGCTGCTCCAAACTCTTTAATACTTGTAATATCAACTGATCACTAACACCTGAAATCACAAAGCTTATGTTTAAGTTTTTGACGTATTAGCATTAGCTAAAACCAAACATTGTGTTAAATTTTGCAAAGGCTCTTATTTTCTTTAAAGATTAAGCGAATCGTATTTAAGACCATACAACAAATTCTCCCTTGCAAATTCCTTGAAAAAGTACCATTTTTAAAATATCCGGTGCGTTTGAAGGCACGACAAAAATTGTTTGTTCCTTTTGTAATGATGCCATTTCTTTCATTAGCTGTATATATATATATATATAGATTGCAAGTTCCAAGGTTTCTGTCAGGCACACGAATTTAAGTTTTTTGTTAAGGGATATAAAAATGTATAATCCTTCTGCCTTCAAAGATCAAAATAAAGCTGTTGTGAATTGCAATAAATTGTCGGAAGTATAGTCTTATAAAAATGCAGTCAAGAAATAGTACGAAAAAATAGTACTTTTGAATGAAATTTAAGGGTAGACCATAAACGTGTTTCATTTTCTAAAACTCTTGAGACATTAGACATATAATTTTTATTTATAAATGCACTATATATTGCCTTGGATTTGATTATGTTTCTTTGTTAATTAGGCTAGCAAAGGTAAGTTTCACTTTAAAATGTGTTTTATTACATTTATCGCAAAAATAGAAAATCACTCGTGACTTATATGGGTGCCTCTATAACAACATGATAGATAAAAATTGTATGAAATGTAATAAACTTAATAGAGAAAATTGTATTGCCACATTTTATTGCAAAAAGTTTTGTATATTTAACAATTATTGATGTGCATATAAGCATTATAGGATTTTAGTATCGTTTGAAAGAGCAGTTCTTGAAAACTACATATTCAAAAAAAAACAAATATATTCAGGTGACAACTTTTTTTGCAATTACGGTTTAAAAGTCCAGATTTTCCTTACATTTTTGCCCACTGGGCTCAGGTATCCGGTTCATGTTGTGACGTCATGTAAGGAACACAGTCACATAAGCTCCATTTTAAAAATTATTTGCTTTTTGAAATAATAAATAATTTCACCAATATTTCGCCTATTGCATTGTTTTTGCTTAGCAATGTACTCATCTGGGTCAGAAACATCATCTTCAGATTCATCAGAAAATGAAAACTATGATATATAATTGGAGGACAGTGTTTTAACGGTGTCTGTTATTGCAAATCGGTACATCGTCTTGCGAATACATGGCATTTGGCATGATGCGACAGTACTAAAGATAAAAGCTTGCTAAACTACTATAATGTTAGACAAGTGGTTACTACATCATATCACCCGACCGCGCAGGCCCAGTTACTTAGCGGTAAAACCGAGCGCTTAAACTGGTGTATTTTTTAAACTTGACGGACTGTACAGCGCAAATACTTGTCCGATTACATGAAATATTTGGAAAATGGTTTTTGACATTACGTATATTTGTTGCAAATTATGTTAAAGTTGTGTTGGGTTTCAATTGTACATTCGGGTACGTTGGGGACGATAAGGAACAATATAGAAAACATGAGTGGAACGGAAGTAGAGAGAGCAGAGAACGGAAGTGAGACGAGTGAGGCATGCGAGACGAATGAGACAAGCGAGAGAAGCGAGATACTTTGAGGAGTAATAATAAAAATTGTTTAAGAAACCAAAGTTGTGATTGTGATTATTCTGTTATATACAGAACGATATCTTTCATTGCAAAGTTCAATCTTATCTGGCGGTATGAGGCATCTAGGAATCAATGTTTGAGAGGTTCTACCTGTCATAGATAACAATGTTTCAAAACATGTCAAAAATATAAGTGTTTGTGCTCAATTATTGTAATACACAATTTTTAAAGGCAATTCCGTGGTGGTTAAGATCTGCAAGGTTCAAAATGATCTATCATAAGTTCAAATACGCCTCAAATACGTCCTAAACTTTACATATCACACATTCAATAGTCTTATAGTACGTACTTATCAGCAGTTGAGCATATGTAAATATTGCCATATAAAGTAGAAATTGCTCTGCTAATTATTGCCAAATACAAAAAATACAAAATACCAGAATTGGACAAACTATTAAAAATTCATTTAGCGTCAAAATGGATCAAAACAATAGCTAAGTTTAGCAACTAAATAAAGCCATCACTACCAGATTGCAGTGTAGATCTTTCCTTGCGATTTCTTACTGCGTGGAATGTAAGTCTCACGGATGGTATACCAGTACATTGAGTTTGACAGTTTTGACTGTAACAAGCCCGATAAACATCTCGTCTTTGGGTTTAACTGACGGCGTCGCTAGTTGTGCAGACACAACAGAGCTTGTTTCATGTTTGTTCTTGCTATTTATTGCCTCTTGAGATTCTTGAAAGCAGTTTCGATTCAATTTATAAAGAAATAGAATTCCGCAAATCACAAATAATGATATAATATCTCTATTAAATCGAAAGAAAAAAAAGTATATTTGTGAGGTACGCTTGCTTCTCATGAGAGAGTTGATGAAATGGTCCAATCAAATGCTATTTTAGATCCAACAGAGAACGTCGTACAAAATCATAGACATTGTTAAAAGCAGAGTTCAAGGTCAAACACTTGCATGCAGCTCAAAATTTTCCTTGGGACCTGAAAATTTCTCAGGTACCTCAGAAGCCATAGCAACTGCAAATTTTAGGCAATCAGAATGCTCATTCAAGCTCATATATCTCAGTAGCCACAAACAAGTACCTCACATGAGGGATTTGAGGTACCCTATACCTGCACTGTTTAGTCTATCCTTTTGGTTTTGTTTGTCAAAAATCTTTAACACGCACAATTCGAGTTGCTAAGATCTTTAGGTGTAGTTCTCCATGGACGTCAGACATATTATCAACTTGATTCAATGTGTACCATACCTCTCCACTGTTTGGGCTCAAAGATAACATATCTTGCCGAGAAAGTGCAACTTTTCCAGTTATATTTCCAATGCATAGTTGGTAATTTGATCAATTATCATATTCTGGTATTGTAGAGCATAAAACGTTTAACTTCATCGGTCACATTTTGAATTAATGACGACATACGAAAATTTCCTTTTTAACAATTTATTATAATGATTGATTTATTTCACTTTTTCATTAAAAGATTTGAACTGAGCAAAGTTTATTGCAATCGGAGTTAAAATTTGCAATCTTTTGGTACTACAATACTACGATTGCGCCAAAAAATAGCACTTCTACACGAAGGCTAGTGCAGTTAATAATGAAGAAAAAGACAATTCTGTTGATGATTCTGATTTACTCTCGAGATTGTCATTAGGGTAATGGCCGAACGGTGGAGGCGATCCCAGCCTAAGGGTGTTCGGGGGCATGCTCTCCAATAAAATATTGAAACAAGGATGCTGGAAATGTAATTTCCTGCGTTTTGGGGTCGTCTTTAAGCTATTTTTGTCATGATCATGATGGACGATGTATTCATCATTTCTTTGATGAGTTGGTTAAAGAAAAGTAACGAAAGATCATCAAATTAAAAACGTTTTGCTTAGTGTTATGGCTGCAGTCGTAGCTAGAATGTTGATTGGGAGGTATTTAGTCGTATATTTATAGCTGTTCTTTACTGATTTCTTTAGAAAGCAAAATCACTTTTAAAGTAATCATTTGCGCACAATTGAATACCCCTCTCCCCCCACATTAGCATTCTAGCTACGAAACTCATCATAGCTTATTAGCATGCCTAAGATTCACTTCACAAATGAACTTTTCTTTTACCTAAATATGTAATATGGGCTAGTTCTTTGCATATCCCTTCCTAAAACTGCCTGTATTTAAGAAATTGTAAACATTATGATTATCACTGAAGACACTCATCATACTTTGAAAACCTGTACTAATTCTATGGCAAAATTAAGTAGAATGCATGTGATGAACAGATTAAGCACTTAGGCATTTGCCGATTGTTCTAGTAAAAGTGGCATATTATGCTAGTGGCAGTGCTCGTTTTTTGCCCAAATTATGCTCAAATTATGCTCGCTTTTCAAAATTATGCTACTTTTTTAAAAAATTATTCTGTGCACAAACGTCACAACTCACAAGACAAGTTTGAAAATGTATTTTATTAACCCTGGCCAGACGTTCTGGGCTCGGTTGTTCAAAACCTGGGTAACTTTATCCGGTGGTTGGGCCTATACGGCGAATAAATCTGATATCCAGCGGATAGTTACCCAGCGAAATAAAGTAGGTTGCACAAAGCCTGGATAGTGTGGTGGATAACTATCCGCGGATAGCTTGCTAGTTGCTAACCATCGCGTGTAGCAGAGCACGACACAGTTTGCGCAAGGTTTTGCACTCAAATGGCCTCCAGTTACCATGGTAAAGTATGCAAATTTCGAGTAAACAACGAACGGTGCGCGCGCTAGCAACAACGAACTGTGCGCGCTGGGTTTCAAAACAAATAAAAACAAATACAGTGAAAACTTAACAATGCAGTTTCTGATAAAGCCCTGGATAACAAATTTAACATTGAATAATCTCGCTCGTTTCTGAACCACGCAGTCCGGCTTGACTTCTCTAATTTGTTCTCCAACAGTTAATTAGCGCGTGTTATATTGAAGCATCACACTTGCTTGCAAGTAATCTGCAAGTGCACGATCTTGTTGATCGTTGAATGAAGCTGCCAGGATGCTGAATACTCTCTCTGCGGCAGCAAACGATGGTTGTACCAACAGTATTTTCTTCACTGCCATGGACCAATTTGGGAGACGGTCTGCGTGGGCCTGCCACCACTCCACCTTCTTTTCCTCTTGTTCAATGACCACATCCTGAGCAGCAGCGACGTACTGTGGAAGCTCTCTAATTAGGCCATTGATAGTTGCATCATTGTCGAGGAAAGGGAAAATCCTTAGGGCTTCTATTGTGGCGGGTGTAGGCCTCATCCATTGAACGGCAACTGGACACATGATTCTTGCAGCTTTGAAGGCCGTGACGGTGTCATAGAGCTTCACGTTAAACTTCTGCAAGAACCAAAGTATAGCTGGCTGTACACAAGCTTTTGCCTTCCGTTCTAGATCCGCGGCTCTCTGAGTAGCATCTTCGTTGGAAATTGCGGCAGCAACTGCGCGTACATTAGAAAAGTGCGGAGTTTGGCATGCCTCGGCGACAGCCTTTAACTTCTCGTAGCATGAAAACACAAGGGGCCCGTCACCTTCCAAGTAGTATGTAGCTTTGACAAAATGCTCTCCTACATCAATGGTCACAGCCAACTTGAGCTTAAGATCGACAAAGCGCTGAGGATCTAAGAGTATAGCTCGAAGCTGTGCTACAATCTTTGGAGCAATGTTCTCTACTTCCGCATCATTCAGGAATCCAGCAACGTCTCCAAACTGCTCCAGTAGCTGCCTGTAAACTTCCCATTTTGACCACCAGCGTGTTTCGCTATGCGATTTCGGCTTTCGATCGGTTAGATCCTGCCATGCCAACTTTGCTTTATGGCTGTGACTGAATAAGCGTACCCACAGGTTTCCAAACTCCAAAAGAGTAGGAATTTCCAGATGTTTTCCAACATTATCGAGCGTGTGGAAAAAGCAGACAATGTTCAACATCTTTGGGAAGATGAATGCTATCCGATCCAATGCTGCTTGATTGACACTTGCTCCATCCCTCATCGCTGCAAGCAAAGAGTTCGCCTTGATCCCAAATTCAACGCAAAGGGCTTCGTTGAGAACTCTTGCTAGTTCTTCTGAATTCACCGACTTTGAGCAAATGTCAATTCTTATAAGACGCTGTGTTATCATCCACTCATCATTAATAAAGCGAAGGATTATCGCAATAGCCTCACCTTGCCTGGTGCTCCCGTCAAATATTACTGAAACGTCCCTTGTCATATCTTCTCCTGGCAAAGACAGTTCCTTCTTTATTCTCTAAACCTCTTGCTTGAAAATAAGAGAAACATACTGTCCGAGATGCGCACTATGAGTGAAGCGATACCCATTTTTCTCTGGCCAAGGAGCCTGCTAGAGTAGCCTGTCTATCTTCCCGATTGGATTCCCTGCTTTCAAAAATTCCTCCACTACTTCCTGTCGTATGCTTGCTCAGCCAACGGCAGCATGTTGTCTTTACGAGTCTTCTCTCTGCTGAGTGCCTCGGCTATCGTTTGTTCTCTTAACCTTGATCTCTTCAGCGCATCTTTCCCTTTGGCATGTTTTCTTGAACTACAATGTGATCCTAAAATGCTCTTTTTGGATGATACCATTTCTCTGCAGGCATTGCAAAAGATCGTTGTGCCTCTGAAACTCAGGTGCTGATCAGGGAACTGATTAATACGATCTTGCAAAGGGACATTTTTCGCATTAGTGACATTACTCGTCCCCCTCCTCTTGTATTTTCCAGTGGTGGATTCGAAGCGTCTATACCGGGCAAGTTGTGCAGGCTTTGGTCTATCCTCGCTGTTCTCGCAACCTTGTAAACTATCGGGATGTAAGTTCATTGCACTTGACTGGTTTGGCGTGGCGTCCGCCATTTTGAAACGAGCACTGGGAGAAAGACTAAGGAGTCTGGGACCGAGACACAGACTTCCTGTTCCGTTTCATCGAACTCCCGCGGTATCTCAACACAAGTAAAAAAAAATCGAAAAATAGGAGTGGAAGCAACTGTTAATAGTAATCTATCGTTTTTAGTAGCTGAGATCTTCGTTTTCTTGAATTGTTCTAAAATTGTGCTATTAAGACAAGAAAATATACGGATTATGCTAGCGGTGCTACTTCTTGAAAAAGGGCAAAAATTATGCTCAATTCCTCAGATTATGCCAAAAATTATGCTAGCACAATCGGCAAGAGCCTATAAGCACTACGCGAAAAAATAATCATTTAAACGATAATGTCATCCTTTAAAGTCCTTTATTGTTTTTATTGTAAGAAGAAATCTAGTTACTTGATAAAATTGTAATCTTTTTCCTATATCGGTAACGAAAGAATCTAGTACCGATTCTTTGTTAGTAAAAGGGGGATTATTATTAGTTTGGATGGCCGTTAAAGTTCTCATACAATTAAAATATTGGAATACCCAGTTCATAAATTATAAGATATGGTTTAATCAGTCATCAAACAGCTAATAAAGCTTATCATAAAGACTCTGAAAACAAAATAAACGCTACCAAGATGTGAAATTGTATAAGGGCAAGTGAATTAGAAAATACATACTACATCACAACTTCGTGAAATTTGGAACTATAATTCAACAACATTCGATAAATTGACATTCGATAAATTGACATTCGATAAATTGACATTAAAAGTAATTTCCCCTTGTTTTAGTCAGGCATGGTTTATCTCTTTGCAAAATAGCAGTGATGGATCACCGTCTAAAGTATCCAAAGTCGTAAAGTTTTAATTAGCTTTGTTTAACGATTTTTTGGCAAGGAAGTGAACAATCAACTGCACATATTTGCCTATTGGGCGAAAGAGAACTTGCCCAATCCTGCCCCCGATCAAACCTGAATTTATTCTCTTGCAAATTTCAGTTCTTCAACTGCCTGATAGTTTAAAGAGAGAAATCATACACTTTTTATTAGCAGTATTGTTTGCTGTAAAACACTGAATTATCTTAGCAACTTTTAATAGTGGTGGTTGATTAAAACAAAAAAAATGTCAGCGCTATATGCATGTAGCTATGTTGTAAAAATTAATTAGTCATCGCTGTAAAATCTTTCAACGTCATAAAAATCATTGTAACATTCGTTGATCCTTTTTTTGCGTCATATTGTAAATTTCGTCTTATGAGTATGAGGAGCGTGTTTGGTCTGCTTTAGTCTTTAGATATTTCAATGCTTTTTGTGAAAATACAATCATCTCCTCGACGGATGAACTAATTTCATTTTTAAACATGATTTCGAATGCCCAATTTCATTATTTTGAGAGCGCTCTGTATACCTGGCTGATGTTTTTTATACTTCAAGATAAAAAAGATCGAAACATAAACCATGATAAAGAATTTCGTAGTGCATGAAAGTTTTTTCATACTATTCCAAAAATTTACCTCCGTCCCAAATGTATTCGGAACACGAAGAATAATCACTATCACAACTTGGTTTCATAAACAATTTTTATTACAAAATTATCCCTTCTCCTTCTCTCAACATCTCTTTTGTCTCCCTGCTTGTCTCCTTCTCACTTCCGTTCTCTGCTCTCTCTACTTCCGTTCCACTCATGTTTTCTATATTGTTCTTTATCGTCCCCAACGTACCGAATGTACAATTAACCCAACACAACTTTAACATAATTTTGCAACACCCTCCCGTGACTACGAATGAGTCACATGTTATATCACTGTCTCGAAGTCTATTTCATTCCTGTTCCATTAGCTCCTGATTTATCGCCTCCGCAACCACAGCAGCAGCTTGTCGTCTTGGTCTGATTCTTCGGCGTTCACTCGCAACTTCTTTTGATGGTTGCTGACGTCGCATTGTAATTCTAAAGGATAAATCAGTTGGATTGGTCTCTCAAGAGATATTTTCCACTGAAGTTTGACTCCTCTCACAACTCCATCCCTTCCACGGATCAACATCGTTACCTTTCCGATCTTCCACATATTTCTGTTTTTCTCATCACCCTTAATTAAAACGATATCTCCCTCTTTCGGATGAGATTCGGTTGCTGATTTGTTAACTTGATTGCGTTGGCGTAGACTTGTTAAATATTCTCGCTGCCATCTGTTCCCAATTGGGTTTTGATTTTGTGCAAATACTTTGCTCGCTTCCGTAATTCACCGTCCTTAATGTGATGACTCTCCACCTCAGGGATGACATTCGTCTGTTGCAGTACGAACGAAGATGGCGTCAGTACGGGGAGTTCAACACATCCTCTACATAGCTCAATGGTCGATTGTTCATACAAATTTCTACGTCCAGAACAACTTCTGCCAGTTCATCGAATTTCAGAAGTCCTTTACCAACGACTTTGTAAAATGATGATTTGAATACACCGATCAATCGCTCAAATTGGCCTCCCCACCAGGGTGCGGGACAGATTGAATCTCCATTTAATGCTATGTTTACTGAGCTGCTGTGAAACCTCTCGTCTTGCATTGCTCTCTTTAACCATGCTGCTGCAGCTTGGAACGTTTTTGCATTGTCCGAATAGATCAGCGAAGGACGACCTCGCCTTGCTATGAGCCGTTTTAGACTTTGCAGGAAAGAAGTTGTCTCAAGACTTTTCAACAATTCAAGATACTCCTCGCGTCAAACTACAGGAAAAGAGAGCACTAGATAGGCTTTTCCTTCTTGATTTTTCTTGACTTTATACTTAATCGGACCGGCGAAATCGACACCAATGACTTTATACGGTGTGGTTCCTTCTGTTCGAGTTTTTGGTAAAGGAGCAGGTATTGGAGCTTGATACAGTTTGGTCGTGAATCTCTTGCATCTGTAGCATCTCTTCCTTTGCTTTTTGACTAATCGACGAAGCCGAGGAACCCTCCTTTCTCGGACCTTTGCCATAAAAGTATAACTCCCCATGGAGTGTTTCCAAGTGTGCATCTTCCACTAACTTCACGGTGAATAGAGCGTCATCAGGCAAGTAAATAGGGAACTCTCCTTGTATCCGACCGTGACATCTTAAAATCTCGTCATCGTCGGATTGTACATTTAACTGAATCAGATCCGTTTGAGACTTAGGGTTTTCTGCGACTCCGGCTTGTACCATTTTTATCCATGACATGTGTTGCTCTTCCACTTCTTCAGATGTTAGTGGCCCGTGCTTTCTATTATCTCTGTTTTGTCGAGCATTATCAATAAATCGTTTCACCCACGCCCCAATACGAATCGCCTTCCGCAATGGATGTTTTCAAGAATATCACTGAATATTGCCAAGTCTGACCGCTGGATAGCCGTGCTCAAAACTACTCTCGTCGCCTTTGCTTCACTTTTGGGAGTCAGTCGACGGTTTGACTATAAGATCTGGTGGCCAAAGACTACGCTCTGATAGCCAGGCAGGACCTTTCATCCACATCTCGGTCAGTTTGCCACCTCTGCTTCCGAGGTCGGCCGGATTGTCGGTTGTTGGCACATGATGCCACACGATCTCATTAGAAGCTCGGATTTTTGCCACTCGATGCGACACGAATTGTTTATAATCCCCCTCTCCTTTAATCCACCATAAAGCTACAGTACTATCTGACCAGCAGTGTTTTTTGTGTGGAATTTGTCTCAGCGCATTGCTAGCATTCGATACCAAATTTGCGGCCATATGACTTGCAACAATCTCTAACCTCGGGATAGTCAGTCCTCTCTTGGCAAGTCTTGATTTCGCTGCCAGTAATTCCTGAGTAACTCTAGATGGTTGTTTAGCGACTGTGTAGACGACTGCGCACAAACCTTCACCGCTGGCATCCCCAAATCCATGAATCTCTAAGCTACAGACGGGTTCTTGGAACGACAGAGCCGCTCTTGGCACGGTCACTTCGCTTGGTAAGGTGTTTTCCCACTTCTCCCAACTCTGCTTCAATTTACCAATCAATTCTGCGTCCCAGGGTAATTTCAGGTCACACACCTCTCGATAGATTTGTTTGCCTTGCAAAAGCAGAGGGATGCAATTCCTATTGGATCATAAATCTTCGCCAGTCGACTTAAAATGTTGCGCTTCGTTGGCGATTTCCAATGTCCTATTTGTACACTTAACGTATCTTTCTCTTTATTCCACGTTGTACCCAGGATCTTCGTCTCAGTTGGCTGCACCCCAAATTGTTGTTTGGCCGCTGTTTGCTCTTCATGATTTTTGTTAACACTACCTTCATCTAACTCCTTTGCATTTGATGCCCACTTATGAAGGGTAAAGGTTGCGTCACCCAGAATGTCAATAGCTTCCAATTTCCTTTTTCGTGCTTCCTCCACAGTGCATCCTCCTGAAATGATGTCATCAACGTACAGACACCTTCTCAGAGCCTCAACTGCGTCTGGAGCTTTGCTTTTCCAGTGATCCAAATGTGTTTCGAGAACTCCCCCAAGTAGGAATGGAGAAGAAACCAATCCAAACAAAACTCTCGTGAACCGTAGTACTTCTACATCAGCCTGTGGATTTAATCGCCAGTGAAATCTTAAAGAATCCCGCTCACTTTTGCGTACACGAATTTGGAGAAATGCCTTTTGAATATCCCCAGTGATTGCAACAGGAAAACTTCGCGCTCTTACCAGCACTTCCCACAGCTTGTTATTTAGCGAAGGTCCGCGTACGGGCATTCGTTTAAAGGGACTTTCTGGTGAAGCTTTTGCTGATGCATCGTACACTCTCAGTTTAGTGGACTGCGCTGACTCGCGTACGACTTCTTTGTGAGGTATGTAGAATTCATTACCTTTTGCTACGTTAGTTGCTGGTTCAACTATGCCATTGTGCTTTTGGTCTTGGATTACTGCGTTGTAATCTTCAGTTAATTTCTTTCGCTGTAATCGTCGCTCTAAAGATTCCAACCTTCTGATGCTTCCTGTTTTGTTTGATGGGAGGTGGATGATTTCCACGCCATGGAAGACCGGTCTCGTACCAGCCCTCCGGTGATCGCGTTAATTGCTCTTTGAATTCGTTATACACCATTGATTGGTCGTGTTCAGCAGTGTCTGCTAGGCCCAGCACATCCAACCTGCAGAGATCTTCATAATCCTTCTGCGAAACTTGGGTAAGCAACATCCTTTACTGTTTGGTTCCACACCAGGGCTCATGGCAAACCATCCGAGTTTTGTTTTTTCTGCAATTGGTTGCCCCTCAGTTCCCACTAGTGGATTCGTGCGAGTTTTTATCCGTGCATATTCACCGCTTCCCAAAACGATATGGACAGGTAATTGAGCTTTCTGATCATTATCAACAAATTTTGCATTCTTCAGGTGTTCAAACTCTCTTTGTAAGTTTTCATAGTGTGGATTGTCCACTGTGAGTAGCTCTTCCTTTTCCACCTTGATCAACTTCACCTTCATTGAATAATCACTGTCTACTGCTTCAACTTCCCCTTCATAGATTTCCAGTCTTGTTGTTTTTGATGTTAGAAGCATGTCAACTTTAGTGGTTTGTGTCTCAATTGGTTTTACCCTCAGCATAGATGCAAGTTTACCAGATATGTATGAGCTTCCAGCCCCTGAGTCGATCAATGCACGACATGTAATTCCATTTATCTTGACAACAAGAATGGGGAAAATTCCTTCACCAGTACATCCATCTGTAGTCAACACAGTCTGACCTGTTTTTGGTGGTTCCTCTCGATTGGTGACATCACATATGCTTGTATGGTGTCGTTTGTGGCAATTTCTACATGATGACTTGCTGGGGCAAGCGTTAGCATGAAGCTGTCCTGCTGTGCAGTTGAAACAAAGTTTCTTTTTGACTAAAATTGCTCTTCTCTCCTTGACAGTACTGATTACTTTACATTCCCCGATTTATGATTTCCTTCACAGTAGACGCACATCCCTTTTCTTTGAGTATGAAAGACTTTCTCTGACCTTCTAGATTTCCATCCAGGTGTGTCTGGCTCTTTCTCACAGACTGGATTTCGCCTGGTCCACTGTCTGACTGCTTCAGTAAGCTTGGAAAAGTCCCAACTTTCCCATTCTGGATCTTTTCTAACAAGGTCCCCACGTATGGCTGGGAGTTTGTCTAGAGTCATGGAAACATTTCCTTGGACATCTTTCAGTTTACCCAGCGTTTCCAAAGCTTGGACACTGTGATTTAACTTCTCACTAAATTTGGCAATCTTTCTCGGGTGTGCTCCGGAGATATGAGGCAAGTCCATGATCTCTTTTATGTAAGCTTTTATAATTTCCGAATTCTTCCCATACTGATCTTTTAAAATTGACTTCGCTCTATTGTATCCTTCGGTGGTAAAGGGTAATGATTCTACTCATCGCTTAACTTTGGGCCCAAGGAAACCACACAGATATGTGAATTTGTTGATGGCAGCTATATTTGACTTGTCCACCGTCTCCGTAAATTGCCCCCAAAATCTGGGCCAATCCATGTATTCCCCCTCAAATTTCGTAATATTTATCTTTGGTAATCTCACCGACATACCTTCATCATTTATTTTTGAGTCCCCGGACTTTGAATTTTGGATTTTTGCATTTACTTGAGCCTTTGTTTCTTGAAGCTTTACTTCAAATCTAAGTTGCTCCTCGCGAGCGTGATTTTCCTCTTCTAATTTCTTATTGTTCAGCCAGTGTTGTAGCTTGTTTATTTCGTCTTCGGCTTCGCTTATTTTTGTTTCGATTTCCGCATTCCAATCGCTGATTTCTTCAAGGTCGTCTTCTCTTTCGATTTTCGCTGCTTCTACAGCTCTTTTAAAATTGTCAGCTTCGTTTATAGTTGTTTTGAGTGCGTTCAGTTGTCGTTCGATAGTTTCTTGCTTTCCCGAATCTAATATTTTAGCTGTTCTTTGAGCAGATAACTTTAGTTGAGTTAATTTTATGTTGAGTTTTGCTTCGTCGTTTGCCATGTTTGTATGGCACGTGTAATATCTCTTACGAAATTTTCACAGTTTATCACAATAACAATCCTTCGTCGGTAGGTGCCACGTATTCCGAAAATTTACCTCCGTCCCAAATGTATTCGGAACACGAAGAATAATCACTATCACAACTTGGTTTCATAAACAATTTTTATTATTACTTCTTAAAGTATCCCTTCTCGCTTCTCTCGCTTGTCTCTTTTGTCTCGCTTGTCTCACTTCTCACTTCCGTTCTCTGCTCTCTCTACTTCCGTTCCACTCATGTTTTCTATATTGTTCTTTATCGTCCCCAACGTACCCGAATGTACAATTAAAACCCAACACAACTTTAACATAATTTGCAACAATACTATTAAAAACAATTTATTTATTTTATTTAACCTTAAAATATAAACATAACCCAAAGGTTCTCATAACAAAAATTCATTAATCACAGTTAATTATCTTCATCATTCACAGTGTCAGTAAAGCGGTATTCTTTTAAAAGTCTGTTAATAAGGAACTTTCTCTTGCGAAAGGGTGCTTCCATATCTTCTTATGGTCAAAGTCGTCGTTTTCTATTAATGCTTTCTTTGTATTGATTATTTTTCTGTAGATGGGATCTTTTTTAAGTGATTCATCCACAACCTGGATCTTCAGTTGAATGCTCATCAAGACCCATGTTCAAAAGTTTTTATTTCATTTTATCAAAATTTACAATACTTCTTTCCCTTGCCTTCACTAACTATGGCACCCAAGGTTCAATCTCCTCTCCAGTTGCGGTATCCCTTTCTGTTGACATCAAACTTTTGGATTCATCGGTGGATTTTTTCAAAGCATTATCTTCACTCTCTATGTCGTGACTGTTCTAGTCAGATTGAGATATTTCTTCCTGATCTCTAAGAGTACAGTACTCTTTCTCGCGACAGGGTAAGTTAAAACCTCGATTAAATACTTTTCCACAATATTTGCAGCTCATTCCGTCTTGAATACTTTTCTGAAAATGTGATGTTGTTAGGTAGCATCGTGCATTTATGAGCATTTGAGCAAGTGTTTATGAGCAGTTATGAGTGACTTTGAGTAAGTGCTCATCTGCTCATAAGACATATATGAAGGTTAACTCTTGACTGATGCTACTACCATTATTTATATCCATATGTTACTGAACGTGTTCGTGTGAGGCATAAGCATTTGAGCAAGTGTTTAATAGAACTTATATGTAATTTTTGAGTAAGTGCTCATCTTTGTATTAGGTGGTATAGATCGTGTTTCTTCTTAAAAAATACAATTCCATTCCCCTTTTTTTAAAAACGTGTTCGTCAAGTAACAGTAAACATACAACTTAACGCAACGTATAACATCTAGAGAATTTTATATTATTCAAAGCAATTACACAGTGGATTTATACTTTAGTCTACACCTGTTATCAATAAAATTAAAAAGATGTAGAAAGTAGGAAGGTGTTTTTATCTCTGTATAAATCAACATCCGCTCTACCCATGTTGCTTCTAGCAGATTTTCAAAGTACATCTCCTGAGATTGAGAAAGTCCAAGGTACTTTAGGAATTTGAAGGCTTTTGATATTCCATGCCACACATGTTCTCGATTGATAAAATTCAGTGTAAAGTTAGAAAAAAAGGAACCATTGATCCTCCTCACTCGACATTCCCAAGCAGTTTTCATAATCTGTTCAAGGTTCAGATTGATTTCCATCGCTTTCAGATCTTCGTAACTCTTGAATCTTTTTATAGAGAGATTCCACCACAATCAATTTTATAAGATCGCTTTGATCAATCTGTTCTACTTTTACTGTGTCTGCAAGCATTTGATCAAACAGGTGTGCCATATTTCTTTTTTATTTTCAATCTCCAGTCAATAAGACAAAACACAACAGCAACTGTCAAAGTAAACAACATTTTCGAATTTTACCTTCAACTATATACTCGTTCAACTGATAAATGTATCATTGGTGCTTTCCGGTGTTTCAATTAGATAATTACACTTCCACATATTGCCAGGACATCAGGTTATGCTCTGTAGCTATTACAGCCTAGGGACCTTTTGATCGTTAAAGTAATAAAATTTGATAATACGATTTAAAATCTTCCCGTACTTTTCAAATCTTAAAAGTTTACGTATATTTATCATTGCGACAATAAAAGCGCATTAGTGTGGACTGGGTTTAAAAAAGCTGTATCCAAGTATATCTTGAATGGATAGTGATGCTTGTTATTTAACTCAAGATTTTTTTAGATAAAACTCGTGCAATGGATATAAAACATCTATGTAAATGAAACCATCGTGCACATGGTAAAGTAGAAGCTGGTTTAGTTATAACCTAATTATATGTTGTGATTTAAACAAAATATTTTTAAAACTTGAAATGGATGTGCGGAATTTTGAACGCAATATCCTTAAACCTTGCAGCATCTGCCTAACTATATAATTTACAAACTGGGTATATCATAAGTTAATATAACTTACACTTTCCGACGGTAGAAAACACGCTTTTGCCTTAAAAGTATAAGTGATTCAATTTCCAATGCATGCGAATTTTTACAATTGAGAATTCATATTTCAATATCTTCCGACTGTCAAGTTAACAACATATCTAGCTGTAAATAAAAAATTCCTGAGAATTCAACATCAACTTCTTTCAAACTTTTCCATGGAAAAAAGAGTTTTTATATCCGCGATTTTACCCGCGACACGCGACATTTTTCCCGCGACAATTAGATACAATCCTTGATTTATAAATGTCACTCTAATTGTCCTGTTTTCAATATACATATGTGTACATGTCTCTTATGCATGTTCTAAAAAAACAAATAACCGCACGCACCATCATAACGCAAAAGCCGGAAAAATTGCTTCATAATTTGCAGCGTCACATTACAGACAAAAGATGTTGAATCGAAATACAAAGTCGTTTCTACAGCAAAGCGATGGACTATTTATTCCCATTTATCCTTAAGTATCCATAACGCGTATATACTTCTGTCAATTAAATGTAAAGCAGCTTTAGTATAGATAAATGGAGGTTTTTCGTGTACACACAATCACAAGTCAATGGGCTACAATCATTTTGAACAATTCAAGTCTGTATTTACTCAGGGTGTACAAAAAAGCTATACACGATTATTCAATTCTCCCATATATTTAGGCAAAAAAATAACTAACGCTGCGCGTTTACACGCCTTAGATGGACAATGAAACCCGCGTCGATTCTTACAAAGAAAATCAACAAATTTTTATATCGGACCAATGCAATAACTATGCAGAAAATAAGAAACAATTAACAAAAATATGTGGCAGAATTCTTAAAAGGAAATTTCATTTATATACTCCTGCGAATATAAATCGATGATCTTGCTTAGATCTACATTTCTTTTCTATTTAAATATTAAATTAATTGAAAATAAAATAAACCACGAATTACTTCATCGAAATTTATTCCCTACAGAACTGTTTCGTATGGCAGTTGTTTAACTTGCCACACTCGTCAGGAGAATAAATATAGCACTATAGCACAACGGAACTTATACACAAAGATGAATAATTAAGTGTTTAGGTGATATAGTATTACATTAATGACGTTAGTAAGTGTTTATTACGATGGCGGCATGCGGAAATGAGTTCGTTTCGTTTATTGAGCGAGCTGAGTTCTGGGTGGAAGATGATGAAGAATTTCTCAGAGAGGCATAAATTACAGCGTTTGGTTTTTTTTGAGTAGGGTTGTGATTTCTTTACAATTTTCCAGTTGATGGTGTATGGTGTGTTAGAGTCTTTTAGTTTCCATATGTGTTTACTGAGTTCTGTGGAGTGTTGTTTTGATTTATTTCGGAATGAGCTGGTGTGGTTCAAGTAGCGTGTTTTAAAAGTGTTCTCCATTAGACGGATGTAGGTTTCTTTGTGTTTGGTTAGTGTGTTGGTGACTGTGGCTTGGTAGACTACCCCTTTGGTTTGGCCTTCTCCTTTTAGTGGGCATTCCTCTTTCTTCCAGCAGTTGCATTTTCTGTCTGTGGTGGCGTTTTTCATCGTTTCTTCTTTGGTTAAAACGGTCTTATTGTGTGTAGAAATTATCGTATCGATGTTTGGCATGCAACTTTAACTTAGCTTAAGTGTGTTTCTGTTGAAGATTTTGCTGAGTGGATTTTTTTTGGAAAGGACCTGTTGACTATACTAAGGAACTTGTTTCCGATGTCTGTGTGGACATTGGAGTTGTATGGTGGGTTGTACCAGGTGATGTTTCTATTCCTGTTTCTGTTATTTGACTTTCGTGTGGTTTGTGGGTTGTATTGTAATTTGTAGTTAAAGCCGCTTTTTGTTAGTGCTTCTTGGCATGGGTGTATGCTTGAGTCGAATGATTGCTTGTTGGATGAGATTCTTGAGAGCCGCTGGTTGATGGTTTCCGGGATTCTGCGTAGGATAGATGGGGGGTGGTTGCTGTGAATGCTTATGTATTGAGGAATATTTCCAGGTTTGTTGTATGGCTTAAAGGATCCAGCTTATTCCGAAATAAATCAAAACAACACTCTACACAACTCGGTAAACACATATGGAAACTAAAAGACTCTAACACACCATACACCATCAACTGGAAAATTGTAAATAAATCATAACCCTTCAAACAAAACCAAACGCTGTAATTTATGCCTCTCGGAGAAATTCTTCATCATCTTCCACCCAGAACTCAGCTCGCTCAATAAACGAAACGAACTCATTTCCGCATGCCGCCATCGTAATAAACACTTACTAACGTCATTAATGTAATACTATATCACCTAAACACTTAATTATTCATCTTTGTGTATAAGTTCCATTGTGCTATAGTGCTATATTTATTCTCCTGACGAGTGTGGCAAGTTAAACAACTGCCATACGAAACAGTTCGGTAGGGAATAAATTTCGATGAAGTAATTCGTGGTTTATTTTATTTTCAATTATACCGCTCTGCTGTGGCATTGAGCACTCTATCCGTGCGATTTTGTTTGCGATAGTTTCTATCACAAAGTTTGAGGACAACAAAGAACAGGAATTTGTGTATATTGAGGATTAACCTCGGTGCGACAATCTTGAATGGTGAGAAATAAAATGTTATATTATTCTAGACCATTGTTTAGATCTCAAAAGAACGTTTTCAGTTTTTGAAGTTGACCACGTACACACACATAATACTTCAGATTTTAAGTTTTTATTGTAAGATACAATCTTTATTGAAATTTAGACATTTACTTTTCAAGATCCTTTCTTTTAAAATATTCAGGTGTCAATAAGGTAACTGCCAAATAATGGACAATAACGAGAAATGTTTATGCTGCAAAGAAATTTCCAATATTTGTGACAAAAATGTAGAGGCAGTAGAAACGAATGAGACCGCTGAAGTCCCTTTGTGCATTACACAACATACTGGTTTTGAGCCTGTTTGTCTTAACAGGTGGGTTTTACAAACAGCTTGGTACCAGTACAAGCAGCAATATGAGGTAGCATATGATGGGCCCGAAGACAAACTGTACCACCATATTGCATATAGACAGTTGGCAAGATGGTGCTGGGGTGTCTTAGGTAGAGAAGTGAGAGTCATCTTGCCATCATGTGCAGTTACTCGCATTAGAGAAACATTTCCTCCACCTGGCCTTGCAGAGGAATTTCAATTTGAAGGCTTTCACTATGTTGATGAATGAAGTATTTTATTATGATATAGGTATACCCATTACAATTACTTTGTATGTCAAAATTAAAGTGGCATAACCAGCTCATTTATAGGTCATGCTATGCACATTAATTATTATTAATTTATTACAAAAAAAACCAGATTTACAAAGAAATGATAATAAATGTGGCTTGGCTATTACACTGGTTATAAAACAAACAAACAAACAACATTTGTATACCGGCCAGTATTAATCCCCGCCAGGGGGTTGACCGGTCCATGAACTTTTCTACGCCAAACGTCTCTATCTCTCGCCATATCTCTCGTTATACCCATCGCCTTCATATCACTGTTCAAAGCATCCATCCATCTCCTTCTCGGTCTACCTCACTGGTTATAATATAACTATAATTAATTACATGAATAGTTTGTGTAATGCAGTGGTGAAACTAGCTATAGCAAAAGGTTTTGCTATATTAATATTTAACAATGAACATTTTTTAAGTAGTACAAAAGTTGTCTTCACTGATTCAACGTCATATTATATGGGTATGGCAAAACCTATTGCCATAGCTAACATCACCACTGACATTTTATGCAAATCTAGACTGATGTTCCTTTACAAGTACTTCTTTCCTGGGTGGACATGATTTAGAAATGTTATTTGGAAGATTCTCGTCATGATGTACAAGTTCAATCTCCTCAGTTTTGCAGGCATTCACAACCTCCGCAAGTAGTTTATCAATGTACTGGTACTCTTTCTTTTCTTTCATTGCTTTTACAACCCATTGCTTCTGTGTTTTAGCAAAAATCATTTTGTAACGGTCTTGCCCTTTGTTTGTCCCTGACTTAATGACTGCTTTATCACGTTTAATATTGTTGTTGTGATCTAATGTTGCTAACTGAGTGCGGGCTACCATCCCAGGAAATAAAATCTCTCGCTTTGGGCAATATTTCAGTAAAGGGAATGGTAAACCTCAACTCTCCTGTGTGACAAAACTCAGATAGCTTCCGCAGGTCTTTTAGAAGCCTCTTGTCACATATCACCTTCTCTGCAGCGATATATGCTTGTGAAGTAGGAGATAACCACTTCTTCTGCTTTGTTTCTTTTCTCTGTTAATTGTTGGTGGCAACATTGATGAAAATATGTGTTCCCCTTCCAGAAATGCTTGTTGGAAATGTGGTTAAGGACAGACTTCCATTTTTCCACCAATTCTTCTGCATTCTTGTTACAACTTGCAGAGCACCACCAAAGATGATTAGAAATGGACTTAATCCAATGGGTCAATTCATCATTTCCCTTAATGTTAGCCTTCTTTGTTAGTTTTTTTGTGACAGATTTAGACAAATGCCACACATCATATTGGTGATCAATATGAGGGTGTTTGTTTTTCATAGCACTGGCTATTTTTACAATGGCTTTATTTAGGATTATTTTCTAACCGTAATGAGTTACACAACCATGTTTATTATTATTCAATGTTTATTAAGGGCAATAGATTGGTTTCACATCAGTGGAAACTGTTGTTAAGGTTGAATTCGGAGGACAAGCAAGCGGCATTACGCACAGTTTCCACACAAAGAAACCTTCGTATTTTTTAAAAAATAATATTAATCGACATTCAAGTTCTATATGTAGTGCGGAAACTGTGCGATAATGGCCTTTATGGATGTGAAACCGTTCTATTAAAACAGAATACAAATAACCAGCTCAATACTTGCATGTAAGCTATAAAAGTTGCTTGTGTATATACCTACGAATAAAAAATTCTGACGTTTCGAAAAGAAACATTTTGTGATTAGGAGAAGCATTTTGACGCAAGTTTATTATGACTGTGCAATGACTTTACATAAAGCTTTGAGGAGCAATTGACGATATGACGTCAATACAAGCCGCTGACATATTTCTACTCCCACGCACCGGATGCCCTAGCTGCAGCATTTCAACTCATTTTTTGTGAAAATATTGAATCAAACAAACAAAAAAAATTGCCGCATATTTATTTTCACGGTACAGACAAAGTTTTAAGACCAACATTATTTTTGGGTGGAGTTCCCTTTTAAATTATGTTAAACACTAGTAACTATCATAGACAACACTTTACATTGTTTCTAGTGAAGTTAATAAAAACAGCAATACTTCTACACATTCTCATTTATGCTTTTTTGTGACCACTATATAAAGTTTATACTCTAGAAATCACCTACCGTGTTGTATTTGCTCGATGGACTAAGTTTCTGTTGTCAGTCTGCTCTTCACTCGAGTTACACAAACACGTTCAATGAAAGTTAAAAATCACAATTTTTATATCAAGTTTCGACGACATCTCTTACAAACCTTCTACATATTTTTTTGGTCATTTAGTATAGTCTGAGTTGTTACCGATAAAAATTTCCTTTTCCTTTGTAACGAAATGTAATTTTTTTTAATAATTGTATCCATAAATTATAATACTCCACCTGTACGCTAAATAACATTTGTAAAAGGTCAATATCGTTATTATCAGTAAATTTAAGTGGTCATTGTACCATAAGTGTTCCGTCTAAAATGTGAATAACTTAAATACGTTATTATGTATATAAGTTATAATAAATTCTGACTTTGCAAAGACACGACAGGAGTGTCAACTACAGGACGTGCTGTGTTGTTTTCACTTTTTCTTTAAATGTCTTCTATGTTCTTTCCTAGAACTTGACTTATTTTACAAAGAAAATACTATTGATGCATATCATCTGGATAATATTTAAAAATTGTTTATCTACAGATTTCTCTTGTTAGTAAAAATGGCCGAATGCCGGAGGCGTTCGCTATCTAGGAGGTCTGGAGGCATGCTCCCCCAGAAAATTTTGATTCAAAGATGCTAAAAATGTAATTTATGGCGTTTTAGCAGTCATCTTTAACCTAAGGTTAAGTCACGTTGAATGGACGCTAGAGTGATCATTTCTTTGAAGAAGTGGTTAAAGAGAAGTAACGTTAGACCATCAAACTTTTGTTTTATAGCTGGGGCCGTAG
Organism: Xenia sp. Carnegie-2017; assembly: GCF_021976095.1. Taxonomy (NCBI): domain Eukaryota; kingdom Metazoa; phylum Cnidaria; class Anthozoa; order Malacalcyonacea; family Xeniidae; genus Xenia; species Xenia sp. Carnegie-2017. The sequence goes on along the minus strand of NW_025813526.1, from coordinate 5,938,445 downwards.
ATAAAATGTTAATTGGGGGAAGGGGTGTTTTTTCATATATTTGACTATGCCTAAGTGGTTTCTTTAGAAAGCAAAATCAGTTTCAAAAGTAATTAGTCGCATACAATTGAATATATCCCCATAAATGTTATGGCTAGGGCCTTCATCATAGCTCATCAGCATGCCTAAGACTCACTGTACAAATGAACTTTTCGTTCACCTAAGTATCTAAAATTGGCCAGGTCTTTACATAACCAGCCTTAAAAATATCTTTATGATTGGCCTGTATAAGAAATTGTAAACATCATGATTATCACTGAAGACACTCATCATATACCTTGAAGGACAAAAAAATTGTAATAATTCCATGCAAAAGTAGAAGGTGATGAACAGACCTTAATTAAGCACAATGTGAAAAATAATGTATTTTATTAAAATAAGTTGAATAATGCTCACAGATGCATTCATGCAATCAGTTATGATGAAACTGTCCATCTTTAGCCCATATAGAGAATTTATCATGTTTGTCATGTATAAGAAGAGTAATGACTGTCTCAATTTCACAATTTATGTATTTAAAAAGTAACAGGTAACAGCAGGTAACATTAACTTCATGGTCATACATGGAATTAGATGCCTGAGAGATATTGCTAGAACATTTATAAATGTCATGGCTTCATGATGGCAGAAAGAATAAAAATCTTGGTGTTAAAATGAATTCTTTATTACTGGTTACATTTAAAGAACTTGAATGAATATGGCTAACACAAGTAGAATGTAAAAACAATAGTTTACACTGAGTCCTAGTTATATTTGTTTAGAAAGTTGGAAACTCCATTTCTCTTAACCTTTTTTCAAACAGATAACAATGCACTCAATATTGTGCTTAAATGATGAAAAATGAAGCTGGTAAACATTTATAATAAAGTAAAATTGTTAACCAAGCAGAAATTGTAGATTAAAGTTCAATCTTTTGATAAATAAATGCTTAAATTATTTATCTGAGTAGGAATAAAAGTCAGGATAGTACATATATATGGTGCAGGATGATACAGAAGCTAATATGCCATAAATAAATAAAACTACAAAATCTATCATCAGTACAGTTTACTACAGGTTTATCATGCGGCAAATTAGAAGAAGGCATATTACCGACTGATTCTATAGTCTCAAAGGATACTCACAGCTACAATACAAGACATAGATCAATAGACAAAATTTTATGACTATTATAAAGTAAAATGATACATGGATGTCTACAGTGATAATCAGCATTTGCAAACAGCTCAGTTAAGGCCATTGAGCTCTGAGTGGCAATGAGAGAGTTATCAAGAAACAATGTAACAGGTTTTGGGGATCATAAGTTATATAAAAGGCACTAACTAAATCAATTTATAAATTTTATATAAAGAACTCTTACACTTAAAAAACACGCAAAATTTCAAAATTGAAAATATGAATTAAATTAGTTTAGATACTAAGCTGAACATATTATAATAATAACAAAATCCAATGCTGCATAGTTGAGTATAACGTGTACTCTGTTTACATTTTAGTGACAAGCACATAAAGTTGTCAGCTTTTGTTAATACAATTGAATTGAAGCAACCATTTTCATATTTCATTTAGATGTACTGCCTGCCAAAATGTGAACAAAGTTTTCTGCTTCATATTATAGATATATTTTCTAGTTGATAAATCCTTGATGTTATTTTAGATCAAAACAGCAATAATCTAATATCTATACATATAACATTTGCTAACCTTTTAGCAATTTATGAATGTTGTAGCTACGTCACGGCAATAGGAAAAAAATTTTCATCGTTACGATAAGTCATCTCTTATCCGTACACGCTGTACTAATATAGAATGTCAAGTCTGCCGAGAATAGTTTTCGTGAGATGGCAGGTTACTAATTTGTCGTAAATAAAAACCGAAGTATTTTCAACTTCGCTTGATTAACCCTTGCTGACACAATGTTAAAAGAATGCCATTCCCATATTATAGTAATTCGACGTACAAACGCATGAGGAGACGCATGAGAAGATTTTGTTCAGCAGGATTTCCACAGGAAGCCGCGCTGAATTTTGGCAAATCGAAGGTTGATTTTAATCAATAACATTAAAATGACGTAAATCATGATTTTGACCAACCAGAGGCTGATTTTAAGCTTACCCATGCATTCGACTTAGTCAAAACTTGCAGGCAACGGGGTTTGCTATAACCTGGGCAATGATCGGGGACGCGCCCATTAGCTTCCTGGTCAGCGGCAGAAGCCTTTACATAATAATCGCTTTAAGTACAATATGTTTCTTGTATAAAATTTCATAGCACAAATCAACACAAAGTATACAAATCTTGCATACCAAACTATTTCTCCTAATAGAACAAATTTTACACACTTTACTTATGGTATAGTAATTAAGCACACATATTATTACAATGTCATGTTGATTTTATGGATAATTCTAACAAATAAATCACGACTTTAATGTTTTTGTGTAGTTCAATTAAGTAATCAATATTTTTTAGAACATGTTACAAGCAACCTCAATAACAAAGAATAATATACTTCACAATGCGAATAATATACTTCGAATAATATACTTCGAATAATAATAATATACTTCAATAATACTTCACAATGCGAATAATATACTTCATATTCGTTATAAAAACGACCGCATATTTTTTAAAAGCCAAATGAACATATAATACAATGTGGGGGTTGTGCTGTATACTTTGTGTGGATTTGTTTTATGAAATTGTGTACAAGAAACATATCGTACTTAAAGCGATTATTATGTAAAGCCTTTTGCCGCTGACCAGGAAGCGAATAGGCGCGTTCCCGATCATCGCCCGGGGTATAGCAAACCCGGCAGGTAACGACGTAGTTGCTCTATGTATGAATTTTGAGTTGGCTAATCGTAGCTACAGGCTTTGATTACTTCATGTAATCCCATTTAAAATTATAAAACTTGCCGCAACTAATTATTATGATGATTTTCTGAGAAATCCTTCAAACTATTTTGACTTTATAAGGACTTTATTTGAAGAGGGGGGGGACACGTAACAGCTGAAAAGCTGACAAACCTGTGGCCCTCTAACTAGGTTATACAGCATTGCAAAAAACTGATAAATGAATAAATATATAAATATTTACAAAATTCTATGATAAAAATAGCAGGACATATAAAAAATATTCAGAAAGATAAAATTAATTTATAAAAAATTAAAGTTAAAATTAGGTAGTGTGCTATTGCTTAATATTGTTTCAAAGTTGTCCAGGTTTTTATATGATCTTATAAAATGCTTTTTTACAGCTGTTTTGAATAGATTTATACTAGGCATTTTTTTGATATCATGGGGAAGGCTGTTCCATAACTTAACTGCGTCAACACTGAATGCCTTGCCACCATCGTTATTTCTTAGGTATTTGGACATACTAAATTTAAATTGCCATGTCTCGTGGACCTATTGTGAACAGAACTGTTCGTCTTGAACAAATCTTTGATATAAATAGGAACATCGCATTTGAGGCTCTTATAAATCATGGCACATTTGTTTAGTTTTATTTCGTCAAAAAAAGGCAACCAGCCAAGTTTGCTAAAGTTTACAATACTTCTAGAATAAGGGTCTACTCCAAGAATTACTCGGGCAGCCCTTTTCTGTAACCTTAGGAGACAATGGAGTTCTTTAACGTCGCAGGTATTCCAAACCATGCTCCCGTACATAAGGACGGGTTTAATCAAAGCGTTATAGTATAAAAGTCTTTTTTTCATTGGAAGGTATCTCTTTATCTTTTTCAATAAACCAATACGCTGAGAAAGCTTGGCCTTTAGGCTAGAAATGTGGTCACTAAATGTAAGATCTTGATCGAGTGTTACACCAAGCAATTTATAAGAGGTTACTTGTTCTATTTCGGCCCCATCAAGGGTCACTGACAGGTGATTGCCATCAACTAATGATGAATGTAGCCTCTTTCCGGTGATAAGTAATGCTTTGGTTTTAACAGCGTTTAGGACCATCCCATTTTCGCTAGACCATTTACTTAATTTATCCATGTATTCTTGAAGACGTCGTTCCAATTCCAAAGGTGCATTATCGATATTAGCGCTGGCTTTAAATGTGGTGTCATCCGCGTAAGCATGAATAGTTGAGTCCGATCCAACAGCTTCGGGAAGATCATTGACGAAAATTAAAAACAGTAGAGGTCCCAATATGCTACCTTGAGGAACACCATTGGTTAGCATAAGTTGTGACGAAGTCGAGTTATTTACAGTGACACACTGTTTGCGATTGAGTAGATAGCTCTGCAATAGCTTTACAACATTATCTGGAAATCCATATGATCTTAACTTTACTAGGAGAATGTCATGATTGATCAAGTCGAATGCCTTGCTATAGTCCACAAAGACTAAGCCGCTGACATTGTTTTTATCAAGGTCAAGAAGGACTTGGTCCAGAAGAAACAACAAAGCAGTATCCGTGGAGTGGTTTTTACGGAACCCTGATTGGAAGCGGTATAAAAGTGCATTTTCTGTTAAGTAGGTGTTCATTGCATTGAAGATGTGTCTTTCAAAGACTTTAGAAAGAATAGGCAAAATACTAATAGGACGATAGTTTTGAATATCTTGCTTGTTTCCTTGATTCTTGAATAGTGATTTAACCTTTGCTATTTTCCATTGTGAGGGAAATGTACAAGTTTCAATACAGTGATTTATAATTTTAGCTATGGAGCATGATATTTCAGGAGCTGCAATCCTTAGAACTCTGGCACCAAGCCCATCGATTCCCGTGGCTTTGTGTGTAGGTATACTTAGAAGATAATCGTTAACCTCACTAGGAGTTATTTGCGGAATAAGATTCTCAATTTGACTGTTAGATTTGTCTTGTGGACCAGGAAGAGCATCATAATGAAATATAGGTGCCGCTTTTATGAAACGTTTATATACATCAGCGAAGAAGCGGTTAAAGCGTTCAGCGATTGAATGGTCATCCTTTATCAGGTTGTTGTTTTCGTCAGCAATAGAGAGGGAGTCGTCATTATTCCTTGTATCTTTAGATAGGTCTTTAATTAAAGACCAAAGTTCCTTTGGACATTTTTGATTTTTACTGAACTGAGTTTTAAAGTACTGTTCCTTCGCATTTCTTAGTTTCCTCGTCACTTTGTTTTTAATCAGTTTAAAAGCAGACCAATCTTGTTCATTTTGTGTTCTCCTGGCCCTCTTTAGAAGATTATCGCGTTTATTTATTTCGTTGTATAGATCATTAGTGAACCATTTCGGCTGATTGATTTTCTTTACACTCTTGAACTTTAAAGGTGCGTGATTATCAAGAATGTCATTAAAGGTTTTGTACCAAGATTCAACAATGTTATCGGCATCTCGAAAAACAAAGGAGATATCCCAAGGGGCTTCTCTTAAGTCTCGTAGAAAGCACTCTTTGTTGATTTTGTCGATATTTCTGTATTTGATTTTGGAATGTTGTTTACGTTGTGCATCCATAGTTTTGTAGCACCTCAAGATAGTGACCGGCAGGTGATCGGAAAGTCCAGATTTACCTATGGCTACTTCTCTAATTCTAGCAGGATGACTAGAATAAATATGGTCTAAGCACGCATCAGAGGCAGGTCTTGTTACTCTATTTACCATCTGCGTTAATCCAAGACTGTTCAGTGTCTTTGCGAGACAATGTTTTGAATAACAGTTGAAATCAATATAATCTAAATTGAAGTCTCCCAGAATAATCAATTCATTGTTTTGCAGATGGGCATTTTCAATATTTTTACCCAAACTCTCATTATAATCTTTGTTGGCTGAAGGTGGACGGTAAACACCAGATATCAAAATCGGTCTCTTTGATTTATGAGGACAAATTTGAAGCCAGAGAGTTTCAAGATCATCCAGTTCCAAATCTCTTCGAAGTGAAGCCATAACTTTCTCATTTACATACGCAATTATGCCGCCACCTTTCTTCCCGATTCGATCTTTTCTGTGTAATGTGTAGCCGGGTATCATGTAATAGCTGTCTGGAATTTTACTAGATCCGAACGTCTCAGTGAGAATTAAGACGTCGAGTTTAGCAGCACTGTTGTTGTTCGAGGTGAGCATTATAGATAATTCTTCCAATTTGGTGTCAGTCAGTCTTTGGATGTTCCAGTGGCAGACTGATAAGCCTCTGAAGCCTACAGGAAGTTGAAGGTTATTAGGTCCTGGATTGACGGCAATATTGCCAGATAGAAGAATACGCAGACAAAATTGGCCAAGTTTGATGAACCGCAACAACGCCTGCAGCTTCAAATTCAAATCGCAAGGTGTGCATTTCGAAGGCTTTGACTTACAGTCGAACGTAGGTGGAGCAGATATTTCCTTCCCAATGAAGAATCTGACTGTAAAGCGATCGAATTCAGGTGTAATTGAAGTAAATTGGCCAAGTAAAAGGCTGATAATAGTTAATTGAAGAACGACGGCAAAAACACGTCTGCACGCCATGACTAATTTATGCTTTACAAATTGTTCTTTGTAATGGATCATTGAAAAAAAAAGAATTACTACATTTCTGGATTTTACCACATCAGGTGACGTACTTGACGTGGTCTGGATCTACCCATGCAACAAAGATAGAGTGAACCAGTTATATTCCTGAAACAATTTAATTATCAACGCGTAATTATATAAGTAGATAAGTGTCTTAACAATAATATTAATAAGTATGAGTATAACGTATCTCCTCTGTCTTAGTACAACCGCTAGTCTTTATTCTTGAGCGTTCGTGAGTCCAACAATGACTCACAATAGTTTTCCTAACAGGGTAAAGGCACAGAAGCCAAAAGATAGTTATGGCACAAAAGCCAAGAAAGTCGTCTGGTAGATTGTAGCTTGTCAAACCTACTTCAATAAGCTACGCCTCCTAAGTTTGTCTCCTCGTAGGTTGCCCTCGTAGGTTGTACTCAGTGGTTTAAACTACTCATATATATATAATATCTAATGGGAAGTATTGTGCTTTTGTGTCTTACATCCCATACGCAATACAGTATGTTACAGCAAGATATAGTCAACCACAATAACAAAAAATGCGGTTGCAGTTCTAAAATATGTGTTTACGCATGTAAGCTAGCTTCTAACGCATGCAAGCAAGCTTTTGGATTATGTCCCAATTAGTAATAACATCGCAAAATGGGTATTAAAGTTAAAATATATAAATATGAAATTATAATATGATATAACAATGGTTTATAAATGATATTACATGATAGTAGTTGCTATCATGTAACAACGGTCAAGTAACTCATATGTGCTTTAACGTTTTTATACTTTACAATTAAGTATTTTATTCTACATTCAAGTGTTTTGTCACAAGTGTGAAAAAAAGTAAATCCGTTATCATGCTTATTGAATTCTGGCAATGTAAAGAAATGACAAAAATCTTTTGTGTAATTTCAAATTCAAAACATGCTGTGTTCGTTCTGGTTTTTCTTTCAATATTTTTCGCTGTTTACTGGAACTTAACTTATTTTAAAAGAAAAATGTTATTGATGCATAACATTTGCTTCAATAAACACACAAACGTTTACCTTTTTACTTAGTGCCTTTGAATCTTTTCACTCCGATAAAAACTGTTGCACTTCATTTTCATCACAGTTACCTTCGTTCACGCAATTCTGGATATGCAAAGACAAGACAGAAATTTTTCGTCTACATTAAATAAAAGATGTTTGAGATGCAGCTCTTGTTTGTTTCACTTTTTCTTTTAATGCCTTTTTGCTTTTTCCTGGAACTTGACTTATTTTTCAAGAAAGACGATACTGTTGCATATCATTTGGATAATGTACCAGAACGTTTATCAAAAGATATAGCAGAAAATTTAAATACACCTGCTTGAAAGAAAATAAACTTGATCAATCGCTGCAAAATCAAATTAAATTGTAGCTCCTATCGATAGTTTGAAAATCATAAAAAAAAACTAGGTTTGCTGCCATGACAATGTCTTTCTAATTGATTCGATTATATTTTCGAAAGAGTTTATAAACCTTTCGCAGCCACTGGCCTTCACTGAAGCCAACAGAAATGTAGGTATAAGAGTTATCTTTTGAGACGCAGACAGAAAACCATTAGAATACAGAAACGTTTTAAGAAAGTGAAGTAAACTTAAAAATTACCTTGTAGCTACTTTCGAGAACACTTTTGTGAAATATTAGCTTGCCTTGGTGCTCTTTTAACTACTTCGAATAACTACAACAATATTCAAGTCTGTGGCTATTAAGTTGATTGGGGGTGAGCAATGATATGTATTTACATAGATTTCTAAGTCCTAAAATTGGTATTGCAAAAATTTGAAGCAAAAGTAGAGAGCTAATTAGTTGCGACGCCACACATTCCACTTATAAAAAAAATTTATTGTAAAGAATCAAGATAGCAATGAGTTTTGGAGCACATTGTACCAACAAACCTTAAAACCATTTTACAGCATTTTTTCTGTGTGTTTTTATGTACACGATAAAACATACGGACCAGTATCAAAATTATGTGTCTTACTGTCTATAGATAGCACAATCTACCTGATTTTCATATACGTTTGAACTCAAATCGAATTTGTTTAATGTGGCATATTTTTATGTGATATTTATTGCATAAAAATCAATGGAGCATTTTACCTACTCTCAATAATGAATAACTGTACTGTAATGTCGAATTAATTACTGCAGCTGTTTTTTATTTGCTTCCATGTAGAGTTTTTGAAGTTAAAATTTCGTAGGTTTTAGAAACAATTTTAAATCAAAACAGAACTACATGAAGGAAGCCATTATAAAGATGATTGTGATTGCCTCAAATTAAAAGAAAAGCCTCAAACATTCCATTGTTAGTTTATCGTAAAATAACTTTAGACAAATATATAAAAAGGATAGAAATTGATTACGTTTTGGAATGAACCATTAAATTTTTTGCAGTGAACAAGTGTTTTTCGTGCGTGGAAAATTAATTTTATTAACTGCATTTGCTCCATCGTTCCTTGTTAATGTCTCAAAAAATGCAGTTTGTTTGTTGCTTTTAAATTCAACCTCTTAATTTATCGCAGAATAATTTTAAACAAATATAATATATGGATTGAAATTGATTACGTTTTTAGCAGCTACATACAAACGCTGAAGCACATGTGAGTATTTCAATTTTTCGAATGAATGCCATTTTTGGCAGCGATTGATCAAGTTGTTTTTTTTTAAGCAGGCGTACTTAAATTTTCTGCTATATCTTTTGATAAACGTTCTGGTACATTATCCAAATAATATGCAACAGTATCGTCTTTCTTGCAAAATAAGTCTAGTTCCAGGAAAAAGCAAAAAGGCATTAAAAGAAAAAGTGAAACAAACACGAGCAGCACATCTTTTATTTAAAGTAGACCAAACATTTCTGTCTTGTCTTTGCATAGCCAGAATTGCGTGAACGAAGGTAACTGTGATGAAAATGAAGTGCAACAGTTTTTATCGGAGCGAAAGGATTCAAAGGCACTGAGTAAAAAGGTAGACGTTTGTGTGTTTATTCAAGCAAATGATATGCATCAATAACATTTTTCTTTTAAAATAAGTTAAGTTCCAGTAAACAGCGAAAAATATGGAAAGAAAAACTAGAGCGAACACAGCATGTTTTGAATTTGAAACTACACAAAAGATTTTTGTCATTTCTTTACATTGCCAGAATTCAATAAGCATGATAACGGATTTACTTTTTTTCACACTTGTGACAAAACACTTGAATGTAGAATAAAATACTTAATTGTAAAGTATAAAAACGTTAAAGCACATATGAGTTACTTGACCGTGCAAAAAAACTAAATGCTAAAAAACTAATTGCAACATTTTTTACAGGTGCTTAATAATACAAAGATATTGAGTGACACGAGAAAAGAACAGTTGTACAATATGTACTTAAGATTTCAGGTGATGTCATGTCGAATTTATTGGCACGTTATTAGTATTATAGCCGCTTAACTTTACAACGTCGTTGTGTAATATTGTCTGTATTAGAAAGGTTTTAATCACCAATTACAGTGAGCAGCTTTTTAAAATTTTTGGCAGAGATTGATCAAGTCTCTTGCATTTCATGCAAGTATCTTCATATTTAGTAGCCCATCTGTAAATAAACATTTTCTAATATTATCCAGATGATATGCATCAATAGTATTTTTCTTTGTAAATAAGTCAGGTTATAGGAAAGAACATAGAAGACATTTAAAGAAAAAGTGAAACCGACACAGCACGTCCTGTAGTTGACACTCCTGTCGTGTCTTTGCAAAGTCAGAATTTATTATAACTTATATACAGAATAACGGACTTAAGTTATTCACACTTTGGACGAAACACTTATTGTACAATGACCACATAAATTTACTCATAGTAAAGATATTGACCTTTTACAAATGTTATTTAGCGTACAGGTGGAGTATTATGATTTATGGATACAATTATTAAGAAAATTTACATTTCATTACAAAACAAAAGGAAATTCTTCTCGTTAACGAACCAAACTACACGAAAATGACAAGAACAAATGCTTGCAATACAACAACAATCTAATATTCGCCTTTGTTATTTGATCGGGGTAACATCTCTTATCAAAAACGAAAAGGCTTTCAATTGCAATTTAGAAAATAACATACAGCAGGCATGACTGATTTTAATAGTAAGTATTAGTTTTGATTACTTGTTTTTTGCATACTATAAAATTCAATTTTAGTCACATCTTTAAAGCCAAAATAAAGTCCTTCCTTTTCTTTGATTATGTTAAGTTACTGTCGATTGTAATGAATAGGTTTTTTTGATATGTCTGAAAACGCTACTAAAATTTTAGAAAAGTCAAATGTCTCACACACACTGCTTCCTTGTCTATACTTATACAGTTTTGAAGCTAACAACATCATTTATGCATACTTAATCAAATCCGTTGTTCTCTTGAGCGATTGAATTATGCTTGACAAACAAAAGTATGACAAACAAAAGTTATCGAGCCATACTGGGTGTTCAAACAAACAATATTGTTCGCTGCCATGATTTAACACTGAACAACATCTGGTAGAATCATTTGCAAAATCATCATACTTTTCCCAGAAATTTTTCGTTCTTTCATTACAATCTTTGAGTGTTTCTGTTTGGAGGCTGTTGGTGCATCTCACTAAACTTGCGAAATAAACAAAAACATTTCATTACCAATATCCCATTACCATTTTCCACTAATTGTAACTAAGCGCAAGGAGCAAAATATTTCTTAAGGGAGAAATGATCAATTATGCTATCGCTAGTATAGTATAGTATTATATTATTATACACGAAAAGTGAATCAAATCTGGACAGGTATTTCATCATTTAGGCTGACAAGCATTTTTAACCGTCTTACGCCTTTTAAGCCCGTTTTCCACTCACCATTTCGCTCGCAGCTGGCGAATTATTTCGCCAGTGACGTAACTTTTGTTGACGATTTTTTGGCCGCTAGGGGAACTTTTTCTGCCGCTGCAGTCGTTGAAAAATTTCAACTTCCATTCGGCGTTTTGGCGACAAAAAAACGAGCAACCAATCATAAATTAATAATTAATCACGTGTCTTTTTTCACATTCAACATGGCGGATATTTGGTTGGAATCAATATTGCAAGAGAATGAGGAATATGCACACCAAGTTTCCATTGATGGTGATACAGAAAATTCAGTTTTTGAGGAAGATGGAAATATAGATTGCGAACTTCTTGTAGACCTCGTGCGAAGTTTTCCTATTCTTTGGAACACTAAACTTAAAGGATACAAAGAAACTAACAAAAAAAATCCGCATGGAATGTAGTTGCATCGCAATTAGGAGTCAAAGGTTAGTTTGGGAAAATAATTTCCCTTGTCTGACGATGTATATGTAGTTAACATCTCTCAATTTCACTAGTTGTACATTTATCTTTAGCTTGTAATATAATTGGCGTTTTTAGTGAGTATTTGTCGTGCAAAGTGGAAAAACATTCGAGATACCTACAGAAAGTGTCTTAAAAGGAGGGATCTTGCTACACGGTCAGGTGCAGGGTCTAAACGTTTACCAGAGTGCAGGTTCTTTAAAGAACTGGAATTTTTGAGTGATTCAGTGTCCAATAAAACTACTATAAGTAATTTCACCTTACAAAATATTGATGATGGTAACTCAGCTGTTATGGCAACTGGAAATTCTGTATCTAGTGTAAATAGAAGTATCTTATCGAGTGTAAACTGATACTTGGCATCACATACAGCAAGCAACACAATACTATGTGTTTTTTTGTAATTAAAATATTCTGATCCAGATCTGGCAGGGGCTTGCATTACAATATGTTTTCCATCGAGTGCTCCCAGACAATTTGGGAAGTTCCACATTAGTTCAAACTCCCGAGAGATTTCTTTCCATCTCTTAACTGAATTTGGTGCTGTTATATAACCCTTTGAGCTGAGGACTTGCCATAAGACTTGGCACGTTTCCATCACTATTCTGCCAATTGTTGTGGGACTTATTCGATAACTCATGGCAATAGTTTGTTGAGCATCACCCGTTGCTAAATACCGCAATGTGGCACTAAGTCTTTCACTTGGTTCAATGGCCTCCCGTCTTTTAGATGATTTTGTTATATGAGGTGCAATTAATGTTAAAAGTTCGTCATACTTTTGAGGAGTCATCCTAAAGTAGGTAAAGAAATATTCGTGATCTGCCAATAACAGATCCTTGACTAAGAGGTGAAATTCGCCTTTTGTTTACGTTTGGCAAACGTTTTTCTAACCCAAAAACGTTTTTTATACTTAAGGCGACGTAAATGCCTCCGAAGTCTTTGTCTTACCGCAACAAAAATAAAAAAATCCCTTTCTGTGGCATTCGAAAACCAAATGCTCGCCATGTTGTTTTAAAGCAGTTGACAATGAAATTTCGCTAAGCAGTGGAGATTGAAATTTTCGTGCGGGAATTTAATTTGCTACGAAATTAATTCGCCAGCGACGAGCGAAATTATGAGTGGAAAACGGGCTTTAGAATGTTTCCCAAATGGCGCAAGCCATGATATTTGTAAGGCAGATAATCCAAAGCTTAAAATTCACTCATGTCAAGCAAGCGCGTCTATTACACTATTACACCAACAGAGCGTAAAGGGTTCAGCTAATAGATCGTGACTTAAACACCACACGAGTACATACGAGTACATACGAGTGACATACGAGTACATACAAGTACATACGACTGACATACGAGTACATACGACTGACATACGAGTACATGCGAGTGACATACGACTACATACTGATCACAAGTATATATATATATATATATATATATATATATATATATATATATATATATATATATACCTGTGTCCCAAGTGCAGGAGTCACCATTTTAATATGGTGATAGCCAGGAGGGCACATTGTATATACGCTTTGTATATTACGCTCGCTGCGCTTGCGCAGTTTGAGCGCTCTCGGATTGCGTAGAGAGTCTCATAAAGAGACGTTCACCGCATTCGCTTTATGCATTGCTCACCTATATAGGTTTGAGCGCTCTGGTGACTCTACAATACAATCCATACAATGTGTAACCGTACGTCCTGTGTCCCAAGTGCAGGAGTCGCCATATTACTATGGTGATAGCCGGGAGGGCACATTGTTATACACTTTGTATAATATAAAGGATTCTCTGGATTTTTAATTTGAAATTTTTATTAAGCTTTCAACTCGGTGCTTTGAGCCTTCGTCAGAATGTAAGAATATATTATTTACAAAGTATATTATTAAATATATTATTTACACTTTGTATAATATAAAGGATTCTCTGGATTTTTATTTTGAAATTTTTATTAAGCTTTCAACCCGGTGCTTCGAGCCTTCGTCAGAATGTAAGAATATATTATCCCAAGTGCAGGAGTCGCCATTTTACTATGGTGATAGCCGGGAGGGGACATTGTTATACACTTTGTATAATGTAAAGGATTCTCTGGATTTTTATTTTGAAATTTTTATTAAGCTTTCAACTCGGTGCTTCGAGCCTTCGTCAGAATGTAAGAATATATTATTTGCAAAGATTTTGTAGGCGTTTGGAGCGTCTGATTGGTTGGTTATTAGTTGAGTTGATATTATTGGATGGTATAGGATGCGTTGACATGGTTTCGGGTGTATGGATTGCGTTAATGAAATTCGAGTGTTTTATTTTACTCGTTGTGTTATTAGTTTGTTGTTTTGGTTTTGCCTTTAGTTGTGAATAGATGATGGGGATGTCAATACGTCTGTTTATTGTGTTGTTGTCTTTGCTGTATCATGCCACTTTGAATTCTCGTGCTTGTTTTGTCTGTGCGCGTCCAAGAAGTTGTGTTTTTGTCCAGTCAAATGTGTGGTTGGTATCGTAGGTATGTTCTGCTGGTAGTGATTTTGGGTCGCGTCGTTTGATGGCATTCTTGTGTTCAGTGAGTCTTGTTTCAATTTTCTTGGATGTTTGTCCTATGTACTGTTTTGGGCAATCTATACATGGTATCATGTAGACCGCGTTGGTTGTATCAAATGTCGTTGTTCGCTCTTTATGTTTAGTGAAATATGACTTGAGTCTGTGTGTTGGTTTATATGCGATGTTTATTTTGAATGGTCGGAGTAGTCTTGATGTCATTTCTGATGTTCCGTTAATATATGGTAATGTCACTATTTTTACTGGTTCGTCTGTATCTTCGTTAGGTTTTTCAGTTTGTGGTTTGTTGTGTATTTTGTTTAACACTTTGTTGATAAAGATTGGTGAAGGTTATGTTCTGTGTGGTATTGTTTATTGTGTGTAGAATGTGTTCTGTTTTGTCTTTTCCGACGATAGCAAAGATGTCGTCAACAAATCTTCTCTATAGTCTGATGTGTGTGTTGTTGGTGACTGACTGCTTTTCAAGGTGTTGCATAACAGTCTCGGCAAGGAAGGTGGATAAAGGAGAGCCCATTGGTGTTCCTGAGATTTTTCGGTAATATGAATTTTGGAAGGAGAATTCAATGGAGAGGCAGAGCTCGAGCAGATCGATGATATCGTCTTGGTCTAGTTCGGTTGTGATTTTCCATGAGTTGTTGTTAGTAAGTAGTTCGTTTTTGACTTGTTTGGTTTTTTTTTGTGGTATGGATGTGAAAAGTGACACTACATCGTAAGATATCATGATTTCGTCTGGTTTTAGTTTTACATTTTTAATATTGGTGAGGAAAGTTGTGGCATTTTTGATAGTATGATGTGATGATTTGACTAGTGGGTGTAGAATATTAGAAAGATATTTTCATAGTTCATACGTGGGAGATCCAGGAAGAGATACAATTGGTCGTAGCGAGTTGTTTTCTTTGTGAATCTTTGGTAGTCCATAGAATTTGGCGGTGGAGGAGTTGTTGGGTCGAATTCTTTTGTAGACGGTTTTGTTAAGTTTCTTTTTGTCTTTTAGTTGTTTTAATTTCTTGTTGATGCGGTTGGTAGTGGTTTTGTTGGGGTCTGTTTTTAGAGGTTCATACGTGTTGCTGTCTTGTAGGAGGGTCTTCGCTTTGTTGATGTAGTCTGATTACAAAGTGTATATATAAATATATATACAAAGTGTATAACAATGTGCCCTCCCGGCTATCACCATAGTAAAATGGTGACTCCTGCACTTGGGACACAGGATGTACGGATGCACTTGGGACACAGGATATATATATATATATATATATACATAAAAAGATAAAAAGTTTCTCCGGATTTTAAATGATTTTTATTGAGCTTTCGACTCGTTGCTTCGAGCCTTCATCAGAATGAGGATATTTATTTACACGTGCTTTTAGCTTGGAGACGTTTAGAGCGTCTAATATCCTCATTCTGATGAAGGCTCAAGCTCTCAATAAAAATCATTTAAAATCAGAATCTTTTATGTATTCAATGCCTGGATTACAAATTTTTAAACTTATATATATATATATATATATACACTTTGTATATATACAAAGTGTATATACAAAGTGTATATACAATGTGCCCTCCCGGCTATCACCATATTAAAATGGTGATTCCTGCACTTGGAACACAGGACGTACGGTTACACATTGTATGGATTGTATTGTAGAGTCACCACAGTGCTCAAACCTATAAAGGTGAGCTTTGCATATCGCGAGCACGGTGAACGTCTCCATATGAGACTCTCTACACAATCCGACAGTGCTCAAACTGCGTACGCGCAGTGAGCGTATTATTACATATATAACCCTAACCCTTAACCTAACCCTATATAGTCGTGTGTCACTCGTATGTACTCGTATGTCAGTCGTATGTACATGTATGTACTCGTATGTACTCGTGTGGTGTTTTAGTCACGATCCAGCTTATAACTCTTAACGGAGTTAAACATTAGGGAACTTTAAAGAATCCTAAAGCAACAAATCGAATAAGGTTTAAATGGTTTTAGCTGTTTCAAATTTTTTTTGACGAATTATGCAGCAGGGAACGTAAACAAATGTATGAGTTGCCACATTGTAAGTAAATAATAAAAATCTTCTCGGATACGATTTGTATAATTTTACACAGAATGCGCTAATTTGTCTTTGCGTGCAGCCCAGTTTGAGAATGTAGAAATACAAATCGATTCAGCTGAAGCGCAAATAAAACCTCCGTAAAAATAAAAGAAAGGTCTTACCTTTGATACATTATCAACTGTCGCAATAACACAAATCTGTCAGCTATTCTCTAACTTCTACAACAGCCCACACATTCAGTTAGTGAGTAAAATGCCCCAGGTAAAAGTTTTTTTGTTACCATTTACTTACTTTGCAGTCAGTAAAATATTGTATTGATTATCGACAGCCATTTGTACTCTGAATATTAAATATTGAACTTGTAAATACAAATTTAACTTGAACACTTTTAATTCGACAAAATTTGATTGGCTTATCAACAGCGTGGGACATTAAAATATGCGAAAATGTGCTAATTGCAAAATGATGCCACACAACCATGCTAGATAACTTCGTCTAATAGCTATATAGCCTTTATAATAGTTAGAAAAGGGGAAAAATCAAAAGGAACACCAACTAATAAAGCTAAGAACGAAGAAGCTCAGCAGCAGAAGCAAAAATGTACTTTAAGGGAATGCACACATAAAATTAAAGATACTTTTCAAAACTTGTGAAAGACAAATTTAAGGGTCAAAAAATGATTGCATAATTGTAGAAGAATTGAAAGTTTAAATTTCTACCATCAACATTCAACTACTAACAATCATTTCATTTGGCTTAATTTTTGATTGAAAAAGTTATTTAGTGATAAGTTAATCGAAAATGCGAGTGCTCGTGAACTCACAATAACGAGTACACGGTAAACTATTGGTTAGTCGTTTAACAGAGTAATAAAATTCTTACTCAGCTGCTGAGTAAATTACTAAATTTTGCTCAAATAAGTATTTAGAATTGTTTTATTTAAGCTTTGAAGTTGATTGGCTTCTTGAGTAAAACATGTAGAAGTATAATTTACTCATCATATTGAAAAGATATTACTCAAGCAACCTTGTACTAGTGTCTTTTAACGTCAAAATCCCTGTTCACCAGTATTCCACTTGATCTGGCACTTACTTGTACAAAAACCCTCACCACGGACGTACTTCCAATACCAGCAGAAGACATTATGGAGCTACTGAAGCTCTGCCTCACCTAGATTTAATTCCTGTACAATGGTACACACTACAAACAATTACACGGAGCAGCAATAGGTTCACCCGTTTCTGTTGTAGTTGCGGAGATTTTCACGCAAATTATTGAGGAATGGGCGCTCACGACATAAAAACATGTAGTACCGTTTTGGTTCCGCTAGGGAGATAACACAATCACACTACTACATGCAAAGGAGATCGAGGACTTTCACAATCACATGAACAAAAAGAGCAACCATATACAATTCACCAAAGGCGTTGAGGAAAATGGAACTCTTCCTTTTCTCCACTGTTTGGCAAAACATGACAATCAAAAACTGCGTAACACAGTTTATCGAAAACCAACACACTCTGACCGACTTGACCAATCATCGTACAGCTCGCGTCACACAAAACCACCACAAATCAGAACATTGACAAACGTGCACAAATTATATGTGATTAAATGGGCGCTTTGTACAAAGCGAAAATAACTATCTCAAACGTGTTTTTGACAAAAACAAATATCACTATGACTTCATTAAACTCAACACTTACAAACACAACGAACCTAATCATACAAACAACTCAACGACAGCATCAACGATACCTTACTTATATGAAAAATACGTCTGAGACTTGTCTTAAGACAGTACAACAAACGTGTCGCACATAAACCGATCACAACGTTGCGACAAGTACTAACGAACATCAAAGACAGAGAAAAACCCAACGAATGACAAGGTGCAGTTTACAAAATAAACCGCTCCGACTGCCACGCTGCATATATTGGGGAAACTGGCAGAAACTTAAACATAGGACATACTGAGCACAAACGAGCTACAAAGAAACAGGACAAAACCAATCACATTGCCGAACATCACCGACTGACCAAACACATCATTCACTGGGGAATCAGTAAATTGCATAACTTACAACACTAACTATGGACAACAGTTTACGTTAGCAAGCTGTTATATCAACTTAGAATAAAACCCTCTAAACAGATTACAACAATTACCTGCACATGAAAGAATGTTTATGCAGTGCGGTGTTTTGAAATTAAATGAAGATATGATCTTCGCACTTTGCTGGACAATTTAAGCAATTGTCTCGTGAACCTGAAAAATTCAGGTGACTCAACGGGATTCAAACCCATGACTTCTGTGGTGCCGGTGCAGTGCTCTGACAAACTGAGCTATGAAGTCACACAGTGGTGAGCAGGTCAATTTTTTTGGGTTCATGTTTTCTCGCGAAAGGAATTTCATTGCACTGCACCGGCACCGCAGAGGTCATGGGTTCGAATCCCGTTGAGTCACCTGAATTTTTCAGGTTCATGAGACAATTGCTTAAATTGTCCAGCAAAGTGCGAAGAGATCATATCTACATTTAATTTCAAAACACCGTACTGCATAAAACGTTCTTTCATATGACATTCCTTTCACGAGAAAACATGAGCCCAACAAAATTGACCTGCTCACCACTGTGTGACTTCATAGCTCAGTTGGTCAGAGCACTGCACCGGCACCGCAGAGGTCATAAGTTCGAATCCCGTTGAGTTACCTGCATTTTTCAGGCTCATGAGGCAATTGCTTAAATTGTCCAGCAAAGTGCGAAGATCTTATCTTCATTTAATTTTAAAACACCGCACTGCATAAAACATTCTTTCATATGACATTCCTTTCACGAGAAAACATGAGCCCAACAAAATTGACATTCTCACCACTGTGTGACTTCATAGCCCAGTTGGTTAGAGCACTGCACCGGCACCGCAGACGTCATGGGTTCCATTCCCGTTGAGTAAACTGAATTTTTCAGGCTCATGAGGCAATTGCTTAAATTGTCCAGCAAAGTGCCAAGATCATATCTTCATTTAATTTCAACACCGCACTGCATACAACATTCTTTCATATGATATTCCTTTCACGGGAAAACATTTGCCCAACAAATTGACCTGCTCACCACTGTGTGACTTCATAGCTCAGTTGGTCAGAGTGCGAAGATCATATCTTCACTTAATTACCTGCACCTTACAAACGACTTATTAACAATACAAATAAACAAGCAACAGGACACATTACTTTAAACTAATTAAACGTGACAATACATAATTGACACAAAATTTCACAAAATACGATGACGTGAAAACCAGATAACAAATACAGCTAACCCGACGTTTACTTCTTACTTGACGCTGAAGATATCTACCGCAAAGTTTCTCAAATTATTAGTCAACATCAACAACAACAAACCTTTTAAGGGCACTACTAACTTCAACGATCTACATCCACAAACATGACTTTGTAACGACACTCCTTTGTTCAAACAGTTTATTTATTTTAGTTTTTCTTATGTACTCTTTTTTGACCACGAAAAACTTTATACAGGAAATAATTTTTGCCATTTTGTATTTGCTTTCTTGTATTTTTGCAATAACTCCATTAACTTTATTTTTGTCGCTAGTGTTTTTTTTTGGTTGAGTTTCATCTATGCGTCTTCGTTGATTGGATGCAATGAGAGTTAAATGTCACATTATGTATATCAAGTTCTAATGAAATTTCTTAGGCATGTTCTAGAAATCAGATTACATTGCTACATAATTTTCAAGACCATCAAGTCCCAATTTAGACCATGAATTACAATGTAATTTTGACAAAAAACGTTGGAATATTTACCCCGTAGCGTCTAGACGTTTTTAAAATTGTGTACATGTTTAGTTAGGTGATTGCTGCTGTGGTGTAGCAACGGGCTATAGAGGGCTCATGATTATTTAAAAAGCCTACATATGACGCGGAACTGAAACATTAGTTATTTTTATATACTTTCGTCGTTATAATACTTGGTTAAGGGTTGGTATTGATAAAATTGAGGTTTTTCCAATACTACACTCACAACTCAATGAGCTACATATACTTTGACTCTTACAAAGAATTATGTCTGTATCCGGAGGCTGATTTAGTGGAGGGGCGTGACAATGCAGGTAGAGGCCCCCTTTTGCAATGAAAAATCCAACAAATTGAATAATAATAAAAAATGACAAGCCAGTTTCAATTTTCAAGCAAATTCAAAGAGTTTGGCCCGCTCAATCATAATCTCTTAGATCCGCCCCTGGTATCTAACTGTTGTAGCTGAAAAAAAGTTTTTGTAAAAATGAAAACTCTCAAGTTATAGATATAAACGTCATTAAATAATATATGAAATTGATATACCTTCCAGGTTCGATTATGAATTTCATCATAATAAGTTCTTTCTTTTTGTGTGCACACCCGATACTTGCAATGTCTAGATCAAGAAGGATTAACCCAAAATATATCTCGTCGTACGTGCTATTACCATCCTATGTTATCACTTCAAGTTAATTCGTGTTACTAAGTATTTCCCATTAAATGCCAATAAAGGGATAAAAAAGGATAACATTCATTTTGTAACAGCAATAACTTCCAATGAATTCAAATGATTGTTGAAATTTGTGGATGCAGTAATTGTCGAAAGTGATGATAACGATGCAATGAAGTTGACTGTGTGTACTTTAGATTTACGTACCTTCGAGTTAGATTTTTTAATTCATCAAAAGAAACTGAACGTTGAAGTTTGCCAATTTCTTTACCAGTATCACCCTCTTCACATCAGAAAGTATCATATAATAACAGTCAAGCCAATTTTTCTAGCAAAAATGGTGGCTACGAATGGTGAAGCAGTTTGGATCGAAACAATACTAAGCTGTCTTTTTTGTTGGCCTCCATTGCACAAATATTTAGAGTTGAAGGTTTTATATTCCTTAGCACGTCGAAATAAAGTTTTGAAAAGCAATGTCTTGCCAACGTAATTGGTTTCAATTTGTTTAGTTTTTCCTCTTTTTTAACGGTTTTGGAATCGTGTGCTAAGAACAAATCGCGCATTGCAGAAGAAGTGGACAAATCGGAAAATCATTATTTGGCTTCATCTAGATTCGGCTTCATCGCACATTTGAGACAGCCGCCATCTTCAGTAATTAATTATTTTACTTAAGTATTTTGTGCAAAAACCGCTGGACTTACAAACTAGCGTTTTGGCATGCAAAAATGCCAGGCGTGTCTAGTGTCGATCAGTTATTCGAGTTCCAAAGAAAAAAGAAACGTATACAATGCAGAATCTTGGAAATTAAAAGTAGTTTCGATTATGCGATGTATCAACCGTTTACAAAAATTGGAAGAACGAAGATCGTCATTATTATCAACGACATGAAGGTTGTGTTGTAACATGTAAGAAATATAGTTATTAATACAAAATGTATGTGTTTGTTTCTGTTTTGTCGATACACACTCAACAAGAAAAAAAGACGCATACCAATTTACCCTAAGGACCAATCAAATTTAGTTGATAACAAAAATCGTTAATATTAAAGAAAGACTTTCTTGGTCATCAATAATTTTCCTACCACTTCATACAAATTTTGACAGTTTCCCAACGTCTAGTTAAGTAACTCATCATTAGTTTTGCTTAAGACTATTCTCCACAACAATTTTACCAACATACCTACAGCTATATTTGAAAAATTATATTGATATGGACTATTCCTTGTTTCGATTATAATAAGTCATAGTAATTGCTCGTAAGTTAAGGGGGAGGGGTTAGACTATTTAATTACATGATTATGCAGAACACCTATCGAGCGCTACCTTTATTTAACTAAGATTGTGTTGACATTGGGAAACTAACTGCATAAAAACAATCTTTTAACTTTACCTCACTTTGTTTAAAGTTTGAACATGTGTTAAAGCTTTTCAAAGGTTGACTTTCCTTCTCCAATTTGCTAAAGTCCTGTTACAAATTAAATTTAATTATAGAAGAAGCGGTTTGAAATTGTGACCATAACAATGTCGGCAAAGTCTAGCATTTAAAGTCCATTAATGGTTTAACAATGATAACGATGATGATGATAAAACTTTATTAAAAGAGAGTAAAACGTGACACAACAAGTGTGAAAAACTTGTGGCCCTCAAACTAACAAACTACGAGATCAATTGCAATTTAAAAACCTGACTTGCACAAGACTAAAATACTAAAAAAACTAAATAATAAATTATTCTGTGAGCATATCTGAATTAGCTTTATCATAAAGTTTTTTTTTAAAAAGTGTAGCTGATGAAAGTTTACACATAGTAAGAGGTAAACTGTTCCAAAATCGACTTGCAGTAGCAGCAAAAGATCTCCCACCATCATTTTGTCTCTTTATTTTGGGTAAACAAATAGTTAAGTCTTTATAACGAGTATTTCTATTGTGGCTACTGGCATTTGTTGGTTGAATATCAATAGTATAAGATGGAAAGTTACCATAGAAACGTTTATGACAAGTCATGGCCTTTCTAATTTCCACTTTCTTACTAAAAGGTATCCAGCCCAATATGGGAAAGAGTGGAATACTCCTATCGCGTGTTGAGGCATCTAGAATTACGCGAGCTACTCTCTTTTTCAGTTTTGTAATTTGATCCAAGTTATTTTTTGTTGCATTTGACCAAACACATCTACCAAACATCATAGCAGATTTAATAGTGGCATTATAAAACGCAACGCGTTCATCCAATGGTAGATAAGATCTTAACTCTTTAAGAAGGCCAATTCGTTTAGCTAATTTGGAACATAGCTTATCAATATGATTTGAAAAACTTAGGTCTTCATCTAAAATGATTCCCAGAAGCTTCTGGTGGGAAACCTGCTCTAACATATTCCCATTAATATGAACACACAATAATGTAGATGAATTTACCAATTTCTTTGCAATTCATTTTCCAGTGATAAGCATAGTTTTTGATTTTTTAGAGCTAGCACCATTAAATATTTATTTACCCACGAGTTCAAATTAGTTGCATCCTCTTGTAATAGGCGTTCAATAGAGGAAACATATGAATAATGATTACATTTAATAAGACTGGTATCGTCAGCAAAAATAATGTTGTAGCTAAATTTGTTTCATCCACAAAAATTTGTTCAGCAAGCTAAAAGACTATATTTTCTTATCGTATGCAGACTTTGATATTCCTAGATGTTTTTTATTTTCACTGACTATAGATCTCAAAATAATATAAGAAATATCTACGTGTGTCTTGCTAAGGATCATTTCTCTTTCGTGCAAAAAGTAATAATTTTTAAAGAAAATTTATAAAAGCTAATAGATGATAATTGTAAATTAAGTTGGAGTGTTTTCTGTTATCTCAACAGTACTATTAAACTTAAATTAAAAAGATCTACAAAAAAACCTATATAGCTAAAAAGCAGGTGTTGATGTAGGATTTTTCAAACGTGAGTCAAGAAGCGCACGCCGGAGGCACTATCTTAGGGGTCCAAGGGCATGATCACCTGGAAAATTTTAATTTCTAGGGTCTCGGAAATGCAATTTCCAGCATTTTAGAATGGACAATAATAATATTTTATGACTATCATTTGTATGTAAAAATCTACATTTTCTAACATTTAAATAGTTACTAAGTTGTTTGACTGTTTCACCCTATATCAGACTCATTCCCTTGCCTATAAATCTGATCGTCGTTATATGACAGCCTGATTCTGACATAAACTGCCTCACACAATCAACAACTGCAAGGAATACTTAATAATCTAGAATTTCTAAGGCATTTTAAAAGACAAAGCTCCCAAAAATTTAAACAAGATAAACAACATTAACCATGCTGTGGAGGGAAAAAACAAAGCCATTGAAAATCTTTATATCACACATATCTAAACGCTCTGTAGTTCCTATCACTGCAGGAATAGAAAACATGATTGTTTTGAAACCTAAAACCTTTCAAAATCAGATTACTATTGATAAAAATCATGCTCAATGTCTAAATCACAGCGTTGAAAATCTTATAGGTAAGTATACCATAAAAACATTTCTCTATAAAGGGCTGATCAAATTGAATGGTAGTTGCATGCATTGGTTTGCAATCAAGTTGTTTTGAGCTTTGTAGTAAATGCACCGAGCCAGGTAGATATTCTGGCAAAATACAACCAATGGAGGTGGCAATGGATTGAGCATTATCTTCATGCAATGCCTTAACATATATAAGGTGGGATTGCAACAATTTAAACATTTTCTCATAAGTTAATTAGATAAAAAAAATAAAAATGCAAAATGGTTAGGATGCAATATTCCACTAGTCTTAGATGTACTTTCATAACTAAACAAGATGTGAGTGAATTGATCTTTCAATGACAGAAGACAAGCCTTAAACGCAAAAAATGATGCATTCTACTTGCCATGGCAGTTCAGGAATGATTCTTTTTTTTAACAAAATTTTTGCCACTTTGGCAGAATCCAAGCACTCTTGTGATAAAGATTGAAGCAAAGATTTTTAACATTGTGATTGAACTATTCAGCATTATTTTTATCAATAGTTGAGAATAGAGTGTAATTGTAGTAAATTTTGGCATTTTCAAAGAGTTATATAAAGGTCAGTAGCCTTAATAAATTTACCAGATTTTCATCAATTAAGAAAATTAGTGACATAGAGCTATAAAGGAAATTTTCAAAAAGATCTGATGAACAAGTACAATAAAGCAATGATTTATATTCAAACTCAAACATACTCATTTCAAATTGAATGACGACTGAAACCTAAATACCTTATAGCTCTGGAAACGCTTGGTTTACAACCTCAATTTTTTAAAGGCATATATATAAACCTCATCATAAAAATCACTACTTAGTATCTTCTTGCTAAATAACAAATCGGCAATTTGAGCGTTTTACTAACTTGACGCACGACTCACTTAACATTCCTTTCACGCAAAGACGATTTTAATTTGCACAGAAAAACTCTGCTTTATTCAAAATTCCACATTTAATGCTTTCCATCATATCATTAATTACTATAGTGATAGTAATTTGTAGAATAGTCCGAATATTCCACAAAATTATAGCCCACTAAATCCAAAACAAAATTTTCTAATAGAATACAATACGCTTGACTTTCAAATTGACGATCCCCTGCTCATGAACAGTGCAATTGAGTCAAGGCATCATTGAATAATAAAAAATATAGTGCCGAAGTAGTCCGCAGCCCCCCAGTAATTTACAGCAAATGAGTCTCAAGAGAAGTGAAGAATAATTAAAATACGCTTTGGCCAGTCATATAAATGGATATAGTCACCAGATGGAGCGAGATTTGTGCGCTTGACCGCTGCCTCCGTGAACAAAAATACGTTTCAAAAAATAACTTCAGACTTTGTAAAAAAGAAATTACGTAGTTAGTCATCATTTTAGTGACTTTAATACTCAAAATAGAATAATCATTTTTTTAGAAAAATATACGTGACTCGCATTACTCTTTTGACATACCCTAGATCCGCCCCTGCTAAAAATCTCCTTTAAAATTTTATACTGCATGTATACTCTCTATAGCGTCTGATATATATATTATTAATTCAATTCTGGAAGCTTAGTCACACTAATTGTGCAAGTCGAAAATTGTAAAAAGAATTTCAAAGCCATTAATTAGGTTTACAAGCTAAAAGTCTCAATAATCACGAAAAGAAATTCAAGAATTAAAAAACAAGCGTTATTAACCTTGAAGGCCTAAGTGCAATAAAAATAGTTAAGTAAGAGAATGATGGGGCTTAAAATTCACTTTGGTTTTCCAAACAAATATATTTTACAGCTGTATGTTGATACAGCTGTTGATACAGCCTTATCTTTCGCTGGTTGACGCTTTCAAAAGTAGCTGGTTGTTGACTATGCATGTTTAGAGTAAATCTTCTTCGTGTTTATTAAATCCTCGTGTTTATTAAATCCTCGTGTTTAGTAAATCTTCGTGTTTATTATTACCAGAAAAAACATGCTAAATTATTAAAAAATGTTGCCAACAAAAGTCTACGGAACTGTGGTTATGTCATGTAAACTCGAACGTATGAAATGAGCTTAAAAGACGCTTTTGACTGCCACGTCCATGTTTGACAATAATACAAAGTTTATCAGCACTTAGGTCATTTTGTGCGATTTCCTTTAGCAAACTTACGAAAATAAATTTTTGAGTTTCCATAACACATTTAATGAACTTAACATTAGACTAAAAAGAAACTTTATGACAATAAAAAGGCATAATAACGAAACTTCTTTAAACATGACATAAGGAAATACATCAATGCAAACAAGAGGGTTGAAAGTATTGAAGAGTGTTTGTCAATTTAGTGTAATGAAAGAGAAAGGAATGATATTTTTTCACAAACCACATGGGCTTGTTACAAAATTTATTTGCAGACAGACAGAAAATCATTTTCATGCAAAAAAGGCTTTTAATTTACAAGTGTACTTTTAGAACTTTGAAACTGTATGCGCTAAACTAGTAGCGCGTTTAAATAATTGCCAGGTAATAGCATGGTTTCGAGTGCAATTTGGGAAAAACATGCACGAGTGAGTTTTTCAAAGACTGTCAAAATTGAAAACTCACAAGAAGCATGAAAAAATTGCTCACTTCTGTTGAATTTGATCTTCAGGGTGCGTACATTTCAGCCGGAATGTTTTTAATATCCCCTGACTTGTATTTACAATTCTGTCAGATATTACTGTTTACAAAACTCCACACACACAGCTACAATAAGGTACCTACTTTTAGCAATATTCATATTTTCACCCATAAACATCTTGCTAATGGTGAACTGTAAACTCGTTCTCTAAAGAAAATATACTTACGCCAGCCATTTTAATGGTTTTGTGTAGAATAATTCAACTTTCCAGCATTTTAAATTTTTTATTTTAGTTGGCTCTTACAACATAATTCATTACCAGAAAATAGAGACATTTGTGACAGCGCTAATATTTAGCAATTGCTCTTTCAAGTAAATAATATTCCATATGTTGGGGATTGCCTCCCAAGTTTCTCCCAACACTTCACAATTTTTAACAACAGGTTTGACGAAGATGTTTTTATTTCACAGTCCCAAAAAACAAGATCATAATAACAACACGTGTTCTCCTTTCTATCGCAATTTGCATATCACCCCATTTCCCTTGCTTCCTATTGGTGCGCGTAAGTGTTTGTCATAACTACTCATCTAAAAGGAGGCGAGTCTCTGACACTCTCCCCCCATATACCTTGATTTATAAGGTATATGTAACCTTCAAGAGACTGCCTTCTGTAAACAAAACAAAAAATTTATAAAGTTCAATAAAGTGTTTGTTTATCGCCAAAAGTTTCTGTCCTTCTTCCAATCTCTTTCAAACTTCTAAATCCGTCACTTCCTTGATATGTTGTTCTGCTGCTACTGCAGCGTCTCGTTTAGGTTTAAACGCTGGTGCTCTGGGATCCAATGGCACGGGGTTCGGTTCAACACGGTCGCATGATAGCTCTAGTGGGTAAAGATGGTTTACTGCTCTCTCCAAATAAGTTTTCCCTGCACGAAGTTTTACGGCACGAACAACACCATCTCGCCCATTATACAACTCCTCCACGATTCCAAGAGGCCATTTACCACGACTTCTCTCGTCTGATCGTATGATAACAACGTCGCCCTTTTTCACAGTAAATGTTGTTTGCTTGTGTTGTTGGTTGTGACGTTCACGCAATCCCCTTAGATACTCATTAGACCATCTCCGCCAGATAGCTTGCTTGCATTTTAACAAATACTTAGCCCGTTTCCTTTGGTCCCTTTCTTCTATGTGATGTGCTTCCAGCTCTGGTGCGAATGTACAACCAACGAAGAGCATGGAGTTAGGGGTCAATGTTGGAAGTTGAATATCATCCTCCATGTAACTTAATGGTCTATCGTTCAAAGCCACTTCAACATCCAAAAGAACATCCTTTAACTCTTCCCAATTCAGCAATCCATTTCCGATCGTCTTATGAAGAGCCCGTTTGACCAATCCGATTAGGCGCTCGAATTGACCGCCCCACCACGGGGCACGACTTAGATTGAATTGCCATTTCACCTGATTCTTGCTGAGAAACTCGTTAAACCGTTCATCCCTCTGAGCCTCCCGTAACCACTTTGCTGCTGCAACAAAAGTCTTCGCATTATCAGAGTATACCTTGCTCGGTCTTCCCTTCCTAGCTATGAACTGTTTGAAACTTTCCATAAAGCGTTGGGTATCCAAACTCGGCATCAACTCGAGATATACAGCTCGCGTTAGGCTGCAGGCATAAAGTAAGACATAAGCTTTTCCCTGCTCCTTTTTCTTCCTTTTGTATTTAAGTGGTCCGGCGAAATCAACACCAACAGCTTCGAACGGGCGACTTCCTTCAGTTCGATCTTGGGGTAACAATCCAGGCGGTGGTTGCTGCACTGCTTTCGCTTGGAAACGACGACAGCCATAGCACGCTTTGATTATTCTACGTGTTAATTGCCTTAGTCGAGGTACCCAATACCGCTCCCAAACTCGAGCCATGGTCATCCCAACTCCCCCGTGGAGAGTTTGAAGATGGGCGTCTTCCACAAGCTTGGTTGTAAATAGGTGTTTGTCTGATAGGTATACAGGATAATGCCCATGAATGCGCCCTCTGCATTCCATGATACCATCGTGATTCTCTTGAAGATTAAGTCGACCTTTGTCGTCTAAACAATCACAACTTTGCTGCACTCTTTTCTCCCAGAATTTATACTGTCGTTCAATCTCATCAGTCGTTAATGGTCCAACTACTCGGCTGTTCACACGTCTGGCATTTGTGATAAACCTTTTTATCCAAGCACACACTCTCATAACTTTCCTTAAAGACGAAAACTTCTCGAGGATGTAATCAAAACAATCTGAGTTGTCCATTTGTACGCCCAGTGCTGTTTTTATGACCTTTGCTTCCTTCTCACTCTCTTTGGTCGATTGAGTTACAATGTCTTGTGGCCACTCATTGATGTTTTGGAGCCAATGTGGTCCATTCAGCCACAACTTGTTTTCTTTCACAGAGCCACCTCGACTTCCCACATCAGCAGGATTTCGATCGGTTGGTACATATCGCCATTCGATACCCTGTTTGGACTGGATCTTTTGGACTCTGTTGGCCAATAACTGTTTATATTCTCCTCCTCCTTTGATCCAGTGCAGTGCCACAGTACTGTCGAGCCAGGCATACGTTCCTTCCACTGGGAATTCACTTAGGACCTTCCGCACATTGTCCACAATGTTACAAGCCATGTGCGCTGAGACCAACTCCAACCTGGGGATTGTTATTCCTTGTTTGGCTAATCTGGCCTTTGCTGTTATGATGCCTTGTGTTGAACCAGAGGATTGCTTGACAACAGCATAAACAACTGCTGCCACTCCTTTCCCGCTCGCGTCTCCAAACGCATGCAGCGATATTGAGTCGATCTCTTCTTGGAAGGTGGGGATTGAACGAGGTACAGCAATATTGTTTGGCAATTGTTTTTCCCAGTTCGTCCATTTAGCCTTTTGTTCGTCAGATAATGGTGCATCCCACGGTAATTTCATCTCACACACTTCACGATATATTAATTTTCCCTGCAACGTTCTTGGCGACAGTAACCCTAGTGGATCGTAGATCTGAGCCAGTTTGCTTAAAATTCTTCGTTTTGTTGTAGTAGCTACAGTTGAAGGAACTATGACCTTTATCTCGTCCTTATTCTTTGACCAACCTAATCCCAGAATACTCGCATCTTCCTCACTAGGTGTTCCTAGTTGTTGCTTTGCAAAGGTTTCTTCCTCGGTGATGCAATTCATGTCTTCTAACTCCTTCTTATTCGAGTGCCATTTGTGCAGAGTAAACGTCGCATCGTTAAAGATTTCTATTGCTTCTTTCTTCAACTCGCGCGCTTTTGCTACCGTTGTCGTCCCACTTACTAGATCATCTACATATACGCTTTTGCGCAATTCAGTTACCACTTCTGGACTGCGGTTTTCCCAACAGGTGAGATGTTGGTCAATCACTCCCCCAAGGAGAAACGGCGATGACGTTAACCCGAACAACGCTCTTGTAAACCTCAGTGTTTCAATTTCACGAGTTGCATCTGGGCTCCAGTGGAATCGTAGTGCATCCCTGTCACCTTCCTTGATTCGAACTTGCAGGAACGCTTGTTTAATATCTCCTGACAGTGCAACAGGATGAAATCTCATTCTTACTAAAATGTTCCAAAGATTGTTCTGGAGTGGAGGGCCTGGGTTTAAACACTGGTTCAGACTTGGAGCTTCATTATTGGCTTTGGCAGAGGCATCGTACACGATTCGAACCTTTGTGGTTTCTGCTCTTTCTCTGACCACTGGTTTATGCGGAATATAGAATTCAACACCTCGGGCTTCATGTTTAGCAGCTTCAACGATCCCTTCGACTTTCTGCTGCTCAATGATTTCAGAATAAGAATTAGTCAACCCCTTCTGATGCAATCTGCGTTGAAGGTTTGCTAGTCTTCGTAAACTTCCTTTATAATTACTTTGTAGTTGTGGGTGATTACCCTTCCATGGAAGGCCAGTTTCATACCACCCTTCTTCACTTCGCACAAGCTGTTCTTGAAACTCAGCATAAACTTCATGTTGATCATTTTCAGGTTTGCCAGCCAAACCCAGAACATCTAACCGACACAATTCTTCGTAAACGCTTTGGCTTGTTTGTGAAAGAAACATAACAGCGTAGTCCAGTTCTTTGCCTTGTGCCAATATCGTCCAGCCAAACTTCGTTTTTTCAGCAACAGGTTCTCCCACCTTTCCAACGCGGGGTTTCTCAGACGTCTTGATGCGCATGTAGTCTGTAGCTCCCAGGATTAAATGCACAGGGAGTCTTGGTTTTTGATCATCGTCTTCCATCTTCACACCCGCTAAATGTGAATAAGAACTTACTAATGCCTTATAATTTGGTTTGTCCACAAACAGTAGTTCTCCCTTATTTACTTTGGTTACGTTCACGTCCATTTGAAATTCCCCTTTGACAGCTTTTACAAGTATGGTTGACAGTTCCATTTCCTTGGTAACTGAGGTGAGCATCATTTCGACACGTCGTGTTTCCTTTCTATAAGATCGCTTTGGAAGTAAGTCTAACAAGGCTGCCGATGCATAAGAATTACCAGAGCCTGTATCTAGAAGCGCACGACACTTTATTCCTTCTACACTCACCACAACGGTTGGATATACGGCTGGCCCATCACTTGCCGTTAAAAGCTGATCTTTCTTTGTGCATATCGACGAATGATGTTTACCATTGCACTTTGAACACATATGAGAACTCTTACAGTCAGCGGCGCGATGTTTTGTCCCCGTGCAATTGAAGCAAAGTTTTTTCTCAGCTAATAATTTCTTCCGCTTATCGATGTCGGTTACAACCGTGCAATCAACAGCGCTGTGATTTTCAGAATTACAATAAACACACCTACGCTTACGTCGCTCACTGCCTGCTACAAGTAAAGGTTTCCGAGTTTTCTTAGAACTTCCACTCTCTTCGGCTGGATTGATGTCTCTCCACTTCTTCAGTTCTGAAATAAGATTTGTTAGATTCCAATCTTGCCAACCTTCGTTACCTCGCACAAGATCAGCTTTAATTCCCTTCAGTTTTTCTAATATGTTCCTTGTCATACCACTAACTTTGTCCAACTTCCTGAGTGTTTCTAATGCTTGCGTGTTATATAGGAGAGTCTTATAAAATTCTTTCACTTTAGCAGGGTTCCCGTCCAAAATTGTTGGCAGTCCCATGATGTTTTGAACATGTGTGTTGACGATCTCACTGGTTTTCCCATATTCACTTTCGAGTACATTCTTTGCTCTTTGATATCCTTCTGTTGTAAAAGGTAATCCTTCGATTTCCGTTCTAACTTTCGGTTCTAACCATTCTTTCAGGTACGCAAACTTAGTAACAGGGGGTACGTCAGATTTATCTACCTCTGCTTGAAACGTGTTCCAAAACGGAAGCCAGTTTGCATAATTCCCGTCAAATTTGGTTACAGGAAGTTTTGGTAATTTAATACTTGCATTTTGTTCGGATCTTTTCACCGACTTTTCTACCGCCTTTTGATGCTCCAACTGTTGGTTTAATAACTCCGATTTGTATTGAAGTTCTTGCTTACGCTCTTCTTCTTTCGTTGCCTGTTCGAGCTCGACTTTTCGTTTCTCAAATTCTAGTTGCCTTTGTCTGTCAACTTCCGTAGCAGCCCGTGCTGTTTCTTGAGCTTCAGATTTTTGATTTCCTTCGATATAATTTATTCGTTCTCGTAATTCACTCACTTTGTTGTCAGCTTCGGTAATTGTCAATTCAATTTCTTGTGCCCACGATTGGACGTCTTCCTCAGATTCGCCATTAGTAAACTTAATCTCCTCGACTTCATCTTTTAAATCGCACACTGTTTTTATCCGATTCGTTACCGAACTGATTTGTCGCGTTAAAACATCTACTTTCGTAGAATCCATTACTTCGGTTGATTTTCTGACGGCAAAGCTTAATGCTTTGAATTTGCCAGTCAATTCCCTTTGCTTTTCGTCTACTGTCTCGGTCATCATCGATATTATATTCACGCCACGCACTAATATCCCGTTAAATTTTTGTCTTAGTTTGAACTAAACCACAGCCAAAAATCCCGTCGGAGGTGCCACTATATTGGGGATTGCCTCCCAAGTTTCTCCCAACACTTCACAATTTTTAACAACAGGTTTGATGAAGATGTTTTTATTTCACAGTCCCAAAAAAAACAAGATCATAATAACAACACGTGTTCTCCTTTCTATCGCAATTTGCATATCACCCCATTTCCCTTGCTTCCTATTGGTGCGCGTAAGTGTTTGTCATAACTACTCATCTAAAAGGAGGCGAGTCTCTGACACATAAGATTGGAAGTTAACCAAGTTTGCAAGGCACTTGACAGTATTTTTTCCTTTTTAGATCAATCATTAAAGGAAAATATAAGAATAAAAATAAATCTAATAGACGGAAACATAGGTTTTGTCTTCGAAAATAACGATGTGTTGATATGCTCCAAAAAATATGCAATTGTTTAGCGTCTCATAGCGACGTATTTAAATTTGACAACTTTGTTCATTATTCCACCAGCGCAAATTTGTCAAAATTTGAGAGCTTTTGGAAGTATTTTAATGTGGCTAAATTAACTATTCAACCAAAAAATATTGTAAAGGAAGCATTGGACTTTTGCTTAAAAGGATTGCACTTGTGATATGACATCAGGGTGATGCATTTTTTTTTTACTTAATCATCCATTTTCAGCATACTCTGTGATCACAATAGAAACATTAGCTGCAAATGAACGTTCTCGTCACATATTGTAGAAAGTTTGTACACTTCGTTTTCTTTTATCATTAATATAGGTAACTTATAATGTTCGCAGCTTTGCCACATTATCGAGTATGCCAGCTTTGTTATATGTTTCCACTACTCCTTTTAAAAGAAAAAGCGGATGCCATGTTTAAAATTGCACTGTAATTCCTTTTTATACACTATATTTTTTTTTTCGGCTGTGCTCAGTAACGGATCTAGCGTAAGTCAAAATAAATTATAGCTCGTTAATTTTAATCCGAAGTACTTTCATAAAAACACTCTTGGCTTAGAGATATGAATAATATAATTTCCCCAACACACGTCGACTGGAACAGAGATCTTTGGAAGTAATCTGCTAATGAAAGAAAGGTCTTGAGACTTAACAGGAATCATAAACGTTTAATGCAATTCAAAAAGAACTGGATGATTCAATTAATGCGTGCCGCAGCACACGCTTATCAAAGTTTTAGCGAAAAAAATTGGAGCGTTTTGACATTGCAAAATTCGTGACAAAAAGGACAAGATAGAGACTTATTCAGGATTAAACTGTTATTTACTTCTATTTTTGTGCTTTGCTATCACCAAAATACTTGCACATTTTTTGAAGTCGATGAAGTCATAAACACGAATGTTATGATCATAAATTGTTAGAAGTTAGATCATAAATTTGGAAAATTAGATAGCTCCTGTGTGCAGTCTCTTGACAGAACACCAAACTCGGCAAAATTTAATCACAGATATAGAAGCAGCCTCTTAAATTTGTTACTAAATAAAGAAATCCTGCAACATTTAGAAGCCGTTTAGGGAAGTTCAATAACAATTGTAATAGCTCCTTCCTGATTCGGAAAAAACACGGACACGGATGGCACAGATACGGATACGGATGAGAGGATGAAACATGGATAAGGGGATAAGACCATTGAGTTCTATAATAACTGGAGGGGGAAAGGGCCCTGGACCCCGTGGTCAAAAACATGGCGGTAATGGCGGATTTTGGTTGTCAAAACTTCCACTTTGAGAAAAATTTTTAACATTCGCTCCCTCCCGAATCCGAATCTCTATTACTGCTTATATAAATGACAACCAGCGAAAACATCCACGATACCGTAAGCATAAAATACTGAATATAATGCTTCATGTTTTTGTGAAATAGACACACACATTTAAATGAGGAAAATCTACGGTAAAATAACGTATATTTCTTCAAGTAATGCTTTAGCTATGTTAGAAATAAATATCAAACGGCATTCTTTACACTGTCAATGTGTCGTTAAGCTTTAATGCATAATCCCATGTCCAAAAAGGAGTTAGAAAAAGTTAGCTTACCCCTACGACTTAAGTCGACTGGAAATATATTATAAGTAGGTATGTAATTTTTTTGAGTTTTTTTTGGTAGGATTGATTCTAGGTGTCTTATAAGGTATTATGAATTTCTGATAAATCTACTGAGAATTTATGAGGAAAATATCTTGAACTAGGAGAGCAAAAGAATGAAATTCAGAAATTCTATAATCATGTTGCTGGTTCTGTTTTGAGCCAAGATATTAGAAACTGGATTGTCATTGACAACCATGGATCTACTACTGAACAGAAGTACATTAATTTCCCATTGAAAATACTATTTCTTAAATTAAAGTGCATTGGTTTCTCTGACATAACACTTTTCTTATTGCTGCATGAAAGCAAACCTGTTTAAATAATTATAATGTAGGTGAAGATATTTAGCATGTTGTATAATTGTTATTGTACAGACATTTATAATATTATGGCCTTGTGTAATGTATGTCAAGAACTTATTAATTCTCAAAAATGCTAACCTTCTTGCACTACTTTTCTCTTGTGTCCTTACAAATT
Organism: Xenia sp. Carnegie-2017; assembly: GCF_021976095.1. Taxonomy (NCBI): domain Eukaryota; kingdom Metazoa; phylum Cnidaria; class Anthozoa; order Malacalcyonacea; family Xeniidae; genus Xenia; species Xenia sp. Carnegie-2017. The sequence goes on along the minus strand of NW_025813526.1, from coordinate 5,902,808 downwards.
ACAGTTAGCTATACTAATTTTTTCTAGGTTCAAACAATTTGACAAACTTTTGAATTTTACATTATGCCTTTGAATTTTTCTTTTTGTCTTTTGGTAAAAATATCAATGAATGACTTAAAAATCAAGTCTATCTAAAATAGTGTTTTTGTACAAAGTAACTATACCTAATTGGAAAAGTCTCATGTTGAAGACAGATGTCACTTCTTTTACTACATTGCTACTCTTATTCTTTTAAATGATATCGTAATTCTTCAAAAGACATAAAAAGTTCTTTGCCATCAATTTTTGCTTCTTCCACATTCAACTTCGTTGCAACCAATGCATCTTATGTGAATTTTTAATCACCTGGAATTGAAAAACGTATGGATTTTGTCAGATGATTCAGTACTATATTTAATGTTTCATGCATGTCATAAGCTTTTCTTGAGCAAATATTTCAAGGGAGGAGCAAAATTTGGCACATTATTGAACAATGTAGTTTTTATCTTGATTTTGATGTACTAACCTGTTTACTACACTGTACAACAAACAATTCATTTACAGAAACACCAGATGGTATTTACAAAACTTTTAGCATAAAGCAAACCTTTACACACCATCATCATGATTGTCCATAATCTGTCAAATTGTCCAGGCTAGCTGTTTAATACAGGTATTTTTTATTGTACGACATGTACCAAAGAGTTCATTAATTAATCCCACACTGCATTTGATTTCAATACAGCTCTGTCCTTAATATTTGCTTCATATTTTCAGAAAAATATCATGAAAAAATCCTCCATTTCATCTCAGTTGAAACAAGGAGTTTTACAATATGCATATCTCGATAAGAACTGGTTGCTTTGCCTCGTCTAGCAACCGATTAAGTAAAGAACAAATAAGACTGGATAAACATAACTTAAATTATAACTTAGTAGTAAAAACATTCACAAAATATATACCATCACACTTCAAGTATTGAATTAAAACAAAACACTGGACACTTTAAATGGTAAACAATCTTACGTTGCTTACCGGTGTCATGAAATGTTTCCTTTTCTGGCATTACTTCAGCATCCGTATACCAAACAAGTTGGCAGCATGTTTTAAAGATAAAATTTCTAAAAGTTTTTGTGCTTGGCATTGATATTTTATGTAATCGCAATTGTGGTTGTCAAATCCGGTGGGCGAAAAAAATTTTATTTTATGAGCCCGCGTCTTTCCGCTGACTTTGACAACCAAAATCCGCCATGTTTTTGACCACGCGGCCGCGCGCTAATAATTTATAGTAATTTTGTTGACGTTTCCACTCCAGGTCTTATAGAGCTCAATGGATAAGACGCGCATCTTAAACTTTTTTTTCAAGTGGTGATAAATTACCATGAAAACGTTTTTGCATCGAATTTGTTTAAATTGTTCCATGTGCCAAACGTTAGTAAAGTAAAGCCTAAATCTTTTAAAACATCACTTAAAAAATGCTTCGTAAACATTTATGTTGCATGCTTATATAGTCAGCATTTCAGCTCTCTGCCAAAGACATTATTTAGATATTATTTTCTGTCTGAGAAGTATCTTAACAATGTCGCAAGTTGCAGGTTATTTGACGCAGGTAAAGTAAAGTGGATTTGCAGTTTTAAAAGTAGATTTTCTCAGGATTCTTTATTTCTGTACATGCACACTTGAATGTGCTCTAAAAATCAAAGTTCTCTACAGCTAAAACTAAAATATATTCTTAGCGCTTCGACATTCATAATTTGTTTTTGTTATATATGTATCGTTATCTATAGTTTTATATTCATCAACCCTGTAGTTTTGTACTTAGCAACCCTTAAGTTCTATGGACTTATCAATCTTCCGTGAGCTCAATTAACGAATCAATAACTATTGAAACTCACAAGATATTATTTGATTGAAACCCGCTTTCAATTGTAGCTAAAGTCCATATAAAAATGTCATACTTATAGTTTATAAATTATACTTTTGTGATAAATTTAGATGGTGGTCATATCGCACAATAATCGGCAGCAAGTTTGGATCAGTGCTTACTGTCAAAATTAAGTAATTAGATCAGGTTATGTGTATTTTTATCGAGTAAAGCTTACTGCAAGTATCGTTGAAGTTATATAATATTCGATTATTACGCAAAAATGAAAAAAATACTTTGCTAAATGTAACGAATCATTGCTAGTTTGAAGGGCATAAATATTTCAGCTAGTTGAAAATGTAAAGATGCAGTTTATAAATTATAAAACATGGTTAGATAATATCTGTAACTTACACTTTCTCGCAATCGTAAAGTTGCTTTTCCCTAGTAACTAAGTGATCATACTAGATACTTTTGGTGCAAGATAGGTATTTATATAAATAGAACAAACACGTGGATATTGATTTTACCAAATGCTAAAAACATGTTTCTGCCATTGACAACAGAGAACGTGCCATCTGTAGCCCGTGTTTGACTCTAAGTGTGCGTACATATACACTGTCATAATAGTTGTTCTATACAATCAAGATTTCTTTGGATACAACTGATGTATATTTTAATTGAACTATATGTTTACTTCCACAAATATAATAGAAAAATAACTATAACTTAATCGATTATCTTAATTTTGACAGTGAGCTAGCGTTTATTCAAAGAGAATCAACCTTGCACTTGCAGCCTTTTATTGTAGGCATTTAGCAACTGGTCACATTATATAGTATATGACTTAATTCTTACTATTGGAAATGTAAGTATTTCATATTTAAATGCAATGGGGAATTTTTACAATAAAGTGTCTTTTTCAATCCAATAATATCTTGTGAGTGTTAAGTTAAAAACATATCTAGTTGTGTCTAAATGTTTATTGTATGGTAATTGATATCTCAGACGGTTGGTAACTATAGAAATATAGGGTTGGTAACTATAGATTTATCGGGTTGGTAACTATAGATTTCTATGCAAATTTAGATCATTATCCTCATTCGTTTCATGAGAAATCTAATGTTTTTACAGTGAGTGTGCATAGAAAAATTTACCTAGCAGAACCAAATTTGCAGGCTGGCTACGCCACTATTGATGAGTATAAATTTCTAGGGTAAAAATACATGTATAACAAACACAAATCATAAATTTTCAAAGCGCAATGAATGTTAGTGTTAGCAACAGCTAACGTTGATACCCAGGGCACATTCAAGTTTGCACATACTGAAAGAAAGAATTTCCAAGACTTTCATAATAAACTTTTTTTTTACAAAAATTTACTTTCAAAAATGCAAATCTACTTCACTTTATCCGCTACTGGCGCAACATTAACCTATAATTTGAGACATTATAGAGACACCCTCTCAGGTAGAAAATCAATGTCTATATAATGTCTTTGGAATAGAGCTTAAATGCTAGCTATATTTACACGCAAAAGAAATTTTACGAAGCATATTTCGATTGATATTTCAAAAGATTTTTGTTTTGCTTTCATATAATTTGGCAAATGGAAAAATTTAAACGAAAGCATCCAGTGTTGGTGCAAAACGTTTTCATGTTACTTTTGCTAAACGCCGCTACTTGAAAAAACTAAAAATTTTAAAAAGGTTGTTGTAATAACCCTTCATCCGCATCCGTATCCGTACCATCTGTATCCGTGTTTTATTCCAACTCTGCACCTTTCCCTTTCTTTTATAAAAGAAGATTTTACTTTCATGTTTAGAGATCAGGCGTAGATATGTTGGAATGGTTTTGTAAATCCTATTGCAGCTGCGTAGCAGTCCCAACTACTTCGTCCTTTTTATGTTTTCCCAATAAATACGATAAATTTCTAAAAATGACTACGCTTAAAAGTTTAGTAAGTAATACTACGCCTTTATTCTAAATACTCTCTCATACTCACACTCAGCGAGGCTTTAAAATCCCGTCTTTATTATACGTAATAGGAATTTTCACTCCAGTGATTGCTTCAATTGAAGTTGGTATTTTAGCAAATAGCTTGCCATTGCTAATGAAATTTTTTGCCAATTCTTAACTAGAAAAGTAGCAAATTCTATGTCACACTTAATGAGTGCGAGTGACAGTGTGAGTAAACTGTTAAAAGACACACAAAAAGCATTTACAATGTGTAATAATTAGTGCCTTAACAATATTTTTCACATAATAAAAGACTATAGTAGCGTATTCATGTACACACAAAGAAAAACCCTGTGTACATTTTTGTAAAATTTAAAAAATTCTTCATGACTTTAAAACATACTTGTATGAGTTCAAGCAGTATGTAAATAATTTTTCACCAAAGCTAAAACAGTCTTTTCTGTGTGATTTTTAGGAAGCCACAAATACTTCTCTACTTTTCTCAACTTAAACCTTGTACGGCTTTGACAGGACAAAATAAAATATGCTGAACAGCACGGCCACGTTTATCTGGAAGAAACACATAGGTTTTAATGTTTGAAAAATCTTCAAAAGAAGCCGGGACTACACAACAATTGAAAAGTACAACCATGAAAGTGAAACAGGAAGTCATGCAGACCTTGTACAAGTACCATGATAAGAACAGTAACCAGTTATCTTTTCCAACTGATGATGTTTTGTTTTACACTTTACCCGTTTAAAATATCCTCAAGTGCAAGAACTTCTGGAAAGTCTTCTCTAAGAGAATCCTCACTTGCTGTGATATCGAAAACTTGTTTATTAATCTAGATGAAACTTATGACAGCGCAGTGAAGACATTTTTGCAGCCAGGTTGCATAAACAGATGTTTTTCACTTTTTTGAAAGGTGAGAATTGGATTATGACAGTTCACTGGCACTTCCGAATTAATGTAAAAAACGTTGTGAGTTTACTTACATTGACAAATACAGTCGTGTTTATGTTGTTACAAATCATTTCAAGTAGTATTCTTCTATATTCTTACAGTTTCTATAATCTGTGTAATTTATGATATATTGGATAAATCACGCAAAAGTTACATCAGGTAAGGATCCATTACAATTTGGCAATGTTGACCTATAATGTTAAGAGGGGGTAAGCCCCACCTCACATCAAAACTTAGAGGGGCTAAAGCCACCTTCCTATCCCTAAACTTCAAATAGCTATGTATAAAAACTATGTGACTTCCTTAACTCTATTTTTGAATGTGCCGTAAATAAGCTTTACTTTTTATATTAATGTAAATTCCATATTTACATGCCCCTCATGAAAATCAGAACAAAATGGCAAGGCTACTGTGTTTAAATAAAAATAATTATAATTCACTAATTAATACTCAATAGGAAATAATTTGCCATATTTCTTTATTTTTAGTTCTATGTGTACATCACAGTGAAAGTACGTTAACCCTTTTGTTCACAAATTGATTTTTATGATGGCTTTCCCGAAAAACTCTGCAACGAAAACATTATAAAGTTCATGAAATTTATTTGAATGACGAACTTATAAGATTTTAACTGCTGTACAACATACAATAACATAGATATTGTTTTTTAATGCCAATAGTTGCAAAGGTAATTTTTTCATTAGCATTTTTATACCGAGTTCATGGTACACTGTATTTTGAACACTTCACGAGTATAAAAAAAATGTGAAACTGATTTCACTGAGCAATTAGAATTTAAAAAAGTGCCAATGAAACAATAAACAGTAAAAACGCATCTTATTTAAGTTTTAAATATTTTAAAGCCTTTTTACAAAAACTTTAGCAATTTTATTTATGTATCTGTAGTGCATTTATTTGTGATATGGTCAATTCTAGAAAAGAGCTCTTGTGTGAGCTATTTGGAGGCATTTTGGCGAATGTGTTGGTATCATTTTGAGTAAAAATTGTTGGTGTCTTTTCTGTTCTCTTATTAACAACTGAAGTTTTATTTCCACATCCAAAACACTTTCCCGACCTTTAATATTTTCTTTCAATAAGTCTGCCAGACAATCTTTATTCTTGTGAAAGGTAGCAACGCGCTGCTCTTGATCATGGATGCTCCTGCAGTGCATTCTCTAGTTGATTTTCTACTTGCTTCCTAAAGGCCTAAAGAAGGAACCTTTTTGGATTTAGTTCAGGATGTTGATTCTTGAACGAGACAAGAGCATTCACCACGCATAGTTCCAGAAAACAAAAATCAACTTTAGTCTGATTAGCGGTCTGGCTGGTCGGGCCCAGCCCGACCAAATATTTTCCCAAAAATGAAAAATTTGTTTTCTTTAATATTGGATTTGCGAAGATTTTAAATTCTGCGACTCTTTTTGGAATAATTCACAGCTATTAGTGTAATATTTGTCAAATTGCGTCGTTATTAGCAAAATTATCATATTTTTAAAAGTTACTTAGCAACAATGACTAGTGCATTTCAAGTGCCAGGCATTACGCAGTTTAGTGGGGCTCTGAAAATTCAGCCCGACCAAGTAGTATAATCTATAGTGGGATTATCTGCAATCTGATTGGTTGAAAACAACCGAGCAAACTCAAATGCGCTGTTTCGCAACATCTAGTCGGGCTCTGAAAATTCAGCCCGACCAAGTAGTAAAATCTATAGTGGGAATATATGTAATCTGATTGCTTGAGAGTAGCTGTGAACACACTCAAACGTTTAACAACATATAATCGGGCTCATTTTCAAAAGCGTGACTTGAATTTTGAGCTTTCGAAATATACGTTCGGAAGTCGTGATAACTTACATTACAATGGCTTCGGCTAATAAAATCGATATAATAAGTGAACTACAAAAGAAACTATTTTCTGTTCGACAATCAGGCGAGCAAAATATAGTCGTAAAGTAGCGGCCAATTCCAAATTTACAAGCGACTACAGGCAATAGAAGCTTTCAGGAAAGTTGGTACTTGAAGAAAGATTGGCTTTGTGGTAGCTTAGAAAAGAATGCATTGTTATGTTGGCCTTGTCTTTTATTTTGCCCTGGATCGTCATCTTCATGGACGCAGACGGGATTCAAAAACATGAAGAATTTCCTATCCGATTGTAAGAAGCATGACAAGGCAAAATCGCACATGGGTGCTTACAAGACCTGGAGGACCTACGGTTTTCAGCCTCGTATCGACTGTCTCATGTCACAAACTAGACGTGAAGAAATTCAGCGTCATAATGAGGAGGTAAGGCAAAACAGGGAAATGTTGAAAACCATAACAGAAGCTGTTTTATACTTGTCTAGGCAAGAGATTGCATTTAGGGAGCATGATGAATCTAGTGGCAGCATGAATAGAGGAAATTATAGAGAGCTACTTGAAAGTTTTGCCAAGATGGATTCTGTTTTTGAAGTGCCATTACATGGAAGGCTTGCTGAAACCCACCGTGCTGGGGGAGGGCGGTTTACTGGAGTCTCTCCTGATATTCTGAATGATTTCATTGATTGTCTTGATAAGATAATAGAGGATGAGATTTTAAAGGAAATATATTGCTGCACTTTCTTAAGTATACAGGTTGATGAGGTAACTGATGTTTCTACCAAAGAACAATTGAGTGTAATTGTTCGAATGGACAAAGGGGAAAGTGTCATTGAAAGAGAGCTTGGGTTTGTTGATGTTAGTTGTGACAGGACTGCGACTGCTATATCATCAGTGGTTAAGGGTAAGTTAAGTCAATATAATAATGTGAAAGAGAAATTTATTGGACAGACTTATGATGGTTCATCTGTTATGTCTGGTCATCTCAATGGTGTTCAAGCTCATGTTCAGCAGGATTATCCTTATGCTCAATTTGTTCACTGTGCTGCCCTTGGACTAAATCTAGTATTATGTTAAGCTGCATCCTCCATTTCACCTGTTAAGATTTTCTTTGTTAATATTAGTGCCTTTTGCACCTTTACTAGCAATTCCCCCAAAAGAAAAGCTTTACTATCATCCCATAGGCTTGAGTTTCCTAGTCCTGTTGACACAAGATGGTATTATAGGGCTCATTTCATCAATGTCTTGCATTCTAACTATGAGAAACTGATAGACATATTTGAAAATCTTACTGATAATCCAATAGGTTGGGATAATGAAATGTTAAGTAAGGTTACTGGTTTACTTGGCTACCTTAATGGCTTCTTGTTTTGTTTCTTGGTACTTGTTTTCCAGAGAATTCTTGAGCAGTCATCCATACTTTATTCTATCTTGCAAGACAAGGACACTGACTTTCATTATGGAGTGAGTAGGGTTGAGAGATTCAAGGCCTTTGTTGCTTCTCTGAGAAATGATACAGAATATTGTCAGGTGTACGACCTGGCTGTTGAGAAAGTGGGACCACCAGTAACCAGGTATGACCAACGGCATAATTACAAACAAATGTATTTTGAAATTCTTGACACAATTGTGACTATGCTGACTGACCGATTTCAGGACACGGAGCGTTTTAGATTTTTGACCTTGTTAACCCTAGGGTGTTTAAAATGTGGAAAGGTGAAGTGCCCTCAGAAAAGATAAATATTCTAAAGGAGGTTTATGGTGATATGTTTGACATACCAATGCTAGTTAGCCAACTTTGTTTTATTTACAGAGATAAAGACTTTCACTGTGATTCATGCGATGAACTATTGAAATATATTTTTCAGTTCCATTGTCAATCTAGTATTCCAGAAGTTGTAAAACTGTTAAAGATAAATGGGGTTTGGTCATTTACAAGTGCTTCAGTTGAGAGGTCATTTTCTTGTTTGAAGAGGGTAAAAAATTATCTTAGAAATACTATGAGCCAAGGACGTTTTAGTTCTCTTTGCAGGATTTCCATTCACAAAGACATACTGTCAGAGAAAGAAGACGCCAACACATTGCATGATGAGGTAGTAAAGAAGTTCATTGAGAAACCACGAAGACTTGCTTTCTTATACAAATAGGTATTCATATATGGCTGATAGCAAGCTGATGATGTCTTACGTCCATGGCATGTGAGAATTTTTCCGGGAACTTTTTAATGCAGTCAATGATGATTGTCATTTCAGCACGACAATGAACGGCATCACAACTTTTGAAAGTTGTTGATGACAAATCCGAGCCTTTTTCGGTTCTTTTGTCAAAGTTTCTTTACAAGATGTACATAGGTATCTATTTATGTATGTGGTGTTGAGAAAATAAATCACATATCTGCAACTATTTTTGAACTGTTTCTCTGCTTTGCTATAAGATCCTTCGGCAATTTAAATTAACCAAAATGGTTCTATTTCCTGCATAAATATCACGCATTTGCTTTCTAAGATAGCCGTTTCCGACGTTCTAGGGAGTCTAAATTCGGAAAATTTTCTCACTCGGCGCCAACCATGGTGGCGCCTCGTGAGCCCGATCAAATGTTTTTCGCTAGCTACGCCACTGTTCACTACTTCACAGCTTTTCTCTGCAGCAAAGAACATGAGAGAAATTGATCACATAAATCAACCGCAAAAATGTTGTTGTTATAGAAAAAAGTCTTCATCTCAGTTTGCTCATTATCATCCACATCTTAGTAATGTCAAAGGCAAACAATTGTAAAAAGTGTTTTAAACAAACACCCTTCTAATTCTTATTATATATCATTACACAAGAAATTGTAAAATCATTTGGATATCAAGGTCTCTTGCTGAAAACAATATAGTGTATCTTCGTATACGACTAATTTTACACTACTTCAGAGGAAAAAAGTGAGTGGTTGGACTGGCCAAATGCACTCGCCCTCATCTGTTTAATTTCCACTACAGCTTTCCAGGCGTTATGGCTAATTTACATTCAGTGTAAATTTTAGCGCGATGGACTTTTTAGATTACTTTTTTTTCCATTGTAATTTCTCGACCTGAGTGATTTCACGCTGCTAACACATTTCATAAGAAAGTTATCTAAAAACGTCGATTGTGTGATAGGTTCTTGCACTTAATGGAAACCATTCTTAATACAAAAATGCCTTTCGCTTAAAAAATTCATAAATTGTTTGCAAAAGAATATTGACAGCATAGTCCACACAACATTTTTAATACTCTTGACTTTCACACAACCAGTACAGACGAGATTTTATAAATTTTTGTTGGTGTGGGAATTAATGGTAAAACACCTTCAAATGAAGCTTTTTAAAAAGAAATTAATTGCTGCAGATTTAATAGGCAATCTACTTTAGCACAAAAATTTATGATTGGGTAAGAGGAAGCCAAAGCAGCCATTGGTTAGTTAAACTACCATAATAGGGATTATACTAGCATATCATTTATTACTTCTCTTCAATTTAGGACAAACCCCTCCTTCTCTGCTTTCTACGCCTATGAGTAAAAGGCATTGACGACTAAACTTACTGACCGTCGTTTGTATGTAGGGTAATTTGCTTATGATAATTCAATGTTTAAAAGTGCTATCAATCCTTTGATGATTTTAAAAGAAAATAATATAAGAACTTAGATTTTTCATTACGCCATGTTTGACAGTCCCGATATCTCACGTCGCTCGTTATGATCCAAACATGCCGACTTGAACCGATTATACACTGCGCAGTGAAGAAGAACACTGTCACAATAATTAATGATAGAATTCAAAGTTATAAATAGATTAAGTACCTAATTCACATTTTTCTGGGAGGAACTGTAACTTGCATAAAAATATATGTAAATATGTTGAGAAATGTATATAAAAGCATTTACTATTATTGTACATTTCATTTAAGTTGAAATCCCGGAAAATCTTTCTCAGTAGAACATGATCTAATAATAACAACGATGGTAGTCTTCATAATTGGTGTCATTGCAAATGTTGTTTTTTTGTTGTAATTATGTTGGATCCTCTAAAAATACTAAGACGAGGAAGTTGGATTACCATCCTAAACTTATCCATAGCGGATTTCACTGCATGTTTGTCACAATTTATGATTGTTGGGTTGACGTAACTGTTCGATGTCAAACCATCAAAACCTGTTATTCTTTCTGTCTTTTACTTTTGTATGTTTGGCTCATTTTTTCACTTGACATCTCTTACATGGCAAACTTACATGATTGCCAAGTATCCCCAAAACAGCCGACAGTTGTTGTTCACCAGGAAAATTTACAGATTATGTACGACTATGTAGTTTGGTTTATTGCTTTATGTATGGAATTCAGTAAGATTGCATCAATTAATGAAGATTTCGTGTTTAGGCACTTAATCTACATCAATATATCCCTGTATGCAGTCTTGGAAATCGTTGTTATAAGCCAGGATGTATTAAAATATTCAATACTAAAAGTTATATTAAAAAATTCACAAAACACAGAAATGAATAATAAACAACCAAATAGAACTCGTATTAAAGCTTTAAAGACAATCATCATGCTAAATGTCGTACTACTCTTAACTGCCTTTCCTTTCTTGTTGCCAAACAAGTGGAGTTTGTTCGAAGACTCAAGAAAACACAAAGTGAATTGGCTTGGCGTTTTTCATATTACTATATACCAGTAGCTTTACTAAATTTTGCTGTAAATCCAATTGTTTATGCATTAGGGCTTGTTGATTGTCAAAATAGTTCAAAAGAGTTGTTGTTGATTATCAAAATAGTTTAAAAGCGTTGTTGTTGATTATGAAAATAGTTTAAAAGCGTTAATTTGTTCCAAAGATACAGGGTGACTGTATCACAAAGGTTGCTGTGATGGCAGTTTTAAGTTCTTCAAAAATAAGAGCCATCCCGAAAGAGGAGTGTATAAAAGTGATTCAAAACTTTGCCAGACGAGTACAGGTTTGCTTGCAACGAAATGGTGGACATTTGGAACACATCTTGGGAAAGCCATAAATTGACTAAAAATTGACAGAAATAGCCGAAACTCTTGTGAATAGTCTTCCATAAACTGAATGATGTGTGGTTGTAATTTTAAATAAATAGCTTTTTAATTAAAGCCATAATTGAAATTTTCATGGGTACTTATCTTTTTGGGTCACCCTGTATAACACAGCCATCACTTAACTCTTTCCGATCAATAGATGAAACGATTGCTTAATTTGTACATGATATGATTTGATCGCACATAACTTGATGAAAATTGTATGCGTGTTGATTTCTTTTTAATGTGGGCTATGAAATTAGCAGAAACTATAGGGCTATATGTATTTGCTCTAGGTGTGATGTTTAGTGAAATATTTGTGTTAATAGCTTATTAGAACCATGTGCAACTGTAGTGAAATGGACTAATTCGTGTTACGCAATCAGTAGAGTAAAAAAAAGAAGTTAAAGGCTCACGTGACAATAAAGCTTTTTAGAAAGTAGTTTATCAAGTATTGGCAATAAAAAACTATCAAGTATTGACACGTAAGTCGAATACGTTTTTCTTTATGTAAAACGAAAAGTAATAAATTTATATAACTAGTGACTGTTTTGGCCAATAACTCTTCCTCTACTAATTATCTTAAATAATACCATAAAACTAATAGCTTTATCCAATCTGATAAGTTTTCTTACTTGTTATTTACATCTTTACATAAAGCAAAGGAAAAGTATTTAGCATTATTTTTACAAATAACTATCCTATGCTGTTGTTGGGAGACTGCATAAATTCTTTCAGATAAAAAAAATCGATGTGATTAGTAATTAATCTCGACGACTGACGAAAATGTTGTAAACCTAACATTAAATATAACCCTAACCCTAAAATAAACTACCGCACTCTAAATTTTAAATAAACAGTGTTGTCTCAAGATAGACAATTCACCAGAAATAAATTCGCAAGCGTTCTCTTTCTGAAAGGTTTGGACGAGCTTTTCAAGAACATCGATCTTTTTAGAAGTTTCCATTGATCCTAATCGCTGAGTAGAACTAGAAGCAGTGGCGTAGCTAGGAAAAATAGTCACTCCCGCCAATCCATCTCGCGCCGGAGGCGCGACCCCACTAGGGGGGTCCGGGGGCATGCTCCCCCGGAAAATTTTGAAATCCAGAGCCTTGGAAACAGCATTTCCTGCGATTTCGAGGGCGAATTATTTGTTGTACAATAATTTATAAAAACCCATTTTCGTTAGCTGCATTCTTAATGTGGCAATCGTTGAAACTGCAACTAGTTAAAAAGGTACTAAAGGTGGCTCAGAGAAACGTTACGCAGGAGACAATTGTCCCCTAAAACATAATTTACTCATCACTTCCCCTGCATAAACAGAAGAAATTTGTATTAGCACAAAAATAATATAGTATACGAAACTTCTAAAGTGCATAGAGAGAGATTTTCTTAGCATTCTACTTGTTAGTTTAAACTTGTTTAGATTGGGGCAAGTAGACAGGGATGGCTTTATTCTTTAAAGTTATGCTTAATTTTCTCAATGAAGTACCATGTATTATACGACCAAATATCAAAACACATACTATACTCATCATTTATAAAGAAAGGCCAGCCTCCTGGGTTTTCTACAAATTTTTCAACCACCTCGTTATGCAACACCTCTGATTCCTCTTTCTTTTCAATGATATCTTTGTGAATAGATATTCTACACAAAGAGCTAAGCCGACCTTGACCCATTCTATTTCTTAAATAGCTTTTACCCTTTTAAGCAAGAAAAGACCTCTCTACTGAAGCACTTGCCACTGCCAACACACCATTCAATTTTAACAAATTTACCACTTGACCTAAACTCGACTGGAGATTAAATTTGAAGATGTATTTAAGAACCTCATTACTGCACTCTTTGTGAAAGTCCTTGTCGTTGTAAATGAAGGAAAGTTGACTCTCCAAAGTTTGGATGTCAAAAGAGGACTATACTTATCTTTGAGAAGATTGATCTTCTCCTGTGGAACTATGCCCTTCCATGTAGTAAATAGTTTAGAATTTACAAGGTCTAAAAACTCGAACTGATTAATATCTTGAAATCGTTCACTTAACATGCCTTTAATGGAATCAATAATCTCAAAATAAAGCTGTTTGTAATTGTATCTACTATCTGCTCTGGTTGCTGGTGGGCCTACTTTTTCTAGTGCAGTTTGGTAAAACTCGGTGAAAGCTTGATCTGTGCGAAGTGACACAATAAACTGCTTGAAATTGTCAGTCTTGCTTATGCCATAGTTAAAATGGGTTTCCCTATTTTGAAGAATAGAATACAAAATTGTGGACTGTTCTAAAATCCTGTAAAAAACACACACTAGAAAACAAAAGAGAAAGCTATCAAGATAATGCAGTAAGCCACTTATTTTACTTAATGACTCATCATCCCACCCAGCTGGTTGTTCAAGTACCCCCTCAAAAATATCTAAAAGTTTTTCATAGTTTTTGTGCAATACATTGATTAATCTAGAGCGATAATACCATCTTGTTTCACCAGGGGCAGGAAACTCAAGGTTGTTAGATGTGAGAAAAGCTTTTCTTTTTGGGGCATTGCTTGTAAATGTGCTGAATGTAGCTATATTAATAAAAAAGATTTTAACAGGAGAAATTGATGAGGCTGACTGGCATAGGACCAGGTTCAATCTATGAGCTGCACAATGAACAAAATGAGCAATGCTTGAACACCATTGATATGGCCAGACATGACAGAAGCACCATCATATGTTTGTAAAACCAGTTTTTCTTTTATATTAGAATACTCAGCAAGTTTATCTTTGACAACTTGTGATATTGCTGTGGCATTTCTGTTCATACTTACATCCACAAATCCTAATTTCCTCTCCATAATTTCACTTGCTTTGTCAAACCGAGCAATAACACTTAGCTGCTCTTTGGTGGAGACATCAGATGCTTCATCAACCTGAATACTCATAAATGTGCAATCATTTATTTCCTTTCTGATTTCATCTTCAATAATTGAATCAAGACAGCTGATAAGACCGTTTTGAATTTCTGGGGAGACTCCAGTAAATCTTCTGTCACCAACTATATCAGATTCTGCTAGTCTACTGTGCAGTCGACGCTCAAATACAGAATCAAACTTAGCAAAACATTCGAGCAACTCTCTATAATTACCTTTGTTCAAGCTACCTTCGGACTCATTGTGACCTCTAAATGGCAACTCTTGCTTTGACAAATACAGCACTGCCTCAGTAACAGTTTTTAAAATTTCTCGATTTTGTCTTACCTCCTCATTGTGACGCTGAATCTCATTTCTTCTAGCGAGGAACATAAGACAATCAATTCGTTCACTAGCTCCATACGTTTTCCATGTCTTAAATGCAGTCAAATGCGATTTAGATTTTTCATGCTTCTTAGCATCAGACATAATACTCCGCAAATCGTTGTAGCCATTCTTAGTCCACGATGGCGATGTTTTAGGGGAAAACATTAGACATGGCCAACAAAACACTTTCTGCAAGGTTGTACTGCCACACAGCCAGTCCTTCGCCTCATACCAATCTCTCTGAAATGCTCTTCCCTTATTTTGGATAGTTAAATCAGGAGTAGGCCGTTCATGAACGATAACATTCTGTTCGACCGACGATCGAGCCGAGAACGGTTTAGCTAATAAGCTATTTACTAAATCAACATCAGTTGAGCAAATCGCAGTCGCACTTGAAGCCATTGTGTCATACACAAATACAAAATAGCAATTTGAGAGTAAACACAATGACACGTAATTTGATAATCACTAATCGCTGTACTCGTATTAAAAGGTCGAATAATTACAACCTCCGCCAATTTAAAATAGCGGGAGTTCGACTATAAAAACAGCAGACTTGAGCATGCGTCAAGTCCCTTAGCCAACCAGAATTCAAAACTTCTTATATAGAATTATATTGTATGTTCCGCCCTCTGAAGATGGGCGGAATACGTGGAGAATCGCGCGAGTATGCAATGTGCCAGAAAAGGCGGTTGCTAGGTTACATAACAAATCTTGAGATTTTGCTGTATTACGATTACGAACCACCTAATAAAAGCGTAAATATGAACGAATAAAACATAATATTACAAATTGTTCGTGAAATAATGTATATCTTATGTCCAAATAGAATATTTATTATTTTTTTGGGAAATTTCTACTCCCACCGGGCGGGAGTAGCGGGACTGCTAGCTACGCCACTGATTAGAAGTAGCGTTTTTTCAAGTCGACAAGAATCGAGCTATTGCATATGACTTGTATTTATTGCGCAATCAAAATACATTCACCGTGGCTCACCGTGGCGCACATGACCAAAACGTTCCCTGTGATTGGCTTGCAACGCTGCACCGTGGCTGAAGGTTACTATATTTAGCAACTATTGCGAAATTTTTTGAACGCTGACCGTGGCTTTTCATTCTGAGATTGCAGGCTCGAATTTACGAACATATTCCGAGCATATTCATGGCGTTTTCGCAAGATTCGAGACGCTTTCGGTGATTTTACAGTTCAGAGTTTAACTGGATGATAATACTATTTTAACAAGACGTTTAATTCGAAGTTTTTGTTCTGTTAACACAAATTTTTGACAAAAAATTACAAAATTCATTCAATTTTTGCTTTTGATCGAATTTTGCTGTATTTGAGCAAAATTTTTAATCATGAAAAAGTCAACCCTGGAAAAACTTAAGTGGCAGAATTCTGACCGTGGCTCAAGCCACTTTCGCCATGGCCTAGATCTGCCCCTGAGTATGATACATATTCAAAATTTGTGTATTTTGTTTTATTTGAGAATATAAGTATTTACCGCATATCCGTGAATAATATGTTTTAAAAAAACTCTGATTTGATTTCAAACAAAATTATTTGTTTTTTACCATTAAACGTAGAACCAAATTAAAGAAACTTTGACGCAACATCTATAGAGCGAAAAGCTATAGTTATTGCTGAACAATATAAGTTCCACAAGGCTAAGCAAGAACAATCGGAATCGATTAGGAAGTGTCTTGCCAAATTGCAGAGATAGCTCAAAACGCGTTAATTTGGTAGTTATCGAAGCGAAGCAATTTGAGATAGATTTGCTTGTCGGTTGCAAGATCGATCGATTTATCGTAAGATACTATGCGAAGTTGAAGTGACTTTAAAGTTGGTGGTATATAAAGCTAGTGCGGCTGAATTAATGAAGAGAGAAACATCAGCTTTTACAGAGAATCACTGAATTAAGCGAGTCGAAACAGCATCCCTTGAATGTTTGTGCTGTGGCAAGAAAAATCATTCTCTAGATAACTTTTATTTTCGGAAGTCCAAATGTCACGGCTATCAAAATTATGGACATATAATAAAGGAGCGACTAGAGAGACATGGCAACATTAACATGAAGAAGACCAATTTTGGAAAGTCGAGAAGGAAAGATCCTAAGAAAAGAAAATAAAATCACGAAGTTCACAGCGTTAAAACACGCAGCAACGTTTTCAGTGACAACAAAAGCCAAGAAGAAGCTATAAAAATTTGGTCGGTGTTCATGTTAACTGATTAGTGAAAGAAATGTAAAGAAATGGTAGAATCAATCTTAATTGATGGAAAGTCAGTAAATATGGAAGTAAGCACGGAAGCTGCTGTATCAACTATGCCAGAAAATGTCTGGATTAGTTGCTGTTTTATCGGACGAGAGAGGAGAACCAGGAGCGGATCTAGGATTTTTCAAACATCAGTCATAAAACGTTGGAGAGGCTCCGCACCTAGGGGAATCTGAGGCATTTTCCCTTAGAAATTTTGAATTTCAGAGCCTTGAAATGCCATTTTCAGCGTTTTCGAGTAATAGAAAATGTATTTTGTAGGCATCGTTTTTGCGTAAAAACAACACATTTTTTTTACATTTTTTCCAAAAAAAGATGAAGTGAACAATACTTGAATATTTTTTCAAATATTTAGGCTCATTATCATGCCAAATATATGGCTCAGTAGCATGTCTAGGAATGAATTTTACAATAATGCTATTCAAAAACAGATATAGTCTTTAAAAATTTCTACCAAGTTGTCAGGCACAGACCCCCCTAGAGACCCTCATTCAAAGCTCTATGTAATGAGTTAAGTTAGAAATTCGGTAATACAAGTGACAGTTCATAGATCTAGAAAAGCTCAGACTTCAAACCATGCAAGTTTATTGTAACCCTTAACCCATCTCCACATCAGTGCCAGCAAATTCACTTTTTGAGAAAAAACTCAAAATTTTTTTCTGCCAAAGATTAAGCAAAAATTCTCAGAGTGAAAATTTGCAGTTAAGGACAGCTTAATGCCATAAATGTTTATTAGGCATTTCACTAGACTATTATCTTCTGTAAGTATATACAAGGTGTGCTATATAGCAATCACTAGTAGCATTGTATTTGCAAATACAAACAGAATGTAACCAACATGTCTTTAATTATATAATTACATGAATGTTAAAATTGGTTCATGTGTCATGCTTGCTGGTTATGATAAATATCTTTTCATACGATAAAAAGCTCGTTTGAATGTAAATCTGAAATAATTTAGTTTAGAAATTATAATGATCATTAGTAAAATTACCTAGTGATCATGAAAAATACTTTGCTGTTTTGCCAAATTTCAAGGTTTATCTGCATACATAGAAAGACATTTTTACTTTATAGAAAATGCTTTTAATACATCAATAGCCCTTTGGAATTTATGGAAAACAATCTGGTATGAGCCGTAGATTAACACACCTTTACATCTCTAAATGAGGTGTTCAGTTAGAAAAGGGGACAATATGTGACATGGGACAGCATTTCATGTATGTGAAATACTCAGGATTAATACCATTCCAGTCAAACTGTCAAAGTAAAAAGCTTCATGGATCAGAAGACTCAAAATCACAGGTTATAGTAAACAGCTTATCATGTAATCAATGTTAGTTTTCTCAAATCTTAAACAATATGTAGTATAACTGTCCAATGATTGAATGATCAATGATCATAAACTGAAAAGCCTCAAACATTTGTTTATGATAAAGTAAATAATAGTATGGCGCCTTATTGCTACAGATTTTTTTGTCCATTGAAATATTTTTGCAAGAATGTAGGATTTCTCTGCCATATAATGGCCACGATTCCCCAAGCACTAATGAAATCATAGCTAAAAGTCCTTCGGCAACAACAATTTTAGAAGCATCAATCTGCTTACCATACGCCATATTGACATAAATCGCATCACACACTCGCATAAATTGACTTTGATATATTACATTCATGCATACACTTCACATGTCCTTTACTTACGATTTTAAATGTAAATTTCTGCTGATAAAACTCAAATAATGTTGGCTTTCTTTTGAACATCGATGACTGAAATGTCGCTTGCGAGATCGTCTTTGCCAAGCATTTACAATTTATCCATAAATTTTTCACCTTCTTCAAAAAATTCACAGTTTGGACAGCAGCATTCATGTCAATATATGAATTTGCAAAAGATTTCCATAAATTTCATCTGATTGTAGTTTAGTTTATATCATGCTTATAAAAATTACTATGAAACGATCAAACATTCAATTCAGACAGTGAGTTTGACTATGTTAGTTCAGTTGGCTATCAGTCGAAATCCGTCAAACCAATCGCAATAACACAAAAATTCAAATGAACCAATTGTAAGATAGCAATTGGACTCCCTTATACGTCCGGCCACCCCTCTTATCGGTCGAGACCATTCCAGACTGTCCACTGATCTGGCCATTGACCAATAAAATAAACGTTTTTGGCGTTCATAGACTCCTTTATCAGTCGAATCAGTCAAGCCACCCCGATTATCAGTCGGTTATTCCAGGTCAATTAAAATTCAACTGATCTGGTTACCAACGAAATATTCATTGGATTAATCATTAGTTTTCAATATTAAATAAAGCTGGATTTTTATCACGAAGTAAATGCGATAATAAAGTAAGAATAATTAATGAATTTTTAATTAATATGAATAGGTAATTTTTGAATTTCAGTCGCACGACGGATTTGACATACTCTAGATCCGCCCCTGCTACCACATTCCTTAAGGCACTGCAGTACCGTTTGAATTCTTATAACTCTTTTAAACTTAAACTAACAATGACTATCAAATAAAACGTTTTTAAAACCATAGTTACATATGCCGAAAACTGGCATATGTTATTCGTATGCCAGAGATAACCAAAGACGAAATCAGAAGCAGGATAGCCTCCACTTTCCAATTGTCCTCTATACGTGACAAGAACTTGACAAAGGACGAGCAACACGCACTCAAACGACTAAATCACGACAACAACATCGTCATTTTTCCAGCAAACAAAGGACGCGTGACTGTGGTCATGGACAGGAATGGTTACTTCAACAAAATGGACACCCTTGTTAACGACAGACAAACGTACGAACAACTCAAACGAGACCCAACACCATCACTAGTACGCTAACTTAGCAGCAAGATCTTCTCTATGAGAAAATCTAACATTATATCTGAACGTATTTACTATCGACTTAGATGTTCAGTACCACGACCACCCAGACTATACGGACTACTAAAACTTCCAAAACCACAAATACCCATGCGACCAATTGTATCATTCTGTGGTTCGCCTACTTACGAACTCTCAAAATACTTGACTGACATACTGCAACCACTTACAAGCAAATCAAAACACGAGCTACAATCCACTGAAACTTTCATTAAAAACTGTGCACTATACAAATACCGGACAACTATATACATGTGTCTTTTGATGTGAAATCACTGTTCATAAGTATTCTACTTAATCTGGCACTTACTTGTACAAAAACCCTCATTACAAACACAACAGGCGTACTGCCATTACCGACAGAAGTCATTATGAAGCTACTGGAGCTCTGCCTCACCCCGACTTATTTCCAGTACAAAGGTGCACACTACAAACAATTACATGGAACAGGAATGGGCTCACCAATTTCTGTTGTAGTTGCTGAAATTGTAATGCAATTTTTAGAGGAACGGGCGCTCACGACTTACAAACATGCAATACCTTTTTGGTTTCGCTACGTAGATGACACAATCACAGCACTACATGCAGACGAGATTGATGACTTTCACACTCACATCAACAAACAGAACAGCCACATACAATTTACCAAAGATGTCAAAGAAAACGGAACTCTTCCTTTTCTCGACTGTTTGGTAAAACATGACAATCAAAAACTACGAACAACAGTTTATCGCAAGCCAACACGAACTGACCGACTAGTGGACCAATCATCTTACAACCCTACATCACACAAAGCCACCGCAATCAGAACATTAACAAGACGTGCACAAATCATATGTGATTCACCGGACGCTCTACACAACGAAAGCAACTATCTTAAACGTGTTTTTGACAAAAACAACTATAACTCTGACTTCATCAAACGCAACACTTGCAAACACAACGAACACAACGAAACGAACAACTCAGTTACAACAGCAACGATACCTACACAACGTTTTGACAAGTACTAACGAACATAAAGGACAAAGAACAACCCAACGAACGACAAGTTGCAGTTTACAAAATAAACTGCTCCGACTGCTTCGCCTCCTATATCGGGGAAACTGGCTAGAACTTAAACATAA
Source organism: Xenia sp. Carnegie-2017 (assembly GCF_021976095.1). Taxonomy (NCBI): domain Eukaryota; kingdom Metazoa; phylum Cnidaria; class Anthozoa; order Malacalcyonacea; family Xeniidae; genus Xenia; species Xenia sp. Carnegie-2017. The sequence continues at coordinate 5,881,570 of NW_025813526.1, read as the reverse complement.
GACTTACTGAACACAAAGGAGCTACTAAGAAACAAGACAAAACTAATCACATTGCCGAACATCACTGAATCACAAAGCACAACATTGACTGGGACTCGGCAAAATGCATTACTTACAGTGCTGTCTCTAGACAACGGCTTACATTAGAAAGTTGCTACACCAACTTGGAACAAACCCCCTTGAACAGATCCGGCACCTTACAAACGACTTATTCACCATACAAACAAATGATCAACTAAAAACATTACACTTCACACTAATTCACAATGACAATACACAATTGACACCCACACATTACAACTAAAAACATCACACCTAAATCACACATCAAAACTAAAAATATTTCTCTTCACACTAATTCACAATGACAATACACATTTTCTGTACACACAATACAATGACGTAAGTGCCAGATAACAAATACGGCTAACCTGACGTTTACTCCTCATTTGACTCTGAAGATGACTACCGCTAAAGTCTTCGAAACGTCAGTCATCAACAACAAAAACAGTCCTTCTCAGGACTATACCAACCTGGACGATCTGCATTTACAAACATGTAACGATACTCTCGAGTTCGAACCATTTACTTTATACTCAAATAGTTAGATTAGTGACAATGTTGAGGAAATTGATGAGGGTGAGTTCTGAGAATTGTGTGTATTTTATAATACACCTGGTACATATCTCATAAAATCAATATATAGGTCATCAACATGAAATTGCATTGCAATTCTTCTTCCATTCAAAAATTTAGGCTAATGGAATTCCGACATGGTCGAAAAAAAATTACTGAAGAAAACACTAAAAATGACCAAATAGTCAATTGATTGTAAGAGTGAATGAATCTTCAACACTTTTATGGGTTGGACTATTAAAGATCATGTATGGGTTATGGTTGATTGATTATATCAACTTTTAATATTCCATGAGTCATGTGTGCATTTTCATATTCTCCTCTTGAATAAACACAAATGGTATATCCTGCCTAATTTATATTTTTGCTTATTTAAGAACTTTTAATGTTTTCTCACATTCATTAATATTGATAAAAAACGATGAGTGGGTAATGATGATGTCATGAAAAAAAGTAAGTGCACTCCCGAAGTTCACGCAGCAAATCCTCTGGGAGATTTTGAAAATTTTCTGTTATATGTAACATAAATTTTGAATGATTGATCTTAACTGGTGTTTAGCTTGTAATAAATAACAGAAGTACTGCTTACTACATTACTGATAGAAAATTGGTTGAATATGTCTTCTTTGATAAATGGGCAAATATTTTGCTGCAATGACCATGACACACTTACGTATATCTAGACTGATTAATTCAAACATATCAGCCAACTGTATTTCTTTATATTTTTTAAATAAACTTTAAGGGAAAGATAAATGCTGTTTATAAATGGTAGCCATGTTTTTTTATTCTATCTTTACGTTACATGTGTAGATAATAAATAGCCTTGCTGGGCTTCTCAAAATACTTACTGAAAAAATCATGTGTAAGTATACCAAAAGCATATGTTTGTAGATGAAGATTGTCTAGGTTAGCACATGCAATGCTAAAATGAACTATTGGTATTGGTATTAATTAACATTTTGACATCTATGGGGGCAGTCACAGATTTGCCACACTGTTCTTCAAATGATTGTGAAATATGTGCATATCTGCAGAAAATTTGTCATCTTGCAGAAAATTTCCCTATCTGGCATGTTTTTGACTATGATCATTTTACACAGAACTACATAAAAACTTATGGGAGACAAATCTAATCAAGTGCTGAAAATAATGCAATATTTCGTTTCATTTAGACACTATCAGTGTCCATTCAAAGTACTTTTTTCTTCAAGAAGTTCCAAAGGGAAGGCCATACCGATACCTTTGCCAGATGGATGACAAAGGTAATGTAAATAGCTTTATGACCAAACTGATGCGTTTGATAATATTTGTTTCATGCACATAAAACGTCTAAGATATTTTCAATTACATTTTAAATTAAGAAATAAATTAAAATGATTGATTTGCAAATTCTCTTTGTTGCTTGATTGATTAAATTAGTTGAGTTCGGATCTGTTTTTCATGATCAAATACAAACACGGCTATAGAGCAATCAACGAATGTGTTTTATTTATTTTATTTTGTAATACCGTGTCATAAATACGATTTACTATAATGTTAGAGAGACGCAGCTACCAAAGATATGTTATTTTTCCCTATCAATGACAATTGGCTCTTGACAATCTGTGTATGTTTCATGTTACAAGTCCACACACATTTGCTCATGTGGTGTATCAATGTATAACAATGTGTCTTCTTGCAAAACGAGCTGTGTTATTGTCCGCTTTCTTACATTAGCTTTAAAGTACAATTTTAGATTGTTGTCAAGAAAGACAAACAAATAACATACTATGATTCCCTTGTCGCGGCTAATACAAAGGCATCCATTCACATAACGTCAATAAGGTGGAAAATAAACAAAGCATTCGGCAGATATCTTTAAGGAGTTTTAATTTCAATGTATTTAAACAGAAATCTTGTGGCTGCTGTTTTTCCAAACATTGATTGAAAATTATGGAGTTATGGAATAGCTAACGTAATGTGCTAAATCGAAATTACAAAGATTCTCCTCAAGCCCAACAGGTTATCATCAACATTTGTGCCTTAATTGTGATTGTCTTTGAATATTTTTAGCACATACCACAACAAGAAAATCTAAATCACTGCGGAGTATTTGTTTGCCAGGTAACGTACGTACGTAATACGTACAACAAATAATCATCACTTTTACTCAGTACGTGTTTGTGTTGTAATTTAATTGTCTTTATAAGTAAATATATCGCACCTATTACATGAAGTGCATAATTATTGGACAGCCGTTATCGCAGGTATGATTGTGAGTTACAACATTGTATTGTATGTCGAAAACTACCAGAGAGTGATCACTTTCTTTCATTCGTATAGTTTTTTTATATTATCCATTTGCTATTCGTCACATCCGCCATGTTTGCAGCAAAATAACTTGAGCAGCACGACATTATTTGCGTGAAAGTATGAATTCTAACATCTAGTCGGAATTATTAATTTTTTTTATGCTTGGACGACTGCTGTGGTTGATAACAGCAATCAAGACATATTATCATCATCGAGCTGAAAATGGAAACATTAAATTAGAACTTTTCCTGGCTTTGCTACTGAACAATCAAAGAAATGCAGATATCTTTAAGAGAATCAGACATTCCCTTATAATGTCATGTCGTGAACATATGCTGTAACCCGTCTTAATAAAAATGCACTCAAATTGACAATTTCTTGTGCGGGCTAAGCAATACTCATGCACGCCATCGTGCAAGCATGGGCGTCGAAATTGGGGGAATATGAGTCCACTGTACACCTCAAAAATCGTTTTGTCAACCAAATTTTTTTAATTAAAAATTTGAAGAAATTTAGAAGAGTTTTTCGAAACTACGTGCTTAAACCACACCCATATCACCCACATTAGCTGCACATTTAACCCTGAATACCACTGTCCTTTTCATGTAAAACTATATTGAAAATATTTAAATTATATTTTAGTTCTATCACTAAATATGGTACACAAGAAAACATTGGGAGCATATGCTATAAAGAAAGATAGTAAATTCGTTCATCAATAAAAGAAGTGAGCAACTAATACTATAGTTATTTACAATATGACATATATGAAGAGCGGTATTGACACCCTTATTTGCATTTATCTTTTCGCAGGTTTATTCAAAAAGATGTTATTAACCCATTCAACTTGACATAGCCATATTGCACACGACATCAACTAACCTGGGTTAGACCCATCTTCATTTTTTGCTTGTTAACACTACTAACCAAAGCTTATAATCTGGGCTTATTTCAATCTACCTTTTCATGTGAGTTGGGTTTAACTAACAGGCTTTGAAATGACGTCTGCTGTTTATTCCTACAGTATATATAAGATACTTTTTACAAGTTTGATGGCGCTCTTATTGTCTACATTTAAAAGTACGGCATTCATACTTAATTTTCCTTCCTAAAAACTAAATCCCGTATCCTTAAGTGGTATTTTGGACTTTCTGAACTTCAATCTTTTTGCCAATGTTTCTTTTAAATACCTAAAGACTTCAAAGTTTTGCAAAATTTAAGGTTGTAACGGTTCTTTTTGGTACGAGTATAAGAAACATAAGAATGGACAAATTTAAATTTAAGTTGATTTGTTGCTATTTTAACAATTCGATGCAGTTGTTTGTTTGTAATTAAAATTATTCTTCTGAAATTACCATTTGGGTTATTTTATTGACGTTTACTCGAATTTATTGTGGTATACATTGTATGTTATTTAACATTCAATGAAGATTTTTTCACTAAAGAAAGAAAACAAAACAGAGAAAAAAATAGAAAACAAGGAAATAAAGAAGTTGTTACAGAAAAAGCTCGAGCTAGTTACCATGATGCGTTGGTGCTAAAAAATTACAGTGGTGGTGCTAAAAATTTTAGGGGGATGAGTTGGTAATGAAATAACACAAGAGAAACTAAGTGTGTATAATTTATGGTGATCTGGTAGTGCACCTGTTGAAGGTAGTGTGGAAGTTTGAAATTTTGTCGTGAAAAAATCAGTTCGGAAGTACTATTAATTGTTTTGCTAAAATTGGGGGGTTGAAATATTTCTTAGAGGGATGACAAATTTATTTAGGGGGTGAAACCTATTGTTTTGGGGGATGACAGCCCCTGCACTTCCTCATCCACCCAAGTAAATCCTTCTATGCTGGAGGAAATTCAAATCACACTACTATAGTTAACCAGTGTCATTCACGAAGACTACCAAGATCTTTCCCAAACCACGTTTCCTCTATTCCGACCAGACACAATGCATAATTGAAAGTGTTTACAATATAAATTCACTCTTGTTAGTTTTTTTGGGTGTGTCAATGCTAAAAGCTATTATTCATATGTCACATTGTTTTGGGTAGAAGGTACTTTGGTGTATGTTTAGGATCTACAACCAAGGCCAGGTTTTTGCATTATCTGACGTATACATTTTAAACATAGAGAAATGTTCTCAGAAATTGCTCTTATTTCTTCATTATAAAAAATCTTTTCTTTAGAAAGTGAAATACATTTCTTGATAGGTGAAAACTCAAGAAAATGTGGAACTTAGAAGGTATTTAATTTGAACCACTTTGGTTAAGCTGCAGATAAATCTTTGCATGTATGTTTATTGACATATAAACGACAATTATGGCAATTTTGAAAATTTTTCATTTTGTAATAAAGCTCTAGTGTTAATATATTAAGTTCTTGTATTTGGACAATGTAGCTACTGGTGTCTGCTGTGTAATGAAAATACAGACTATGGGTAAAAAATATCTTCCTTATGTAATAGTGGGTATTATTTGGTGAATTTTATACAATACGTTGAACAGATAGCTTTCCAATACACCACTTAGGCGGTCTTCATATATGTGAAAACACGTGTTTGCTAAAAAGAAAATCTCGGACAAACATGGCGGAGTAATTTAATAATAATGGTTACGACAAAGAGTTGCGCTTGGGGAACCTACAAAAGCAATTCAAGGTATCCTGATCGCTTGAAACGAGACGCAATTGGAAGCAAGGATTTTTTTTACATTTCCCTTGGAAGAAATACCATAACGACAAGTGAGAGCAATGGATTCGTGCGTGTCACTGAGGTGACAGATTTGTGTGTACGAAAGACAGTTATATTTTTAGTCTTCAATTTGTGGGGGAAAATGGTCCTACTGTAGATAACCCACACCCTATTTCAGCGATAAAAATTGTTGAGAATTTAAGTGTTGACTGTTTTTTGTCATAAATGTGTGAATTATACGAAAGCTTGCTGAACGTTTTATAAGCTTATACATTTATTTTAAATTCATATAGAAGAGAACTAACGGTAAAACGAAAAAAAACAATGACGAGAGTATATAATCCACGGCCAAAATGAGCTTCAAAACATCCTGAAATATACGCAGCTGAAGGCCTCCTAACCTTATGTGAAAGACGTAGTATAACACTCCGTGATATCCAAGAAGACCAAGACGAACTTCTTCTTGTTTTAAAGAAAACGTTGCTGCTGTTCAAACCAACCTAACTCATAAATATCTTAAAACTTATGCGAATGAGTTATTGGCTAACACCAGCAGTATACAGAAATGCGTGTTTTTTGAAAATGTGGTTAATGGTTCAGCCTATTATACAAGTATACAATTTCACTTTTTACTATGTTGGTTATAACGCGGTATAATTGCATATCTTGCAAAAAATAAAGGTCTTCGTGAGCTGCTGTGATTTAATTTATCTGTAGGCCTATCAGGTGAAATTTTAAAAATTGCTTATCAAATGGAAGGAAAAGAAAACAGAAATTATAAACAAGAAAAAAAGACCAGTACTAGGGTACAGTAATATATAATCATAAATATTGCTCAATTAAACACTCAAGTTAATAGTGGTGTAATGCAGTTAATAGCTTCCTATGTACACAATGAATGATAAGCATGTAATCTACAAAACCTCTACTTTCCAAGGTCTGGGAAGACCATAAGATCCAGGGTGTACAGCTTCAATGTACCAAACCAATACAGCATAAACAAAAGTGTCAACAAGCAACATGTAAAATATCTGACGGATGTTAAAGTCGTCGCCAACCAACTACAAAAATAAATGTTCAAAGTGATTAAAAAAGAAACAGAAATATAGCCGAGAGAAAGGAGACAAACTTACTGGACTTTCATCAATATTGGACCATTGGACTCCTACTGATTGTTCTTCATACAAAGCGAAATATCTGGATGCCAAACCAAATGCGGTTTGGTGAGCCCACTGATTTTAGCAGCAGCAGCGTTCTCGCGTATGGAGATGAACACAAAAGGCATGTAGGTAAGAAAATAGAGAATACCAGCACATGCAGCTGCCATTGTTGCTTTCGAGAAAAACACGGAGATCAAACAACAGAAAATGATTGTAGCCACAGCGAACTCCATTAGAAATAGCCAGACGAGAAACGTATTACTGTACGTTAGAATCTTACCATACTGGAAAAAACCCAACCATGTACATTTGTCTGCGGGGGATTGATATGGATAAATTAGTACATAATTAGAAAAATACCTTCAATATTAAAGTGAGCAATGCAACAGTGACGGATATACTAAGTAAACTGTTGATAAACCAAGCAATCCAATGTAAAAATTACTCAATCCCATCATTTGCATGAACTCCTTTAAACAAAGCTCTTTTTCGTAAACGATACTTTGGACAGTATAAGACTCCGTGTATATCCACGATATAACCATGCATAGTGGTACCATATGTTTGATCACAAACATAAAACTATGGGAAAAACGATAAATCCAACGATAAGATTAAAAATGAAAGTCGTTTTAAGATCACAAGTAGAAACTACGTATGAATCTTTGTTGCAGTATGTATTTGGAGTCCAAAGTAAATAATGGTCTTCAATAAAAAATGCAAATAAAGCCGTGGTCTTTAGGACACGGTCTAAACCTTCCGTTTATGATCAATTTACATTCACATTGTTGAAAATCAAAGGATTCCTTAGTCTCAAGATGTTATGTGATTAATTTGGAGTGTCAGAAACTGGTGGTAGCAGCATATTCTTCACATGGGTGATATTTCTTGAGAAGGAATTTAAACTATTTATTCCATTTATCACTTTGAAAGACATCGAAGGAATAACCCGGCCTAAAGTTTACGAATCTAATCCATGTCTTCGTGAAATAATTGATTCAACTCAACGTCGGACTCATAGTAACGACAAGGGCAGAAACACCTTCGAACTCTTTATTTCCATGCCACCTCTTTGATATTTACATATACAACTATATCTCTACATTGTTCAGCGGTTGCACAAGCGACAAGGAAATAACCAAGACATGTGAATTTTTGGAAGAGCTAGCTGCAGGGAAGTCATGGCTGACAAAGGATTTAATATCCAAGATTTACTTGCCCTTCAATATGTCCGTTTAATTTCACTTCCAATTATGCATAAAGGTAATGTTGGCACTGGTGCAACAACAATGACAAGGAGAGTGGTTACAAAGACGATTCCCATTGAAAGAATTATTCAACGATTGAAGCCATTTGCTATATTACAAGGTGTTATCCCATTAACAATGAAACCATATATTGATTCTGTTGTGTCTGTCTGTGCAGCATTGATTAATTTGAAACCACAGATTATTACATCACATTAAAAACATTGTACATAGAAGTTTTAAAAAATATACAATAAAATAATCCTTTGTGTAAGAGATAAATTTAGATCGATGCAGAGTAAACAATGCACTGTTCATTTTAGGGTGTTCAATCAACACCAAAAAAGGTGTTAAATACAAATGGCAAAAATGACATCTTTTATGTGTTAAATTTAACACCTTTAAATAGGTGCTATATTAACACTCTTGGTTGGTGCTAGATGAACACTGATTTTGGTCTTGTATCAGCACTTTTGAGGGTTATTTTAACTCTGGTATTGATGTGTCAAAAAACGCTTGCATGCTTTTCATTTCACAAAATTTAATGAAGACTTTCATTGGCGATAAGATAAATATTGGTAAATAAACAATAAATATATAAAAATAAAACATAAAAAACATGCAAACAGTTTGAATCAATGTGGGTCTAATCAATTAAGTATTATCATTCTAGGGAATTTGGTATGTGCAAGACTTTCGTTGGATCAGCAGTTGAGCCGATACAGAACGATGTTCTCTTGAAGGTGTTGCTTCTTAATCTTCTTAATCAAAGACAGCTACGGATATAGCTGTTTTTGCATGAGAGCACAAGGCGTTGGACTTTCTGGTGAAAAACATTGTGTTATAGTCAATAACAAAATCATCTACTGAAGGATGTAAATATTATTTAAGCTATAGATATTTCTCAAAGTATTGTATGTATGCAAAAGCGGTAACAAACACATTGTTTTTGACAAATGTGTAAAATCAGCGCGTCATATTAAAATTATAAATTTTTAAATGTTACCAAATTAATAGTTTAGCATTACCTTTTATTTGTAATAGAAGAGTCCTCCCGCGCTTCAATTGCATTTTATAAGAAATAATTAATAATTCTTCAGATGAAAAATAGTTTCTACACATGAAATTTTATGTAAAACTGTTTGTGTGTTGCGGGCTGATCACAGTGAGGAACAGCCAATAATTTTTGTAGTAAAAGCCATCTGCATTATTGAAAGCAGGTGAAATTATTTTTGGTTTGTCATAAAAGCATCAAGAAAATCATTATCATCTCGTGGCCTGCACTTCATAAATTAGACTTTGTATTTAATTTTTGTGTTAACTTTTCCTTGAACTGTAAGCAGGGGCGAAACTAGCACCTTTTAATGGGGCTGGGATGAAATTGCCCTGCAAGGACACAAGATGCCCTGCAGATCATATGGAACAGTACTTACACTATGCATTTTTGTAATGCATGTTGTATTCTTGTATTCTTGTGGAAGAACGCACTTTAGCGTACTATTAAATCTTTAATGGCAGTTTTCGCATCTTTGCAGTTGCCAATTTTTTTAATATAAAATTTAAGTCAACATTGTCCTTAAGATCTTTTTCACATGCAAGAACGATTAAGTCATTTAATCGCGTATCTTTCATTGTGGATCTCAGGCATTTTTTACAATCTTAAGCTTGCTCAAACACCTTTCATCTTTTGCCACGGACACTGGAGCGGTGAGCAATAGTTGATACGCCTTGCACAACGTTGGAAAGACGTTTTTGTGTTTGAAAGCAAATAACGCAACGTCTTGAAGGGATTTGGGCTCTGATTTAAGTTGTGATGACACAATAATATTGAAAATTTCCAACTCAGACAGCAGTATTCCTTCATCAACATCTTTTAACGCCGGTGGAAAAAGACTACACATTTCATTAACTGTTTCAGCCATCGGCCTTTCTAGTGGCAGCTGTAAGCTCTCTCCAAGAGTTTTATTTTGTCGATGCAATCTTTAATGTTATCGGTATACTCGGTAATAAGTGAGTCTAGAACCAAGTACATTTCCTTTCGGTAGAAATCTTTAAATGATATTTCTCTTGTTATTTCGGAATGCTCGCCAATTCGTTTGGGTGGCTTTCTTGATCGATGATGACGAGTGTATTCTGCCATTACGTCTATTCCTACTTTGGTTCTAAATGCAACCATTGCCTCTATCTCCGAGTCTAATCCGTTCTCGTCACTTCGAATTTGTCTAAGGTTTTTTACTGTAGCATCAATCAGGTTAAGTGCATTTACTATATTTAGCTCCTCCTCCTGCAGTTGTTTGATTAGGATTTTGGTTTTTGTCATTATGATTTGCATGAACATAAGAGCAAAAAGAAAGTCGAAACTAAGAAATTTCTTTTTTATTCCATCGCTTTTAGCTTTTACTTTTGATTCTACATCTCGAGCATTAATAACTTTCACAATAGCAGTTGGTATTACCTCATAACTTCTCAAGACAGCATCAACAGACTCAGAATTGTAAACCCATCTCGTCTTTAACAAGTTTCGAAACTTTAAATTGATTTCAACATCTTTGCAACTTTCTTCTATATATTTATTTCTTTTTGTTGTTTTTCTAAAAAACACATATACGTCTTCTAGAGCGTCGTACATTGATCAAATTATTGAGCTATGTTTGCAACAATGCTCGTTGAATGTATTAGACCGATGTCCCTGGCAAGGGATGTAAGGCACTTGTCGTTTTAAAATTTCTTGCAACACTTTTTGAGAAGCATTTAGTCGTCCAGACATTGATGTTGTGAAATCGTATGTTTGAAATGCAAGCATATCTATATCGATTTCATTTTCCATTAAAGATTTTATGACATCTTTATGACATATTTTACAGCAACGATAAGCTTGTCTTGATTCGATGTATCAGGTGTAGTGTCTGCAGACACAGAAAATACACCGGCTGACTTAATTTCAGCACGAATTTCATCCCTCTCAGATTGAGCCAGCAAATGAAGCATCTCATTTTGTGCCTCTGAGCTTGTATATGGCCTGAGGCGCTGATCGTCCAGCCACAGCTTGAGAGCAGAACAATGTCTTGAGAGAAGATTTACAATCTGAATGAAATTTCCATCCTTGTCATCGCCTCCTCCTCTGAATGCCAATGACTGCCTTGCCAGAGTGCGAGCTACATCAAGTTGAATCAACATAATTTCCTTGTTCTTTTCTTCACCTGCTTTCTCTTGAATCAATACTTCCTTCATTTTCGCATTCATCATTACATCAATATGGCCAGATCAAACGAACAAAATCAGCCAGAGCAGCTTGATGGGACTTGCTACTGAAGTGTTTATAAAGTTTTCCTTTCTTGTTTGCACCAATGCTCCTCATTTTCTTCCATGATCGTACACCATTTATCCATGCCTGATCACTTTTTTCTCGTCCTGGCCCACTTGGAAATAATGAGCATACAAAGCAATATGCTTTATCTTCCTTCCGACTGTACTCAAGATGAGGGAAAGAGTCGTACCAAGATGCATTAAATTTGTTAGGTTTATTTTTGGCTTTTGTTTGATTTACAGGAAAAGACTTCAATCTAGGTTGACAGGGTCCTTGTTGCATGAGAAACTTTCTTTGATCGTCATTCATATCTCGTGGCCTTTCGCTTGGATCACGAGAAGTAATTTTAGTGCTTTTGTCTAAAACTGGGCAATCAATTTCAATTCCATCTCACTGTGCTTTGTTGATGACAATTGAACAATTTTTTATCAGTTTCACAGACAAATCTTGTATTTTTTTTGGTATGTGCTTCACTTTTTCTGAAAAGCGCTTCACATTTACGTGTCCGTCATTATCTATTATCACTTCATTAAGAATGTGATGAATAAGTTGTGATAGAACTCTTAACTGTCCTGCACAAGTGATCCATGTAATATCTTCTTGGTTATCTGAATCGCAGTTTGATGACTTTTCACTTTGTGCAGCCTAAACGTATAAAGACATTGTAAAAAAGACACATCCAGTAAATTAAATACAAAAATTTGCTTTTAACAGATGAATAAATGACAATTGAAAGATTCGTATTAAAAAAGATTCGTATTTTTATTCTGAACAATCAAAAGACTAATGAAATAAGTATTACATGATTTAACCTTAACGTCTACCTCTTCATTTGAACTATTATCACTCAGCAAACAACTATGTTCTACTGCTACAAATCTCGTTGCGTGACTGTTAACAGAAGTGTCATCGTCAACAAATAATGGCTCTTCAATAGCCACACAAAGTTCCACTTCTTCATTTATATTATCATTTACCATTGCCTCAAATTCTGCTATTTCATGCGTACCAGACGTGTTGTCTTAATAAACGGATCAATAGTAAACGGATTTTCTGAAACAGCACATGACTCCAACTCCTCTTTGTTTTTTTCTTTATACACAACGACAGCTGTTTCATTTATCTCGTTAAGGCTGGTGCAGCTTGACTCTAAAGACGTCGTACTTTTCTAAACATTAGTTTAAAACAGACTTTATAAAACAAGTCCTTTGTTACTGTACTTTTATGAATTTCAAAACAAATTTTAACTTACATTGCACGACGCAAATGAGAGTCGTTTTTGTGACGGATCAATGATGTTGATAATTTTGCCCTTTCCTTTGTGAGTGGAATTATTATGTTTAGAAAAATTATCATTGAACATTTCTTTGTTACATGCAGAACACTTAATTTTTTTCCGATACGGCCGTTTTCTCTTGTTCTTGATAACTTTGGAATTTTCTGTTATAATCAATAAATACCAATCACATTTACACATTTGTTGGTTTCGGGTTTTTTGTTTAAATAATTGCTATTACTTACCATTCATCCTTGACTTTCCTTGTTTGTAAAATAAACTATACAAACACTAGCTACTAAAAAGCTTCAATCAATTTAAATCAGCAAAATTTATCTTAGTTTTTGTGTTTACTGATGTAAAAATAAAAATATAGTATGGTGTTTCAACTTAAGATATAAAAACTTCAAAAATTTTACTTACAAACACTTCTTAAAAGCAAACAAAAGAGCGATGGTAATTCACTACACTTGGTAATTTTTGGAGCAACAAGTTTCCTTGATGCGTACCGTTTACCGTTTACCGTTTTCCGTTTATCGTTTTCCGTTCTTACCCATGAAGTGCAAATCCAGCTTAAATTAAAACTGAACTATATTTTCAAATTATGTGGATAACTGTTCGCACGTATCCTAGTGTTTAGTTTTGTAATTAGCCCTGCAACGTTAACATTTTTGGGGGGTTAGTTCCCCCCACCCCCATACCCCCCTTAAATTTCGCCCCTGAGTCTGTAAGCGGTTAGCATGCTAAGTAAGAGTTTTGTTTTGTTTCTCGTTCTGAATACTCGAGTTTTAATGATGAATGTGAAATAAAACTCACACTGAAAAGTGGATATCTACAGATATATAATGTATGTAGCATGTAAAAATTGCATTGTTAGTGTAACGGTGAATACTTTTTCATGTCATTGTTGTATTAAAGCAATTTTACGAAAATTCCGGTTTCAACACACATGAAAGCCTGCGTATTATGCCCACATGACATGAACACACGCTCCTCTCGTTCTCAAAAAATTAGTTTTTATCTTATAAAGTTCATCGTAGCATATAATACGCCTGCCCTTATAATTAGTTTAACTCATTTATAAGAATGCATCGCTACGTTCACTTCTTAAAAATCCGCCATTCTTGTTTTATTAAGTGTTGTTTTACCCAAGACGTAGGTAGTATCTTTTACACACAATTTTGATTCACCCCATTTTCTGTTTACATTGTCTTCAAGGTAAGAAAACTTGTCTAACTTTTTGGTCTAATTATTACCCAGAAATAGGGGTAATTATTATCCCACATTCATTTACCCCTTACAATTAACTATGATAATGTCTTCGGAGTGGAGTAAATGTAGTCTAAGTGAATGATTTAATGAGCATGCTTCACAGAATAGAAACAAAAAATAAACCACTATTCATGAAAATAGTAAAACCCAAGTATATATTCACATTTCTCCAAAAAATACACACTGTACCAAAGCCTGGGGATATCAACATACATACGATGTTAACTCCTTTTGGAAGGAATCATAACAAACAGTAAATCACTTACAGCCAACAAAAATTGATTTGTACATTCATGTATTGTCCTGCAGTTACGCCCAGTTTCAGGGAGATAAAAAGAAATTGAAGGCAAAGGGTCAAAACCAACGGCAGGAACTGATGCACTGCTAGTGATAAATTGTAGTTTATCACGAATTGGCAATGTCACGTCAGTTTCATTTCTGAAGTTCCAAAACTTATCTTTTTTCCATCATCTAAAAAGTGGAAAAAGTGAAAAGCCACAGCTTCTTCTGGACTACGCTTGTTACTTCCTTCCGGGGAAAATTTGATGTGGAACATTTCATCCAATGCTTCAGCACGTAAATGATTATCACCATAGTCTTAAAAGAGACTGCTAGACTTAGCTGGATGTTGTCTGACGAACTCCAAAACACCAAATATTTTCAAGCAATTCTTAAAGCCAGTAGCTATCACTCAAATCAAACAAATGCTTTACAATTCATTTCAACGACCTATTCATGTGGTCACTTCACGACAAAACGTAGAAGTTAATTCGAAAAAGAAGTTTTCCATATCCTGCTTTGTGTTTGTAGAGGAGAAAATCTTTGTTAATTTTTTTAATTTATCCATATTTGATTCGTCTGGATGATACAGAACATACTTTACATGGTCGTTAATTTTATTATGAAACTGAGCTTAGTGTTTGGCAAAGGCAGCGTTCATCTGCTCGTTTTTTGACGAAGACTTCTCAACAATTACAGGCAACAATTTCTCTTTACAAGGTTTAACTTCGTCAAAAAAACATAATGCCCATGTTTATTTTCACATCACCCGTAATTTCAACGAACTCTTTTTTTTGCGTTTTTCATTCTTCTCATTGCTTCTGAAATGAGAAGTCCAATCTCTTTTTTTGTTCGCCGTGTTTAGATGCCCGGCAGCTGGGAAAGTAATTCAAAACACTAAATGTCCGGCAGTATAATACTTTAACTATTAAAACCCTGGCACTCTCCGTAACCCGAACTATAGATTTTTTTTCTATTGCTTTCCTTAAAAAACTCAAAAAATCAAATTGATTTTGGGCAAGAAGATTTATCTTTGACGCAATAAAACAAAATTAGCAGGGCCGGAACTCGAGCCTGCACATGCATGCCGTATGTGACCATTGAGTTCTATTACATTACCTGAAGGGGAAGAGAGGTCTGGAACCGGTTATAAAAACATGGCGGCATATAGGAAATTTTGGATGAAAATCTTCCACTTTGAAACTTTTTATCATTCACTCCCTCCTGATTTCTATTAAACAAATGCTGTTCAATACAAATTCAACCAGCGTAAATATTGTTCAATCCATACTCTGGAATTCAAAAAAGAAATTCAAATGGCTAAATAATCAAAACTGACAAAACTCACTTATCTGTCGAAATATTATAAAATCCCCTTTATGCAAAACTACCATTCTCCCTCTTGTTTTAAAATCATCGACATTTCAGATACTACATTTACACTTAAAATCAAAGAAGCAATTTACATTAACAAAACTAACGCTAATCTCAACGATCAGGTTTTTCGTTTTAACACAATATTCAGTTGTAAATACACTAAATAATTCTAACCAATATTTCATTGTATCATTTAGATAAAATCTACTCATAATTATATAAATTATTGTTGTTATATAATATTAAATGCGTGTACCATTCCGCCATTCGTTTTCCACTGAAATTAACAAATCATGTTGGCAAAATCAATTCCAAAATTCGTTTTTCTTTCCTATCAAAAATCCATTCAAATTTTGTGTTTCGTTTTTTGGTGTTTGACGAAACTCGAAAAATTAATCCAATCTTCGTTTTTTGTTTCTGAAGTTATAGTTCGTAAACAGACGCTGGATTATAACAACGCAGTTTACTTTACTATTAACACAACAATCGGGGAGGAGGAATATACGTAAATTTAAGGTTATGTGCAAAAAAATACCATTCAGCAGTAAATCAAATTATATTTATAGCCACTGGGTCGATTTTATTAAGGACTACCTGTCTTTTCAGATTCCTGGGGCCGGTTGCACGAAGCCTGGATAGCTTTATCTATTGGATAGCAAAAATTTTCAAACTTATAAAAATGGTGTTAATGTTTTTCATACGACAAGGAAATTTCGTAAGCTTCGAAACAATATTTTATTTCAGTGATTGCTCAGTTCGAATTTTATATTTTTTGCTAGTTAAAAGGTTTTATAAAAGTTTTAAAAAAAATGCTATCAAAATGGATAACGCTATCCAGGCTTCGTGCAACCGGCCCTGAATTCCTGAATTCAGATTTTCTGAACGAACATTATCCTAATGCTAGAGGATTTACAACTTGCACTATCGAAGGTTGATGCCAATCAAAAACAGGGCATAAAAGATGCATCCATAGACCTAATGGCTGAACAAGTAGTGCAAGCAGCACGTAAGGTATAAAATTTTGATCTTAAAAGTTTCATCCACACAAAAGGTTGAAATTCTAACTCAACTGTTACTTCTCAAATGGACCTGCATTTTTTGAAAATTATCTAGCGTGGTGTGATACGGGAGAAAACTCACTGATTTTTTCCTTTCGTTTAAATGGTAATGATACATCGTTAATCATGCAGCAGTCACTTCCCAATGATGAAAAAAGGAATTTTGACTTACAATTTTTATTTAGGGAGTACTTGGTCATTTCTAAGTGTTATGAAATAAAAAAGTAATTGGATAGTTCATCTTATTTGCTATATAAAAATACAAAAGTAAAATACAATATGAAATTCACGAGATTATAGATATTAAAGTTGATACACTTTGTTTTGATACGCTGTACAAGTAAAAACAAGCCGCTTTTTTTGCCAGAAACCCCCCACATTCAATTCTTTTCGTGGTTGAAACTTTTAAGATCAAAATTTCATACCTTATGCACTGCCTATTCAATCATTATATAATTTGATTCGAATTTCTTTGCACAACACCTTAATTTTACGCTTACTCCCTGAATGTTTTGGGAAAAGTAAAGACAACTATGCATGCATTATGTTATATTTCAGCGTCTGTGTATGCACTACAAGTTGAGAAACATAAAACGAAAATTGGACTCAATTTTCGAATTTCGTCAAATACGAAAAACGAAAAACAAAATTTTAACTCGATTTTTTATTCGAATGAAAAACTAGAAAAACTCGGATTTGCTTTTTGCCAATATGGTTTTTCAATTTCAGCGAAAACGAAAGGCGGAACAGTACACGCATTCAAGTTACAACTTTGTTACTACGTATTTATTATATGCGCATTATCAATAATGCTTTTACGCAGTTAGCTACGTTAAAATAAAAAAGCCAATAGCACAGTACAAACTAAGCCTTTTGGAGAGAAGAATGGATGGTCTTGCAACTTTTCACACAATCGACTCAAAACGACTTAACTTCAAATGATTTGAGAAAGTAAGAGAACGTGCCTGGCACTCAAACCAAGGCAAACAAGCAAAAGCGTTCGGCAAATAAAGAGAGGCTTAAACAGTTAATGAATTATTTGACTAAACAGTGAATAAAAATCACATTTTATCAAATCACAATTTTATTCATTTCGTAGGCACGTTCAGTCAAGAAAAGGTGGACTCTTAAAGGTAGGTCTAAAACGTGTTTTGTATTCTGATAATACAAATAGAATAAAGCTATCTTGTGATGGATGATTTCCGATGTTTGAATTGCAGTGGGTTTAGTTCTAAATCTGTGGTAACCATTATACTCACAACGTGCATAATACAAAATAATTTACATCAACAAAGCTAGAGTTGTTTTTATATTAAGACCAGTGGCGTAGTCAGCCCCTAAGTTAATTCATGCATAACTTAGTTGGTGTTCAATCAGTGTGAAAAAAATTCTTAAGAAACGAATATTGCTAATGATCAAAAATCTACATAGCACGACAAATTTGTGGGCTGGCTAAGCTACTCCAAAATATCCAAGTTAGGCGGATATACTTGACTATTTTGCATAATTTTCTTAGCATGTCATATATTAATCTACGTATCACGTGCTTTTTATATTTGTGACAGATCTATACGGGATTTTTACCCGAGACATGTTGTTATAATCAGAATACTGGACTGAGAACCCTCGATCTTTATCATGTAATTTTAAAAACATATTAAACCATGGAATTTGACGGATCTCCAGCAATCTTGTTGACGACCTATAACGGAAAAGTTTAATTGTTAAAATCAAACTTGAATATATGTTTTAATATAAAATGCAAAACAAATTTTTTTAACGTTTTCTCAAGCACCAATTTTTCCAAGGAGCACTTTTTGTAATTTGTCTGTTGGGACATTTTACAATCAAACCTTTTTTCGCTTTGTTCCGATTGCAACAAAGAATATGACAAAAAATATTGAGCTTCTCATTGGTGATATCCTAATGAACTCATAATAATATAAATACAATAAACGTTCTCTGTTTTTTTTTCATTTTTCCAATTAATGCTTTCAAGAAAATTATATTTGAAAATAGCGTAAGATGAAAACTTCACAAACATATTTCATATTTTCCAAACTAATCAACATTGGTGTAATTCAGCCACTTATGGCTGCAATATTAATATGTGAAATAAAAAATCTATCTATCTATTTATGTATTCATTTACCTATCTACATTATTTTGCATATGTGGCTCGTACGATACTTTATTTATTCAAACATGTCTGCTATGAAATTTTGTCAACATTACGAATAGAGAAAAATGCGTGATCCGATATCAGGATTATACATAATGCAGTAAAACGTTCACTGATATAAAATTTTTTTGAACAAGCTTTCGGCTGAATGTCTACAGCCTATTTTTTTTTCTTTTATAACACGTCGAAGGCTGTAGACAGACAGCCGAAAGCTTGTTCAATAAAAATTTTATATCAGTGAACGTTTTACTGCACATTACGAATGCACACTGGCAATTATAAGTTAAAACTGATTTTCAAGATATTTAAAGTTGCATTTCTATTCTAGAATTACACCCATGTAATATAATTGTATCTTGTACTTACCGAACTTATTCCAGGTATATTTAATATGTTACCAATAAATGGTACTCTTCTTAGAAAGTTAACGACTACTGGAAGAAATCCCCTTAAAAAGTCAAATATACTAACATCACATAGTGAACATTACAGTGATATGAAACAAACATGTCAAGATTGAAGATAAGTTTTAAAGTCAACTTAATTGCTTCCTAAGACACATAAATGAAACACAATAGTTTTTGTGAGTAGTTTGTTCGCAGGCTACCCACTATGTTGTAGTGAAAAAGTGTCCGTCTCTGTGTGTCGTTAGGACTTCACTATACATGTTTTTATGATTTCTGTACTGTATAATTAAAACTAAGTTCAACTCAAAGCCACAGTAAAGTAAGAAACAATAGTCCCACTCTAATTGAAGTGGTATGAAGTGGCAAATATCTTATTGCCCATGTGACTGACGTGGTGCAGCAAAGCAAAATGTATTATTTAAACAATAAGAATGTTAAGATGGCTGGCTGCAGCCAGTTATCTATTTAATGAAAAATACAGCACCAAGTTGCACAGTAAAGTGGGAGTACTGACTTTTGTTTGTTCCGTATAGTGTAACTGTGGTCAACGCTACGCGCAAGAACACACTGCGTACCTATTTTAATGAGAGGGTAGCACATTAATGACGAATTCTAAATTGCATTTCTTTGAAAGCTCCGTTCGATCGCAGTTGCTGCTATATAACGATCTTGTCAGAGTAATATAAGAAAAATTTCTTTCATAAATTTGCTCGTATTCAAATTGTCACCAAAACCACTAATTTTTCACCAACAAAAAACTCGGAAGTGAACTTTAGTCGGGCAGAAAAAAACTGAATTTGCAATTTGTATATAACGTGATTAAAACATTGGTAGTACTTTTTTAACCTTTAAACTTGACAAATAATTTGAGCATGTCAGTGCGATGAAGATGGAAGCTATGGAGTCAGAAGTTGAGCAAAGGGAATTATTATAAATCGCACAAAAAGCATTTTCTTTTTAAAACAAGCGGGTTGAAAACGGAGTGACGAGCCAAAAATGATAAACTAGCTCTTAAAATCATGCTTTTTTGTAAAAACTTTAATTCTACAGAATGCATTAGCTGTATAAGATATAATAGCACATCTCATTAAAGTAGATAGCAATGAAAATAAAAAACAAAATGCTCTTTTTGGCGAGGATCTAAAGACGAAAAAACAGCTAAACACCAGGCTCAGCTTAGCAAATAATTATTCATTATTTCAGTTCACGATGAAGTCATAACCACTTACCCAAACAATAGAATAAAACCGTAAGACTCCAGGGCCATTCCCACCATAGGCCAACCAATCAAAACTACAAAAATGCCACCAATGAAGAAAGCGCTACCTTTCAGTTTGTGTCTTTGAAAAAAAAATCTAAATGTCCTTTCCAGACCAATGACTAATGTCAGTCCAGATATGAAAAGAATCTAGAGTAAGAAAAAGTCATAGATAATATTTCTTCATCTTCTGGTTACTTCATGTAAAACAAAAGTGTATATATAACTAGCACATTGCTCAATTTCTAAACGTCAAACATTTCAAATCATTAAAAACTTAAGATAGTTTATTCTAGACCTTATAGAACTTATTCAAGACCATAAATCTTTTATTCTCAACGGATTTCTAAGTAAAGAACGATTCAACGTTCGCAGCTTATACTGTAATCACACTTTAGTGCATCCTAAGTCCTAAGAAATTATAGACAAGCACAAACAATAACTTAACATTGCCATAATAAATAGCTTTTGTTTCTAGCTTTTTCACAGATGAGGTAACTAACAAGAAAGGACACTTATTTGAAGTTTTCGATCTCACCCTCCATGGCTGGAAACTAGCGTTTTCATGTTGTTGGGTAGTAAATGAAAGACGTTCAATACAAATGTTTGGCGAAAACGGATTATGAAGATTAAAAATATTTCTTCTTGAAGGGAAGTAAGCTATCTTTATAAGAAGACTAGCTTTATGAGTATTTCGTTTATGAGTATGTCGTAATTAAGTGATTTCATTAAAGGGGAACTCCACCCTCACACAATGTTGGTCTTAAAACATTGTCTGTCCCGTGAAAATAAATATGCGGCAATTTTTTTGTTTGTTTGATTCAATATTTTCACAAAAAAAGAGTTGAAATGTTGTAGCTAGGGCATCCGGTGCGTGGGAGCGGAATATGTCAGCGGCTTGTATTTGACGTCATATCGTCAATTGCTGCTCAAAGCTCTATGTAAAGTCATTGCACAGTCTTGCGTCAAAATGCTTCTCCTAATTGCGTCATTGCACAAACTTGCGTCAAAATGCTTCTCCTAATCACAAAATGTTTCGTCAGAATTTTTTATTCATAAGTATAAACACAAACAACTTTTATAGCTTACATGCAAATATTGAGCTGGTTATTTGTATTCTGTTTTAATAGAACGATTTCACATCCATAAAGGCCATTATCGCACAGTTTCCCACTACATATAGAATTTGAATGTCGATTAATATTATTTTTTAAAAAATACAAAGGTTAATTTGTGTGGAAACTGTGGTGTAATGCCGTTTGCTTCGTTTGCTTGTCCTCCGAATTCAACCCTAACAACAGTTTCTACTGATGTGAAACCAGTCTATTGCCATGAATAAATATTGAATAATAATAAAACATGGTTGCGCAATTTAGATTCATTATGGTTAGAAAATAATCCTACATAAAACCATTGTAAAATTAGCCTTTCGTGCATAGAATTTAGGTGTAGTTTCCTTGACGTAAAGTATGAACTTATAGTTTCCTAATTATTTGTACATAATTTCCCTTTTTTAAGTCCCATTTGGGACAAAAATTGCCAGTGCTATGAAAAACAAACCCTCATATTGATCACCAAAATGTTTGGCATTTGTCTAAATCTGTCACAAAAAAAACAAACAAAGTCTAACATTAAGGGAAACGATGACTTGACCCATTGGATTAAGTCCATTTCTAATCATCTTTGGTGGTGCTCTGCAAGTTGTAACAAGAATGCAGAAGAATTGGTGGAAAATTAGAAGTCTATCCTTAACCAATAACAAGCATTTCTGGAGAGGGAACACATATTTTCATCAATATTGCCACCAACAATTAACAGAAAGATAAACAAGCAGAAGAAGTGGTAATCTCCTACTTCACAAGCATATATTGCTGCAGAGAAGGTGATTTGTGACAAGAGGCTTCTAAAAGACCTGTGGAAGCTATCTGAGTTTTGTCACACAGGAGAGTTGGAGGTTTACCATTCCCTTTTACTGAAATACTGCCCAAAGTGAGAGCATTTTTCATTTCGTGGAATGGTAGCCCGCACTCAGTTAGCAGCATTAGATCACAACAACAATATTAACCGTGGTAAAGCAGTCATTAAGTCAGGGACAAACAAAGGGCAAGACCGTTACAAAATGATTTTTGCTAAAACAAAGAAGCAATGGGTTGTAAAAGCAATGAAAGAAAAGAAAGAGTACCAGTACATTTATAAACTACTTGCCGAGGTTGTGAATGCATGCAAAACTGAGGAGATTGAACTTGTACATCATGGCGAGAATCTTCCAAAGAACATTTCTAAATCATGTCCACCCAGGAAAGAAGTACTTGTAAAGGAACATCAGTCTAGATTTGCATAAAATGTCAGTGGTGATGCTAGGTTTTGCCATGCCCATATAATATGATGTTGAATCAGTGAAGACAACTTTTGTACATTCATTCTTAAATATTAACATAGCAAAATCAACATAGTGGAAGCCTTCAAATTGAAATTCCTCTGCAGGGCCAGGTGGAGGAAATGTTTCTCTAATGCAAGTAACTGCACATGATGGCAAGACGACTCTTACTTCTCTACCCAAGATACCCCAGCACCATCTTGTCAACTGTCTATATGCAATATGGCGGTACAGTTTGTCTTCGGGCCCATCATATGCTACCTCATATTGCTGCTTGTACAGGTACCAAGCTGTTTGTAAAACCAACATGATAAGACAAACCGGCTCAAAACCAGGATGTTGTGTAATGCACAAAGGGACTTCGGTGGTCTCATTCATTTCTACTGCCTCTACATTTTTGTCACAAATATTGGAAATCTCTTTGCAGCATAAACATTTCTCGTTATTGTCCATTATTTGGCAGTTACCACATTGACACCTGAATATGTTAAAAGAAAGGATCTTGAAAAGTAAATGTCTAAATTTCAATATAGATTGTATCTTACAATATAAACTTAAAATCTGAAGTATTATGTGTGTGTGGACGTGGTCAACTTCAAAAACTGAAAACGTTCTTTCGAGATCTAATTAATGGTCTAAAATAATATAACATTTTATTACCCACGATTTAAGATTGTCGCGCCGAGGTTCATCCTCAATATACACAAATTCCTGTTCTTCGTTGTCCTCAAACTGGTGAGCTTCTTTGTGTTCATCAGCCGGCCATTCGGGCTCAAACTGATATGGCCGAATATTGTTTGCTGGATTGTCTTCCATTTCACTATCGATTGGTGAATTAGGCCGAGGTTCTTCCAAAAAAGCCATTATAAGCGGTTGTTTTGTTTTTTGTGCAAGGCTGTGCGTTATTATTTTACTTTGTTGTTAACACAACTCCAAATCGGTTTGACGATATGACGTCAAAATAATTTCCGCTGACGCTTTCTGTGCCCACGCTGCTAAACCTCAAAACAGCTCAAATAGCGCACTTGAAGACGTGATTTTGTCAAAAATAAAATAGCTGATGTAAAAATTTCAAAATATAGTAACCTTTGCATAAAAATGGAACTTTTAAGACCAACATTATGTGAGGGTGGAGTTCCCTTTAACACCTAATTCACCAAAACTGTTCCTTGCGTCGAGATTAGGATTCATGTTTCTGGCATTCTAAGCTGACCACCCACCTCAACTAAAACCTTAACACCAATATGGTCGAAACAACGATAGAGAGAAATAGATAGAGAACAACAACAACAACAACAACAACAACAACAACAACGACAACAACAACAACAACAACAGCAACAACATTTTGCACTTCAATCAATTTTGCTTTCAGCTTACTACTATATATCCTAATGCAATCGCTTCAGCCATGTCTATTAACCATTTGGTAAATTGTTCAACGCATGGGTCAACCCCCTTTCCAGCTAAACTTCTGACTATCTATTAACGAATCTGGGCGAGCAATGCGCTTTAATCATGTGCTTTTTTAACTGTTTATTGTCCCAGAACCAAAGCACTACAATTATATACTTACTTATAATTTAAAACAAATTCCGAAGAAGAAAGACATCTTGAGATTGCAAAATATGAATCAAAACAAGACGAGAAGTAAACTGTAAATTTTCGACTTTATTTCAAAGTCATCCTCAGACAGAGTATACTTACTTAGTATAGATCAGTAGGTAAAATTGTAACACATATAATATAAAGTTTACCGCTACATGTAATTTGAGTTACAATAAGTAGATGTTAGGTGTCCCTCAACGATTATGTGCCTTGAAGAATCTAGCAGTGTTAAACATGAAGCTATGCTGCCGATGACATTGGAATGTACAATATATAGGCATCACTAAGCCATCGTCCCATTGTTTTGTGGTCTAGCAGCCCTGCTTTCGTAACGCTAGTTGTAGCATCGATTCTAAAGCTATACGACCTGAAAAGTTACCGTGTATCTCGATACGAGCGAGAGCATCACGAATACAGAAAACAAAGTCTTCACGTGTTAGCGGACTACTACATTCGTGTATGAACAACAGCCCGCGGATGCCGGATAGGCCCTTGGATGTTGAGGTATCGCGTAACTGCTCTTACCGCACATAACCCACAGTTAGCTTTGCCGATACAAACGACCTGTCTTTCACGAAATTGGTCCGTCTTAGACGCTTTTAAGTTTAAAGCAGTGTTGTTAAATTTAGCTCGCAATCTGATCCTCTAACGATAGTTGCATGCATTCCCGGATCGTAGGGGGAATTGGTGATGAATTCGCCCGATCTAAGGTAACTAAAAAATCCAACGCTGCAGGCTGCTCAAAACATCACATCTCGAAGTACATTTCAAAATCAAGGCGGTTCATTATTGCAGTTGTGATCGGCAACCAGGTACGGGTACCAGAGCCTTGACATCGTTTCACTTCTCAAAGCACAAGTTCTAATCGGGGGCAGGCCTTCGGTAGATTATTAAAACCATTTTCGATATGTAGACCCCAACGCCAGACAAGTAAACTCTAATAGAGCTAGCTTTCAGTGTCTTATAGACAGTTTAGTGACAAATAAGATTAGCGTGAATTTGAACGTTGGCAAAGACGACCCATGCATTCGGATGAATGTGCCGCTCCAGTAACTGAACTGCAAGAAACTGCGTTGCGTTGCCAAGTAGGTTCGCCTAGTGAATTTTGCAAGGCCATTGAACAGTAAGGCCGTAGCTTCCTCCTTCAAAGATTTGAGGCTAAATCGAGATTTCACCAATATATAGGTCGCGGAAAAGGACTGGGTCGAGTGAATTGACTGTCAAGAATAGTGAGCTGCCTCGCTAACGCTCGGCTGGAAAAGTCGTTTGGTTTTTGCACCTTTGTTAAGTCCATTTATTTAACTTTCAAGTGACATGTTGTACGAATCTTTCAGTTGCAAAACGAAGGAGTAATTCTTCAACAAATAAATTTAATAAAAATCACAGTTTTCCGCCGATGGGAAATGCACCTTTTTTTTAAAATTTAGCCCAACAAGCCTTCTAAATGCCAGTCATCACTGCAAACTAAATGCAAATTCAACTTTTTATTGTATTGTATGCTTTACAAACGCGATGGTTCCAATTAAACATGGCAGAAAGTACATTTCTTGAGAAATGTTTTTTGAAGCCGGTAGCTTACAAGTTTAGTATCATCTGGTAGACTGGTAAAACGTGGAAATGTTTGACTAAAATGGAACGAGCCGAAAACGTAATAAAATTATGTAAATTTTATTCAAAAACGACTTCTTAGTAGCTAAATTTGCATTATCTTTTGTCTTGACATCTCACTTCAAATTCCATAAACAGAAATGGAGTTTCTAGGGTTTCTAGTCAATTCAATGGAAACAACAGAAATGGAGTTTCTAGGGTTTCTAGTCAATTCAATGATCTTGGCAGAAGACATGATAAGGAAGGTAAAGAGGAAATGCCTGGGGGCTATAGAGTCTTTCTTTGGGGCTGAAGTCTCCTGGCCTCCACTATACAAGCAGCCATTCCAGCCCCCTTCACTTCCGCCACTTAGAACAATTAAAAAACAAGGCATTCTCTTTCAGTCAGTTATGCAGCTTGCAGGTAGCATTCTCCCCTCTAGCACTAGAGGAACTGGTTTTTTGGCGACACAGCCAAGAGACATAGAATTGTAAGGCTTTGTGCCCAGATTGCCAGATCTTATAGTCCAAGCCGATGCTTGTCACAAAGGCTTAGGTGCACATTTTATGGGAGTATCGACCGTGGGAAGCCACTGCTTCATATCAATTGCCTAGAACTACTAGGATAGGGCTTTGCCATTCAAACGTTCGCAAAAGGCAAAGTCCAAATGAAGGTTTGTCTGCTAATAGACAACATAAAAACGGCCAATTACATAAACAACATGTGGGAGGGGGGATTTCTCGCTCTGGCATGTTTGGCAGGAGACTTATGGATTGGTGCCTAAAACACCAGATCCTCATGAAGGCTCAATAAATCCCACGGGTTCTGAATGTCGGAGAAGTCATACAATCCAGAGTTACTTACAAATGGTCTAAAATTCAATGATGCTGAATGTTGAATGCTGATGCTGAATCAATTAAATATTAAATGAGACTCTTCAAAGTCAAGAATTGTTACGACGTTTAAGGTACAAAATTATATTTTAGAATGAGTATTTTGTCCCGTTTACGCCAATGAGTTTTTTAGTAAGAAAATTTCACAAGAATGTCTCTTCTGATTCTTTATCATTCTGCACATTACCCGATTGGCTCATAACAATGCGCAAAATATAGAAAGAAAACGTGACGTCATAACTAGACAAATAATTTTTCATCAACATTAACATCATGATATGGTAAATAGCCAATCTAATTACAAGGACATTAACGTCTTAAGAAGATGCCAAACATCACAAGTGCGAACGCTTCAACTCAGAAAAGGTAATAGAAAGAAACATATCATAAGATAAGAGCCCAACCGCGCATGTCTTATAAGTATAAAAAAAATGTTCACAAAGTAGCCTAAAACTTAC
Source organism: Xenia sp. Carnegie-2017 (assembly GCF_021976095.1). Classification (NCBI taxonomy): domain Eukaryota; kingdom Metazoa; phylum Cnidaria; class Anthozoa; order Malacalcyonacea; family Xeniidae; genus Xenia; species Xenia sp. Carnegie-2017. The sequence goes on along the minus strand of NW_025813526.1, from coordinate 5,854,210 downwards.
ATTTCCAATGGCAAGCAGACCTTTGTCAAAGAAGAATATCACACCAAAGAATAGAAAAAACAGACCAAATCCTGTCACACCAATTCCAATTTCTGTGAAAAGAAAAAAGCGTGGCATTGAATGTCAAAATGGGTCATTTTCAGATAAAAACTCAATTTCTGCGTTTGCTGTAGCGTAGCTAGCTAGCCTATTACATACAAACAAAACAAATTAAGTATCATAATTTAACATTTTCATTAACTGTAATATACACATAAATGAATCATTCATTCTCGGTATTTTGACCATGACTTAATGTCAACTGTTTCCTCCTCATTCATACACATGTTACAAAATTTCCACACATTTGTTAGCAACAAAAGTGTTTCAATCGCTGATTTTAATCGACTTTCTCTCATGATAATAGTTTTACGAGTTCGTTTTCAAACATAACACTCTATTTGAAACGACCAGGAAACACCGCAGTAAATACAAGAAAAAATATTGTGTTTTTATTGGATAATATGCTGGGGCGTTTATGTTCATTACCCCCAATTTAATAAGTTCTAGTTTTGCAATTTAAAAGATCAACAAGATATTTAATTCTCACGCGGTGTATTGCTATTGTACTTTGGCTGCAGAACGCACAAAAATTTTAAATGATTTCAAATACAGTAAGTAATTTATAGCTCTCAATAGCGAAGCCAATATCGCAAAAATTTACTCTACTCTAGTGAGAATCTGTCAAAAAACTCTAACTCTTTATCTCACGTAATTAAAGCTAACCTCTTATTTCTCAAACCAACACTCTTGTTCTCATCCTCCACAAAAGCTGGGTAAAAAACTATGGTTGTATGAGGTGTATGAAAAGATAAACTTAGAGATATTGTAGGGCTTAGAGATAGATTTTGACACTAACATTTTTGTCGCAGAACCTCAGCGTAGTGTTGGACATCCTATTTTTTATAAAATAAAATGCACATAAAAAGGACAACTCAGAGTAATTATGCTTACGTTTTAATTTCCCTTTTCCCACTGCTTGAAATTAAATCTTCCTTCTGACATTGTTCCTAACTTAAAATACTCTACAACATTTATATCTACAGCGAGGGACATTACACTCCGTGTTTTTTCAAGGAGTACAATTGCTCTCGTGTAATTTTGTAACGAACATTTACATTCCATACAGCAAACACGAATTACGCACAAGCTTCACGCTTCACAACAAATTTTTTTATAACTAAGTTTTTTCTTTGCCATGCTGTACATACAATTGGCATTACCGCATTGGCATTAATATATTAAAGATGCTATCAATGTATAAAACACAACACCATACATAGAATTGTAAAGTTTAAAAATATCAACCGATATAAAAGTGTTTTTTATATAACATTTATAACGTTGCATAGTTGATACTGTCTGCTTTTAACTTGAGTTACCATAATCTTCTAATATATCTTTCCAATATGTAATAATTAAGAGATTGGCTACTCCTCAGAGTTTTCTATTCATCAATTTTACAGAATCATTGTACTTTAACAAATGCCAGGAAAATAACAAATACTTCACACACACATGATACTACCAATCAAGTTAGGTTATTAAATGTTACGAAAGAGCTTATGACGTTAAGATAACGTCATACTCATTAGTTAGCTTTATCATGCTGACTCATTGTTATTATATAGTTACATTCTAATTTAAGTTAAATAGCTTTCTTTAATTTAATAATAATACAAAAATAGTTAAAGTCTTCTGTTCTTAAATCTTTCTTGTTACGGTAAACGTAAGAAACTCATATAAAAGATATCAGCATTGAGTCTTAATTCATGTTTGATAGCAGAGCAAAATAAGTGTGAGGGCTAAACCTTAAATCTTCATAATTAAAATAAGGAGCCCTTTTAATGAGAGAACCAAAGCTAGAAGTGATAAATAGAAATTACGCAGGTATGTTCCCCATTATTTTCTTTTGGTAAGGATACTCAAGGAGAGTCAAACATGGAAAAAGAATGGTAAATGATTTAAGTAATCGACTTTGTGATTATTTCGTTCCTATTGTATACTTAAAGCCTGACTGACATACATCAACCATGTTGTTATGTCTCTTAAACTCTCTTGACAGTGATATAAATATTTAAAGCATTAGACTAGCAAGATTGACATAAAATTTTCCCTTTAACATGTTCAAAGTCTACCTTTTCAAATTGCTTGAACTTGTATGCAAGAGTAACAAAAGATTGAAAATTGGAGGAAGGAGACTAATATTCATATATACATGTTATACTTTATTAGTTTCCATTGAAATCTATTGTAATTATAAAACATACAACATGAACATGTGAATTTTGTCACCCCCAAATTATCAATCTTTCTGCTATTACTAGCAATGGCATTTAATCTAATGAATCGGAAAGTAAATTGACTAGAACAAATTGAAGGCATTTTTAATTGTGTCCATATTATCAGTAAAATCAAATAAAATCTGCATTATATTCACAACATTGATGCTGTAAACAAGACAAGCATGCATGGTTATCACCCAAGGTTTACATTTAGAAATGTTGAATAGTCTGAGAAGATTGACAAACAAAATGTCATGATTTCTCCATATTCAAAGTAAGTTTTAAGCCAAATGCAGTGATGAAAGACACACTGCAGCCTTATATAACTATGCTGTGTTGTTCTTTATTTATTGATGATATGGTAACAAAAACAAACAAATACATATGCATCCCAACTGCATGAGACTTCTGGTGACAAAAGCAATGTAATTGAGATGAATATAGTCATGGGTTCCAACCAGTACCACAGTGTTAGGATTAGTCCTACAGCTCACAGCAACAATGCTTTTACAGTTGTATACAACTCTACTAAAGTTAGAGATGTTTGTAATATAAAATTGGACTGTCTTTAAGATATCTATATGTAGGTAACCACATATCTTCCAAACATTAGAAATGTCTAAATTTTCATATTTTTTTGCATAGGTGAACAAGTTTTACACCATCATTGTAACCATTTTAATATAGTTTTCTTCGGAAGTTTTAGAAGACGATTAATTGAAAGAATTATAAAGCATGACTGGATTTGTGCCAACTATTTTAAAGATACATTATTATTGATTATTAAAAAGAAACGGTGAGCATTATAAAAAGAAACATTTCAACATTCCATTCTAAGTACTGTAGAGTCTGCATTTATGCTTCCACTATTTACTCCAGCATCACAGTAACAAATACTGCTTAGTTTATATGCTCTAGCGTACTTACTTTGATAATCCGTTATCGGCAACATCTTTTCGAAGGTAGGAGAACCAGCAAAATAATCAAAGACACATTCTCTTTATGGAGTCAACCAACACATGTAACATAACTTTACATCTTTGTTAAATTTTAATGGCCACGTACACATGAGACCGGAGTCGGCGGTAAATTATGACTCGATAAACAGCGTTACTTCATATAAGAAATGTCAAATATTTATCTTGAAATTTCTTTGATTTTATCGACTATTTCATTTTCTTTGACAAAACTTATGTTTATAGATTAATAATATATGATGCAATTTTGTGCACATATTTAACTTATTTCTGCCTGCAGTGCTACAGTGATAGTGCGGCGTCTTTCCAACCATTCCAGGTTCCAAGCCTTGTCATATTCTACAGAACGATCGTTTAACACTGGGGACCTGGAACTACATTGACTGAAGATATACCTTTGTTCTCAAATAGGTTGATATCGCCTAAGCAGGGGGAAATTAGAACGTTAACTGACTGGTGGATGAATATTAATAAATTCAGCTCAGCCCTGCTAATTTCCTTTTAAATTATAATCACTAACAAATTAAATCAGTCAAGCATAACTAAATAAATGAATATTCCCTCCCCCCCCTGAACGTTCTAGTTTCTCCCTATGCACTAAGTAGCATTGACCTTATGAAAAAAACTCAATGGAATGTGCATATCCAAATAAAAATAATCGAAATCAACATACACAAAATAAGTTAGTCTTTTTTGGAAGAGGCGTGACGCAGAAACAGAGCTTCACAATTTTTCGGACAATATTTGTTATTACCGACAGAAGACATTATGGAGCTACTGGAGTTCTGCCTCACCTCGACTTACTTCCAGCACAAAGGTACACACTACAAACAATTACATGGAACAGCTATGGGCTCACCCGTTTCTGTTGTAGTTGCTGAAATTGTGATGCAATCTTTAGAGGAACGGGCACTAACGACTTACAAACATGCACTACCTTTTTGGTTCCGCTACGTAGATGACACAATCACAGCACTACATGCAGACGAGATTGATGACTATCACACTCACATCAACAAAAAGAACAGCCACATACAATTTACCAAAGATGTCGAAGAAAACGGAACTCTTTCTTTTCTCGACTGTTTGGTAAAACATGACAATCAAAAACTACGAACAACAGTTTATCGCAAACTGAACGACTACTAGACCAATCATCTTACAACCCTACATCACACAAAGCCACCACACTCAGAACATCAACAAGACGTGCACAAATCATATGTGATTCACCAGACCCTCTACACAACGAAAACAACCATCTCAAACGTTGTTTAGATAAAAACAACTATAACTCTGACTTTATCAAACGCAACACTTACAATCCCAACGAACCCAACGAAACGAACAACTCAATGACAACAGCAACGATACCTCACATCAAAGGTGTGATTGAAATTATTCTCCTGATTTCTTCATGTACCTAACTTCAGCTGTTGACAACTTCCACATTTTTAATAAAATATTCAAAATAAAGTGAATATTTTAAACTTGGGAGTATCGTTACATGTTTGTAGATGTAGATCGTCCAGGTTAGTAGAGTTCTGAGAAGGACTGTTTGTGTTAATTTTGAGTAACTTGACTCTGAAGATGACTACCGCTATATCAGTCAACATCAACAAAAACAGTCCTTCTCAGGACTATACTAACCTGGACGATCTACATCTACAAACATGTAACGATACTCTCGGGTCCAAATCATTTACCTTAATATTTGTTATCTAAGTGCATTTCCCTCTTGATTCGACAGTATCAAAAACAAACCTCCATACGCATTTTTTCCTGGTCTCTATGAAGAAAAAGGTCTCAATAATGGTTGAAAATGTTAATAATGCTGTAATATATGTAACATTGTAAACAGTAATACTGTTAAGTGTTACCTTCCTTTGATGACAAACGGATATACTATCTTCCTATGCAGTATGGGTTCGCGATATCTTCCGATGGACAATATTTAATTATTAAATGTAGATATGATCTTCGCACTTTGTTGGACAATTTAAGCAATTGTCTCATGAACCTGAAAATTCAGGTGACTAGGACAATTGCTTAAATTATCCAACAAAGTGCGAAGATCAGATCTACATTTAATTTCAAACACCGCACTGCATAAAACATTCTTTCTTATAATATTTAATTATAGCACTGTAATAATTCAACCAATCAAAATCAACTATCTCATGTATATAGATACAACACTTTATTCCATTAAATAATTCTTCTTATTCTCGTGTGAGTAATGGTGTGTCAGAATAATTATAATAATGTCTGCGACAGCAAACTTAACAGGTTATGTGCCCAGAAGAGTATTATTTACTGGAGACGAAAATGAGTGCGAACTGTGGGAAGTCAAATCTTTGGCGCAAATGAGACTCCAAAAACTGTATGATGTATTTATACCGGGAAACAGTGATACAGAGGTAACTGTAGCATAGAAAGCGGACGCCTTTGCGAAGGTGGATGACAGAAGTCTATCTTTGGTTATAAGAACAGCAAGAGGCGACCGGCAAAGAGCGTTGAAAGTGTTGAGACAACATTATCAGGGCAAGGAAAAGCCTCGGATTGTCGCAATTTACACTGAACTGATCGACGATACTGATGAAGAACGTTGAGAAAGGCGATAATATTATGATCATCAGAGGTAACGAAAAGTCATGAGAGAGATTCGAAGGGAACTGCTTAAAATGTGATAAAAAGGTCAACGTTGGCAAAATGGTCTGCACACTGTAAAAGCAAGACACATGATACGAAGGACTATCGCCAGAGGCGTAACTAGAACGCTAACTGGGGGGGTGTATATTCATATATTCTGTTGTGCCCTACTGATTTCTTTTGAAATTCAATTCAATTTCAAAAGAAATCAGTGGGGCACAACGGAATATATGAATATGCCCCGCTCCCCAATTAAAGTACTAGTTACGCCTCTGACTGTCGCAGCAAGAAGGATCAGCAAAGAGTTTGCAGGATGCAGGTAGAGAAAACCAAGGAAAGAATCAAAACTCATCTGGTTAAATTTTTTGATATAAGAGGCACGGCACATGACAGAATTTTAAGAAATATTCTTTATATCCCATTCTACGAGCAGGACATTTTTTCTGTCTGCGCTGTAGTAGAACAAGGTGGAAACGTAAGTCTAACTAATAAAGAAAATGAATTTAGGACCTCGGTTTGCAAAAATTTATAACATTGAGCAAAAAGGGCGCTTGTCATATTTAAATATTAAAAGTATTTCTTCTTCAAGAAATAATGTGATTTCATTTTCAGAATGACACAAAATACTCGGTCTCTGTAATTATGATGATGTTCGTAAATGTTGTAGAGGGTAAGCAAAGTACAAACCATGACGAACCGGAATGTAAGATATGCACACAAGGCAAGATGACTCAGTTAAGAAATAAAACCCCCGACAAGAGGGTAAAGGAAGCATTAGACATTTCACTTCTTCGTGAAAACAAATTAGTGCATGAGACATGTGCACCTTATTTATTCGCCACACCAAAACGGAACCGTGAAAAGGGCTTGGTCATGTCTATTTAATATGGCAAGATGTTTATTGCTAAAATGATGTTGACGTATGCTGTCGTGACATCTGCTTACATAAAAACAGGTGTTTTAATGATAGAAGCAATGACTAGCTTTAGGCCTAACCTAAGTAAAATGCATATATTTGAGTCTGTTTGTTTTTCTTATGGGCAAAACGCCGGAGAAGTCCAGCCTATCTAGTTTATTGTCCAGAAACTGAGAAAATTGAAAAAGTTAGATGCGTAAAATTTTTGGAAGCAATTTTTTAAAGTGATACCTTTCTAAGTGACGGTGAGGGAAATTCTAGTTTAACCAATCATAATCAATCATGCATCACTCTGCATCACTTTATTCTATTAAACACTTTTTCTCTTCTTCTTCTTGTGTGAGTCACGGTATGTGAGAGTAATTATAATAATGTCTATGACAGCAAACTTATCTGACAACGCGATGATCGATGATAATAAATCGACTATTCAAATCTCAAACTTAGCTTGGACTGTGAATATTCTATCTACAAACAAGTTTTTCGAGGATTGGGACTGTTTATTAAACTGTTCTTTGCGTTTTGGTCAATTTTCAAGTTATTTGTCCTAACGTTTAACTTTGAAGAAATCGGCACTTTTTATTTCGTCACCTATCGCATTCTTTCGTTTTCGATAGACATTACTTCACCTTTTTAGTATAGATAGATCCGTCGAAGTATTATATATGCAATTTTAAAACTGCTTTAACATTATATGCGAAGAAAAGAATATCGTTCGGCCTCTAAGACAACACGTGGTCAAATACATTGTTGAAAGCCCTTTATAATATTAGTAATTCCGACAAAAATTCAGCAAAGAGCATTAATAGGAAAATATTCTGTTTACAATAGTGGAAAAGTCTACAAATCAATCTTTAATCCCACGTAACACAAAAGATGGTTCTATCCCTGAAAATGCAGACAGCTAACTAGATAACCACCAAAAACAGTCATTGTGACAGAACATGTAGAAAACTCTGAAGACGGATCTTTTTACTTAGTTAAAATCCCTGAGAAACACCTTTTCGACAAATGGATTTTGTCGAGAAAGCCGCGTTATTTGATTGATCTTGGTAGTCGTGACAACTATGATGTTGTATGATAAGGAAACTGAATGCGAAAAGCGAGTTGGTAGAGATTTCGATAAATGTAAAGAAATGTCAAATTGAAAACGAGTCACATAATGAATTTTTCTCCTTCACTGTGAGATTATAGCAAGTTATGGAAGGACAATGAATTTTTCAAAATTGAAATCTTTAGTTTCAGATTATGTTTACAGGACGTCTAAGAGCAGAAAGATCTCGATAAATAAACCTTTATTGATCAACATTCCATTGGTTTTAAAATCAATCTAAATAACGTTTTTTTTAATGCCTTCGCTCACTCGGAAAACAAAAGTGATGATGCACCCGACTATGAAAAAGTATCTAATCAATCTAGTGAAAACCAAAAATCATCGCTAAAACACGGTGGGGAAACTAGACGTAGATCTAACAAGGTAATGTCAATCCATTTCACGCCCAAAATAAAGAAAAGTGTCAAACGTAATCCGACGAATAAGACATCTGTCAATAACGATTAACGAATACCTCCATACTTATATAATCAACGTACAGATAATAACCATATCATTGGTTAAAGTAACCATAAAAATATTGGTTAAAGTAGTTAAATGCATCTGAGGTAACCAATTTTTATGGTTATTTTAACCAATCAGTATTTACAGTGTAACTTAGAATCGGGAACAGTTAAATTGGACAAAATCATTGCAAATTTTAATTTATAACTTAAAATTTTGGTCTACACAATAAAGAATCGAAATTGGAAGTAAGAAACTTGACTGGAAGTAAGCTGAAACACGAGCTTTTAATGGTCAGAAAAGACCAAGCGAATTTCATGAATGGAATGCTTCAAAGAATTACGAAAGCCGAAACAGAAGTCAAAAGATTACATGGTTTGGTGGGCTCACTTGTTGAAGAGAAAACTACTTTATTGAACTTTTTAAAATCTCTTAAAAGTGATAAAAAGAGGATGGAAGAAGAAAATTGTTTAAGTAAGACAATAAAGAATGTTTGTGGACAAAGATCGTCCAGGTTGGTATAGTCCTGAGAAGGACTGACGTTTCGAAAATCTTAGCGGTTGTCATGTTCAGAGTCAAGAGAGGAGTAAACATCAGGTTAGGGGCTGTTTACATGATCCCGGCTAACTGGGACTCAGTGAGGCGTACAATCATTTCGACGCATTGAAAAGAGGCAACACTTCAAGCGAAGCAGTTTATCGTGTGGCAGTCGGGGCAATTTATTTCGTAAACTGTACCTTGACGCTCGTTGGGTTGTTCTTTGTCCATTATGTTTCTTAGTACTTGTTGTAACGTTGTGATTATTTAATGTGCGACACGTATGTTGTATGGTTGTAAAATACGTAAATATTTACAGACGTCCCTTTTATGTATGGTATCGTTGCTGTTGTCGTTGAGTTGTTTGTTTCGTTGTGTTCGTTGTGTTTGTAAGTGTTGCGTTGGATAAAGTCAGAGTTATAGTTGTTTTTGTCTAAAAAACGTTTGAGATGTTTGTTTTCGTTGTGTAGAATGTCTGGTGAATCACATATGATTTGTGCACGTCTTGTTGATGTTCTGAGTGTGGTGGCTTTGTGTGATGTAGGGTTGTAAGATGATTGGTCTAGTAGTCGTTCAGTTTGCGATAAACTGTTGTTCGTAGTTTTTGATTGTCATGTTTTACCAAACAGTCGAGAAAAGAAAGAGTTCCGTTTTCTTCGACATCTTTGGTAAATTGTATGTGGCTGTTCTGTTTGTTGATGTTTAGTGTGATAGTCATCAATTTCGTCTGCATGTAGTGCTGTGATTGTGTCATCTACGTAGCGGAACCAAAAAGGTAGTGCATGTTTGTAAGTCGTTAGTGCCCGTTCCTGTAAAGATTGCATCACAATTTCAGCAACTACAACAGAAACGGGTGAGCCCATTGCTGTTCCATGTAATTGTTTGTAGTGTGTACCTTTGTGCTGGAAGTAAGTCGAGGTGAGGCAGAATTCCAGTAGCTCCATAATGTCTTCTGTCGGTAATAACAAATATTGTCCAAAAAATTGTGAAGCTCTGTTTCTGCGTCACGCCTCTTCCAAAAAAGAGTTGCGTTTGATGAAGTCTGAGTTATAGTTGTTTTTGTCAAAAACACGTTTGAGATAGTTGTTTTCGTTGTGTAGAGCGTCCGGTGAATCACATATGATTTGTGCACGTCTTGTTAATGTTCTGATTGTGGTGGCTTTGTGTGATGTAGGGTTGTACGATGATTGGTTTAGTAGTCGGTCGGTGTGTGTTAATTTGCAATAAACTGTTGTTCGTAGTTTTCGATTGTCATGTTTTACTAAACAGTCGAGAAAAGGAAGAGTTCCGTTTTCTTCGACATATTTGGTAAGTTGTATGTGGCTGTTCAGTTTGTTGATGTGAGTGTGAAAGTCATGAATCTCGTCTGCATGTAGTGCTGCGATTGTCATCTAGGTAGCGGAACCAAAAAGGTAGTGCATGTTTGTAAGTCATGAGCGGAAACGGGTGAACTGAAACAGGTAAACCCATTGCTGCTCCATGTAATTGTTTGTAGTTTGCACCTTTGTACTGGAAGTAAGTCAAGGTGAGGCAGAGCTCCAGTAGTTGCATAATGTCTTCTGTTGGTAGTGGAAGTACGTCCGTAGTGTTTGTAGTGAGGGTTTTCGTACAAATAAATGTCAGATCACGTGGAATAGTGGTGAACAGTGATTTCACGTCAAAAGACACCAGTATATAGTTGTCATGTATTTGTATAGTTTTTAGTTTATTAATGAAGGCTTCAGTAGATTGTGGCTTGTGTTTGATTTGCTTGTAAATGGTTGCAGTATGCCAGTCAAGTATTTTCAGAGTTCACAAGTAACCGAACCACAGAAATGACAGAATGATACAATTGCTTGCATGGGTATTTGTGGTTAGTGAAGTTTTGGTAGATCGTACAGTCTGGGTGGTCGTGGTACTGAACATCTGAGTCAATAGTAAATACGTTCAGATACAATGTTAGATTTTCTCATAGAGAAGATCTTGCTGTTATGTTTGCGTACTAGTGATGGTGTTGGATCTCGTTTGAGTTTTTCGTACATTTGTCTGTTATTAACAAGGGTGTCCGTTTTGTTAAAGTAATCATTCCTGTCCATGACCACAGTCACGCGTCCTTTGTCTGCTGGTAAAATGACGATGCTGTTGTCGTGTTTTAGACGTTTGAGTGCTTGTTGTTCGTCCTTTGTCAAGTTTTTGTCACGTATAGAGGTCGATTGTAGAGCAGAGGCTAACCTGCTTCTGATCTCGTCTTTGCTTGTCTCTGACAAGTCTCTTTGATAGGCTAGGACAGCCTCGACACTTGATACTATCGTCTCAGTCAGGATTCGTTTCTAGGTGTTATGGAATGTTTTAGTCCGTAAGATAGTAGTCGCGTTTCATTTTCGTCTAATGAGTGGGAAGAAATATTCCTCACCCAGTTATCGCCATGTTTATGCCTTGTACGTGTTTCAGTGCGTTTTAAACGTTTAAGTTTTTGTTGTTGTTTGATTTGGTGTTGTGTCTTTGTCTTGTTTGCTCGTTTCTCTGCTAAAGTTCGCATCGTAGAAAGTAAAGTGTTACTTACTGTCGTTGGCATGGGTTCTTTCAGTTTGTTCAGTCTTTGTTCTTGTTGCTTGATGTAATGTTGATTCGTCTGTGACAGTCGTTATAATCAGTTGTTATGATATAGTCGCTAGCAGAGTTGACAATCTGAATAGCCTCTTTGTGTGTTTAACGGGTACTAAGTGCTGCTGGAACGAGTCTAAAGTCATTGCAACATAGGTTTAACGAGAGTTGTTGGCTTATGTTGCTTGCAAAACGTATGTAGTCTTTTTTATGTTTTTGCTCTGTTGTCCAAATGATCGTAATGAAGTAAATGGTTTGAACTCGGCAGTATTGTTACATGTTTGTGGATGTAAATCGTCCTGGTTAGTACAGTCCTGATCATTTACAAAATATACCACCAGGAAGTTTTATTCATACATTTTATATGTATAAGTTGTAAGGGCATGTTCTGTGATGACACAAAGGTGCTTTATATTGGTAAGTTTGGTGATCTGATCGAGGTAAAGGCATTCTAGAAAAAGAGTAGTGAGACTTTGTATTGCAACGACACAAGCATCATGAGAAAATGATGCATTTTCCAATAATGCACATTGCGTTAAAGAATTGCCAAATATCTATCCAGAATATATAGGGATATTTCGTCAATATATATTTGTAAGATAATTTGGCTTCCGGTAATAACCTTTTTCTCGATATGCACAAACAAATAAGAGATTCGATTTCCAATTAGACAATTGCAATAGAATTTGTTTAAAAAGAAGCACAGACTAAGCCTTTTCTTTAATTTCAACGACAATGAACGCTAATATTGGTTTCTTTGAGTCATTAAAATAGTAAGACATTTTTAACAGTAGAATATAATATGTTTGAAGTCTCAAATTTAAATACCCTATCCACCTGGCACGTAACTTCGAAGCTTGTGCTCCCTGCTTCTTTTGCCCCTGATCAGATGATATGAATCCTTAAATGTTTAATGGAAGAATAGAGTTTTTAGGGCCATGACAGTTAACATGTCAAAGCCTCTAATTTGGAGCCACGCCAACTAATTTTCCAAACGTCAGGCAATACTTACACCAACAGTCCTTCTCAAGACTCTACTAACCTGGAAAATCTACATCCACAAACTTGTAGCTATACTCCCGTGTTCAAACCTTTTCCTTTAAATCACACAAAATTGAAGTTCCAGCAAATTCTTGCAAAAAGAAAAGTGTTTTTCAGTTTTTTAGATGTTTTATTGAAAACAATATTATAAATTCAATGAAATATTTTATTGATGCACGAAACTTAAGCTTTAATTGTAGAAATTAACACTGGATTTCATACTTTAAAATGTTTTAGTTTCATGTAATTATTTTCTATAAAAGTTTCTTGTGAAATTTCCATTAAAAAATAAACAATTAAAGCTTCTTACAGTATTTACATTTACGTCCTTCCAAAGAATTACCTACAGTAAAAGAGAAAATGTATGTTTCTTTCTCTCTTTACTTTCATGACAAAATAAATGTTGAAATCAGTTTCTAAAGGTTGAGACACAATTTCTATAAATCTGATTCTGCTAATTTAGATAGATAGTGGAAGCATCCGATATCATAGCCTTTCTCAAAGGGGGTAGGGGTGCCCACAATTTCTCTTTACTTTATTTCATATTTGAAATAGTTAAGTTTTTGAAAATAGCGTCACAGTAAACAAGCAGATTTATAATTAACTACAAAAGACAGTTAGCTCTAGTTATACATTGAATCCTGAGGTAGAGTTAATAGGCGTGTTTTTAAAAAGCCCTAACTCAAAAAAGATTTTAGCTATTCGAACGACTATTTCTGTATTAAAAAAAATTGAAATTCAACTACAAATCGCTATAAGCCTTTGCTATAGGTAGATTTTTTTATCAGTTATCCAAGCCACTGCACAGTGTTTGCTGTGCAATGCATCTCGTACCAGATTGCATCTCGTACCAGATGTGATGTGCTGTAATGAAAATAGATATGTATTGTTTCAAAAATTAATATTTTGCTATAGTGTGCAGTTTCAATCTTCATTGACACTTTTCACATTATTACAAATAATTGACTGCTTTATGAACACTTATCCTTCTCTTTAGAAAACTCGCACAAATTAGTACGTCAAACCGTGACATGTTGATTGAGATGACATGCATGCTAGCCACTTAACTTTCTTTTATACAGCTTTATTCCTACTTCCAGGGGCACAAATTAGGGGGGGCACCACTACAATGTCTGAAAAGTCTGTCCAGATGTTGCTACTGAACAAAATAGTCGGCCCGGAAAAAATCGGGAAAATATGAGCCGTTTAGGAAGAAATTGGAAATTTTTTCCATAAGAACACCGTTATGACGCACACAAGAACAAACACAATTCATTTTAAGCAAAGAATAAACACTTCTGTTTTAAAAAATTTTCTTCAACGTAGTGCAATCAGATTTAAGTGTCTCCTTTCGTGGCCGTGTGTTAAGGGTAGCAAGTCATGGGAAAGAAAAAACTGAATAATACAAAGGCGCATCAAGTACAGTGTACATTAAAATTTTTATGATCATAGAATCTTATAAAAATTTTAGATTTTAGGTATCAAAGGCGCATTGCTTCGTTGATTTTAATTTTTTGAAGTGGTTGTTTAGATGATTAGATTTTGAAACCAGCGCTTGAATGTTAGAGTCACAAAAATACTTTTATGTAAAAAAACAAATCCTTTAAATACAAAATTGCTGTAATAGACTTTCAATCTTAACCATTGATTTGAATCACATCCTAACTGCTTGAAAAAGATTATCAGCCCCTGAATAGTCTCTGTACAAAAACATTCTGTCCGATCTTTCTCGCGGTCGGTTATTAAGGGCTTAGAAATGTAGTCAAGGTTTTAAGTTGTATGAGCATCTTCTAGTGCAACCTTGAGCGAATTTAAGTCGCAGTGTTGAATTGTCCTCATTTTTGTTCGGTTAGGTGAATGCAGACTTTAGACTTTATAAAACATTTTTTTAACATTGCGCTTTTACATGGTTACACGGCTTCACTTGTACCGCTAAAAGTGTTATAACTAATTGGCTATGCATGTAACAATTAATTATGGTGTAGTAGCTAACACAACAGAACTAGTTACCAGTCACGTCTTAAAATTATATAGGGGCGTTACAACGAGGAAAAAATGTGAGAATTGCACCTAATTTTCCTTTGATAATTCCATTTAAAGCTACTCGATGCTTTTTGGGGGAAAATCATTTCATGACTGGTGTCATATCTTTAAATATTTCTTTCTTTGTTACTATCAGAAAAGTTTTTCATTTATTTTAAGATCAAGTTGTACATAAAGTAAATCCTCTTTGTTTTTAAAAACCCTGCTTGTATTTATGAATTGACAGCTTTTCAATCAATCACAAACACTATATAACACTCGGTCCCCGCTAGAAAATAGAACCCCCCCCCATAATTTTTTTGAATGTGTGCCCCTTCCTGCTGCAATTTACTTCATTAAAATATTTTTTTATCGGCATTCACATCATATGAAATGATTTTAAAATCTCTATCAGTTGAAACATTGTCTCGACATCTCACATAGAATGTCGAACAGTTGAACTTGGACAGTTCATAAATAAAATGACAAGTCCACGTTGTTAAGGCGCTCCATATTTAGGGAAAAATAAGATATTTAGAAAATTTTTTTAATTCTTCAATGATGATTTATGCACTACTGGAAATCGTCTACTCCGTCATAGCAGTTTTAGTTTTCAGTGAAAAACTTGCATAAGTTTGGTACACACATTTAGTTAATTTATATATTAGCTTATCTGAAAAGCGAGTTTTCCCCAATGCCTACCACATTCTATCTGGTATTGATCTAAGCGTCTAAAGGCATAGAGGAACATTCACCTAACATTTCTCCTGAAATATCACAATATTGGTGATCAGAGAAGTTGCCCTCTCCTCTCGTTACCATGTTGCTTAAATACAGGCTTGAAAAAGTATGAATCGACGATGAAAGTAATTATTTTCTTTCCATAACGACAGCCAAACAATTGCCTTTTATGAAAAATTGCCAAGCCAATGCTAAGTGCGGTAGGTGCAGCCATTCCAGCCAGTAATCTAATCAAATATAAAGCATTGCCTTGCACAGTCAGTTAAGATTACTTTTTCAATGCTACCACTACTTTACCCATGTATATTTTAAGATAACAAGTGCACTTCAGTAAATTACTTGTAGCCACACAGTTTTGGTAACGTTAAAATAGGTCCAAGTTATAGGTTTTATGGAACAAAAGTTTAATTTTAAAGTTTATTTGATAAAATTAAATTGCATTCTTCTGAACAGGACATAAGCGGACAAGAGTTCAGTGCAAACCATTTGCTCGCAAACGTCACCGAGGTTTGCATAAGTGCAAAACTAAGAACATCTTTTCTCTCTTTTATAAGATGACAATAATGCGAAATAGACAAGTCAAAATTAAACCCTTTTAATTTTTCCTTTATAATGTATTCATGACTGATTTAGAATTTGTTTCATCGATTGATTGTTCGATTTGTTAAGCTCAGATCGGTTTGCAAACACAGCTATACATCATTCAGCGCACGCATATTTTTTTGTGAACACGAGCAAAGTTATCTCTGTTGTTCTCGTACTTATCTCTCGTCATTATCTTAACAAGTTGCTTGACTACGAGTACGACAACTTGTCATCGAACCCAGATCCTTTTCACTTAAACCTCGTAGCGGTAGTAGTACTCGTAGTTAAATCAGAGTTAGCACATTCTAATAAGAAAGCAAAGGAAGAACACTACCTCGTCAAAAAAAATCAAACGATATATATAAATTAATATTAAAAAATATGAAAAGAACAACTCCAAAGACTTGTGCTAAGCTAATATTTATTGTCACAATAAGATCATTAAATTGTAGTTATAGTATTATATTAAGTCAGGAGCAAAAAAATACATGCCTGCCATTTACAATCATTCAAGCTCTGTCACTGTCAAATTTCATATTTTGTAAAGAAAACAAATATACCTATGCGATGATCTATCAATTGCAGTTAATATTCTTGATGTTTAGTTTCGACATTTTATGAAAGAAAAACTAACTCAGTATAACAATTTTAGTAACTGTCTAAACATCCAGAAAGGTTTAAATTTGAGGAAAAACATACGTCCAAGACAAGTAAGTGTAGATGAGATCATGAACTACTCAAAACGCAAAGAGACAAGTATGGTCTTAACTAAAACAAGAAAGTGGTCTGCCTGAGGATACATTGAAATAACAAGGTGCAGCTATCGTAACATTTACATCAAGAAAAAATCCTCTACAAATATTTCGAAAACCTTACATTTACCTCAGCCAATACAATGCAAGCGCGCAAACTATTTAACACAATTCAGTGTATGTGTGTGAAAAGATATATGATAAAAATGCTGAGAGTTAAAGAACAAAGTTAGGGCAAGTCTAGAAACAACGTGTCATATTAACTTCGCGGTGCACCAGGAGGGATGTCTTGCTGAATACCACGATTGGCGAGACCAATAGCATTGTGGGTATTACCATTTACAGCTGGCGTTTGAGACCACCCATCGCCATAGCTTTCAATTGGGTATGCTGGTTCGCCGTGTTTTGGCACGTCAAGGCCTGGGGATAAAACATGATTATGAATTACTTCTTTTTAAATTTTGCTACATTTTTGAAAAAATCACTTAAATTCATGTCTTTATTTTCGAAAAAATACAAATACCTTTCAGCTCAATATCACGAGGCACACGTAACAATCCAAAAATTCTCAACAATCCAAAAATTACAAATCCCCAAAATGCTGACCAAACTGTAATGACAGCGGCACCAAGCAAATTCCAGCCAAATTGATCAAATGATTGATCGCTCCATTTATAAAAAACACCATCATCTCTTTTAAAAAGCGTCACTGCCATTACTCCCCATAAGCCAGCTCCGTAGTGCACTAGAAGATAGTAGTAAAACTTTTAGTTAAATTTAGACTTTGGAAAGGAGAAGCAGTCTTCAAATTTAAATTATAATTAAATTATGACCTTAAATTCTTAAATTTTTTTAAAGCATTTCTGCATTTGTTCATCATATACCTTAACTAATTAGTAAAATCTATTCGAGAAAAATGGTGCTGTAAAAAATGTAAAAAAACAAAACTACGGTGGCTCTCAAGGGACATAACACAAAATGATAAATTACACAAAATAAATATATCAATACATACACAAAATAAAAACACGCACACAAAATAAAAATACACATACAAAATAAAAATACACGTAGAAAATATGATCGCGGGCGCTTGCAGTGTCGGATAGTCGGACTATCAGTTTATTATCAGTTTCTAATCAGATATGTGTAATTGTGACTATAACATGTGGTCTACTGGTCTATGTTTGTGCCAACTGGCAACTGTGGTGCACAATCACTTGACAAAGCTTCTTTTTGGCACAAATGCCGTTTCCGTATAGACATCAGAATACTGGAGGTTTTCAAAAGTCTGACGATTGCCCCATACGGATAACCACGATTGAAATAACCTGTTATCAAGTGTGTAATGTTTTATTCTGATAAACAATCATCATAGTACGTGTTTGATTCCGAGAGTGAGACGGAATCGTTGCTGCAACCAGTCCAACACATTAGCCTTAATTTTAACCAGAATACGGGAAACAATATCGTAAGCAACTTTGAAATAATTTATCACAGTGAAATGAGTGAATTTTGTCATGTACTCTGGAAGTTGGAGCCATTGGAACTTTGAAAACATAAAAGGTCAATTCCGAACAATTCCGAGTAAGCCGACACTGCAAGCGCCCACGATTATAATTTGTATGTGTATTTTTATTTTGTGTGTATATTTTTTTTGTATGTGCAATTTTATTTTGTATGTGTATGATGTATTTTGTGTATGTATTAATATCTTTATTTTGTATAATTCTTATTATTTTTGTGGTGTCCCTTGTGAGCCATTGTACAAAACAAACTCAAGCAGCTCTTTATATTTGCATATGGTCATCCTTCAAGATTGTATAAGGATAAGCTATACAAAAAAACAACAGTTTTCGTGAGAGTAAAGAAATGCAAGACTTACACCCTTGCTAATGATCGTATTCTGAAAACTGAAACTTACAGTCAGCAAGTGGTATTCAAAATCATGTCCCAACTTTTCGAAGATTATATTTTCACTCAACTTGTTCTATGGTTTCAAGCGTTTGAATTTTCCGTTCATGGAGAAATAGATTGTCATTAAATTGTATAAGAAAAAAATTTATGTATTTTCACATTATGCAAGTGCTTGGGAGTGATTTTTAGAATACGACTACGAGCATCAGTTTAGAGTTATAAATAGAACAAGCTACATCTTTGATAGCTTTACAGTATCCTGGTGAAAAAAGTTTTCAAATTGATTAGCGCATGGTTTGAGATGCATGACTGTCTTTTTAATTCCCACTACAACGTCAAAGATAGAGCAAAGCAAGATTGTGTGACCTGCAAAGCAATTTTTATTATACCTGCAACGGCATCAAGTGGATCGTCAACTTTCAGTTTCTCCAGGACAAAACTCCATAACATGAAGACCATACCAGCAAAGAGACCAGTTATAAACGCAGCGAAAGGTTCGACTGTGTTGCATCCAGCGCAGATAGAGACCTTAAAAAATGGCAAAAATTTTGTAGAAAATAACTTCATCGAATTTCACTTTCTATAATTTGCCAATTCACTTTCTTTATTCGCCATTATTTTTATTTAACCTTATTTACTTTATTTACTTGCTAAGCCAACAAAAAATCATTTTTTACTATTTTTACTTTTTTGAACAAAAAAGAACATTATTTGATTCTAAACTATAGTAACAATCTTACCATGCCTGCAAGTCCGCCATTAATGGTCGTTAGTAAGCTCCAGTGTCCATCAAACAATCCAGTCGCAATTCTTTTCATCAACATGGCTGTGACAGCTCCACCAGCACCTATAAAAAAATAAAGTAGTTTATTTATTATCATAAAACATCTATAAGTGTGAATTCAATACTGGCTGTTGACAAATCAATTTTATACCTCTAAAATTTTGGTTTTAACTTCTAACTTTTCCAAAAAAAATTCGATTCAATATAATATAATGTTTAATTGGTATTGTGCGTGGAAAAATATAAGAGACATTTTTATACCAATCACCAAACATGACAAAATTGCTTTAAAGAATTTAATGCAAATTTCAGTCTTTAAATGGAACACAATACAGTTAAAAGTTCTTTTTCTGAATAGGAAAATTTTGTGTCATGAGGACTTTAATTCAATGGTAGAATGAAAGTATTTTGCATTTAAAATAACCTGCAATAATTTATTTATTTTTAACAACTCTAGATCCGCCACTGTGTAAATGTATAAATGCTTTTTACAAAAACAACAAAAAACGTTTCCAAAAACCTGACAGAATCGTGTTAACAATGGCAAGTGCAACAACACTTGCATCGCCCGCATTTGAAATAGATAATTGTGATCCTCCGTTGAAAGCAAGGAATCCAAAGAAAAGAATGAATCCACCTAACGAGACCATCTAAAAATGAAGTCAACAACACTATAGAAAACAAACATTTTTACAGAGTATTTTATGTAAAAAGACATTAAATATTTGCCCTTTCACGTGAATTAAAAAAGTGTGTGAAAAAAGCATATATCTTAAGTTAATTTTAAAATAAGATTTGATTTTAACTAAATAACATTGCTGTTCTGCATTACTTTTCTGCAAC
The DNA here is from genome assembly GCF_021976095.1 of Xenia sp. Carnegie-2017. NCBI lineage: Eukaryota > Metazoa > Cnidaria > Anthozoa > Malacalcyonacea > Xeniidae > Xenia > Xenia sp. Carnegie-2017. Next base: position 5,833,978 of record NW_025813526.1, on the reverse strand, counting down.
AGCTAAGGATTGCTTTCCTTTTGTATATTTGTTTTATTACTATTCCAGATAAACAAGGTAGTCAGTCAAGTTATAAAAATACGTTTGCCTATTTTGAAACACAAAGCTTTACAGTTGTTGCCCAATTGATCTATTCCTTACTTTGTATACCTAACCTGGAAAATAAGTGGCTCACAATTTCCACTTAAATTATTCCAAAGTTATTATCATTGGAGTATAGTTTCAATTTTGATGTTTTTTGTTTGCATCAAACGATTACGCAGCAATTATAAATTCTGAAATTCCTGAACTATATTTTCCTTTGTATTTTCTTTAACACGAATGGATAAAATAGATCAGAAATTCTAGAAAATGCTTAGTTTTAATTGTGCCAAAATTGAGAAACGCAAGATGTTTTTTTTGTTCTTTGATTTAAATTAAGAAAAATCTTTTTAATGGCAATAGTCTTTCTGAAAAGAACCGGAAAAGAAATAAGCAGACAAATTCAATCACTCACCGGAACTGTGTGACCACGTATAGACTGGTCATTTGACTTATCAAATCGTCCAATACGAGGACCAACACAAATGGCCCCAGTTAAAGCAAGCATACCACCAACCATGTGAACAACACCACTGCCTGCAAAATCCATGTATGGAGTGTCACTGTTTTCTGCTGCAAGCCATCCGTCTTTAGACCATGCCCAATGTGTAACCACAGGATACACAAATCCTGAAAAGTAAAGATGACTACATAATTGCCGCACTTTTTACAAAAGATCCAAAAACTTATGCAATGTAACACAATGCATCTCTAAATTCTTCAAAGATAATACCTACCCGAACGGCATCTAAATCTTATTATATAGTGATTGTAGCAAACTAGCAATTAATTACATCAAGTCGATTAACTTACGAAAGTGGTAATCAGTAATAAAACCATAATTTGCGTATTTCAAAAAATTATAGAAATAATAATTACACGAACACTGACAGTTTTTGAGCCTTAGGCATTACCTTTATTAATTATCTTTGGAACGATATGTTCTTAAAACACTTATGACAACATTTTAGATTTTATTGACTCTAGCAGATTTAAAAAAAATACTTCACAACTTCTGAATTACTTTTTACGAGCAAACAGTATTTCTAGAAATAACGTAGCTCTCAAATATGATTACACTTTCAACAAATGTTTAAAAATTAGAAATCATACATTGTCATAGAATTCTTTGCATAATATGTCATGTTTATAACTGTTCAAACTCTGTGCAAGAGCAAAAAAGTACATTATAAACTAAATTAAAAATCCTACAGGTGCATTTCTGGGTTTCAATCCTCCAGTGTTCGCTTCTTTATGTTACAATTTGTATTAGAGTTGTTGTAACAAATACGCATTTTACCGAAAAACTAATTAGCAAGTAGTTAAATATTTTTTGAGAAGTACCAAAACAATCAACAGATAATATCCAAAAATGATGTCACGTGCCTTTTAAGAAGATGCCAGCTCAGGCGTTAACTCCGGGTACGAAGTTGTGTGTTAAAACTCAGTACTGTATATACCTCGACATATCAATTTCGTGTCTACATTGCTTTCCTGCATGAAGACATACAGGAATAACTGAAGGCACATCAACATTTCGTAGCGATAAGTTCTACAGCCTACCATTATATATTGCGTCACAATGGTATAGCCAGCTAGACCATTAGAGGGGAGGGGCGATATTCATAAAAGCAAGTTCTACGGTATTAATTTTCTTCGAAATAAATTGTTTTCCATACAGTCATTAGAGTCAGCGTTCGTATAGTTGTTGGTATTAACATTTGCATAACCATCGGTATTGACATTCATACAGTCATTGGTATTAAAATTCGTACAACCGTTGGTATTGACATTTATATAGATTTTACTGAGCTACTTTTAATAAATATTGGTAATATTAAACATTTGACGTTAGTTTAATGACACGTTTATATATTTACATACAAACGACAGTCATTAACTTAATTTACTTCAAAAAAAGTTAGAGTGAACGCACGGTATTTTGTTTTGTGTTTACTTATGTAATTTAACAGCAGGGCGCATATGAAATTTTAAAAACAACTAACATAATGCAACGCAGCAACCAATCAAAAATTAGACAAACGTAGCCTTGAACGTCTGCGGACGTAGTATGATAACATGTTATTTGTACTCAGTGGTTGAACTTGGGGGTCAATATACACTTTTTTCTGATTAATATTGACCTTGCTCTTCGGCTCTGTTCAACGAGTTTACAGGTATTATGAATTGTTGCCAAAATTTTGAAAATTCATACTTTATAATAGCAAAAGTACTGAATTTGTTATGCACCACCAGTAGACAATACCTGTTGATTTGTGCAATTGCTAATTCTCGGCACAGAAGAAAAACCAAAAATACACAGGTGCATTTAAGACTTCCGTTGCCCTACAACTACCTAGAGTAAAAAGCAACTCATACTTTGAACAAGATCGAAGGCGGATATTTTTAATTGAGTGGCGGTGAAATGTAACCTAAAATGTAATAATTGCAAAATTTCATTCATTCAAAAACCTCTCTATAAAGCATATGGAGGAGCTAGATTATATAAAATTTTCTTTGTGGCTAAAGCCCTTTTTGATGGCTAAAAGTACAATAAAGCATTTTGCATTGATATTAAAGAATCAATGGATTACTTTTCTAACGTATGGTATACAAGAAATTTAGAAAACACGTGACTTCCTGGTCAGACATGCAGTGCTCAAACAGATGGTCAATCCAAGACATTTTAGACGAGCATGCCGTTTCTTCTTAAGTTCTTTAAAACTTATTACTATAGATTTTATACACTTGCCGGTCTTGCCTTATTTAAAACAAATCTATACTCCGACTATTGGAAACTGTGTTTTCTTAACTCAAAACTGCGGTAATTATGTTTTCGTACTCTAGACCAGGTAGATCACAAACTATAAACCTAACGAACTTTACCGTCATAATACCGTTCTCATCTAGTAAGATACATTTTGTCGGTCCTATTATTTTTCTATTGCTGTTTGAGAATTAAGATAGACATTGCCTTTTATCATTAAAGAGATGCTCGAATACCGAATTATGCGTAGAAACTAAAGCAAATAGGATTTCTTACTCCTACTCTGGAGGGACAAGAGAAGAGGTACCGGCTTGTCGAGAAAACGACTTCGTTGCCCAAGTACGCATTCGTTGCACTGCGCTTTTATAATACGTTATTTGCAATGCGTAACAAAAAGTAATTCTTCGGCAGTCCAATTACAAATGAAGTTATCTTCTCACAAACAATAGTAGGGGGTGCAAACTATATACGAGACAAAACTACGCTAAAACATAATATATGGAGCGATATTTACTTTAAATTTAAATGTCTTTTACAAAACGTTTTGACAATTCTGTTTACAAAATTTTACTGCTTCCTTTGCTTGAGAGAATTTCGTCTTACAATCTGCCATTTGGAATAATTCAGCTTTCATACTTCTGCTAATGTTACACCCCTTCTTGTTCGTATTCAATAAAACTCTAATTTTTTTTTAAATGTTTTGATAAATTAGATGGTTAAATTCAAACACTTGGGAAAGCTACTCGAGATTAGAAAAACATACAAAAAACTCTTCTTTGGGTCGCGTTTCGCTGCATTCCCTTCTGTCTAGATTGGGTCATCCCCAAAAAAATTTGTTTCATCTCCGGAGAGCGAGCTTAAGCAGAGCAGGCATCTTGTTTGTAATAGTTCAACGATTTTTGTGAGGATTAACGTGAGGATAGACTTCTTATTAAATAGCAATCTTGGCCTATTATCACAACAATTTGGATAATGAAATGATACCTTTTTCGTAATTACGTATGGCAAACCCAAAGTATCGAATAAATGAAGACCACGTGCTGTCTCAGCAGTTGAAATTAGCGTTTTCTTTTGTTTAATCATTTGCTCACTTTGAAGACCGAAGCTAAGCTAGTTGAAGCAGACAAAAACAAAGGGTTCATGATGCCAATATTAGCATGCTCTCTTGCAGCTACTTATGAATATGGAGTTGTAAAAGCAATTTTCAGTCCCCTGAGATCTAATGCTTCGTTTAATTGTTTATTGACCTAATGTTGAAAAGGCAATCTGTGGCACCTTTTTAAGTGATTACGGTATAAGTGATTCATCAAATCTGTGTCGTGAATTACCAATGTTATATATTTCTAACTAATGATCAAGATATTTCACTTATTCAAGCTTTATCATGGTTCACGAGTCAAGAGGGAAATATAGATTCATCAAATTTCCTATACATACATAAATCTCTTCTGCATATTTTGTGCAACCCCGTTATTGGAAACTATCAAAGATAATTATGAATATTGATGATGTTTTTCTTATGTTTGGTAATATGTGTATAATTAAATATTAGTATGTTAATATTTTATTTTTATGTTAAACACATTTTTTATTTTTTTTATTGTTTTTTAAATTTTACCTCGCTTTTGGCCTTTGTACCTGTAATTAATCCCGAGTATATCAGATAAGCCATGAATTCAGCTCTTTCAGCGATGGCACCACTCACAATTGTGGCAGCAGTAGCTGCAAATACAAACTGGAAGAACCAGAATGCATACTGGTCACTGTCCAGGTCAGCAAGTGCAAAATCTGTATGGCCAATAAACCTATCTCCCTCTCCTTTGTATTTGTCGTTATTGCCACCAAATGCAAAAGCAAAACCAAATAACCAATAAATAATGCCGCCAATAACTAAAGAAGGAGAAAGATTAATGATGTGACACGTGCAATTAACACAGAAAATTGTTCTATGAACTAATGAAGCTGAGAAAATAAGCTAACGACAACACAACCTTCTTATTTATAATATTCTAGTCATTTACATACACCCGACATAAAGGTAATCAACCTAATTATTTAAGGAGTAAACGAATCTAACTGTACACAAAGTACCTAAACCTGTATTGAGCTTGATTTTTTGCACGTTCCATCTTAAGATTGTATTATGCCTGATCACAGACAAAATAAAGAAGTCTGCAAAAATTGGATTATTTATAACCAACTGCATTCTCCATGTCAAATTTTTATTCAATTACATTTCTGTTAAGTTTTGTTTTGCGTTTCCTGGTAACAGAAACATACAGAACGTGCAAAATTCCATGTCTTTGAAAGTTACCAATTTCACACGCATCATTTTGTAAAGTTAACCAACGAGTTACCTGTACGAGTACTTACATAAATCAAGGGTGTTTTTTATCAAAATATTTGTCGTGTTTTTAGATCGAACTGATCCAGCCTCGAGGAATGCAAAGCCGGCTTGCATAACTAAATTAAAGATAAACATAGTTGTAATATATTCCAGACATAACTATGTCAACAGAAAATTTCAACTCATTTTATTTGATTGTGCTTTCGATATAATTTAAGTATGACAAATTAGTCAATATCACAATTAGAGCATAACATACTGTAAAATTATCACCGGTGAACGTATAAAAACTCACTTCTACAAATAAATTGTTGAAGGGGAGAATTGGAGAGGAGAATTAGATCTCAAACAGGTTGTTAGTATTTTTTCAAAGAACTTAAGAAAAAACAACATTTATAGATTAGAAATTAATTATAATTTACGCATTTGATAGAACGCTCTATGTTAGCAGAGGGTTGTAGACATTTTGTTTCTTAGGAAATAGTGCTTGGAATATGACGTAATCTCTTTAACAATATCAATATTTATAAAAACCGAGATGTTTAAGTAAGTGTTAAACGTAGTACAATTTGCTGCGTAAATGAAATAAAGTTTATTATAGCTCAATTTTAAATTCAAATTATCTTCTTGACAATGTTATTGGTTATGAAATACCAGAGAATGAATTTTTGAAAGATTTTTTTGGGTAAAAGTTATACAACTCAAAGGCATTTAGTCACTCTACTGGGTACGGCATACCAAGGAAATGTCTCATGTTTATTTTATAATATAAGTACAGGCTATCACGCACAAAGCACACACTAACTTCATGTGTTTCTGTCAAATATTTTACCACAAGAACAAAGAATTCCTAATTGCTTTTTAATTCACGTGTATTTAAAACAGACCTCGATTACACCTGGAATGCTCTTTCAATTTAATGATCGACAGGACAGATTCTATTATCATAAAAATGAGTTGGAACACAAATATTTTACATTTCAAAATCCACCCTATTTCTCTGTAGGGTGCAATTCTTATTCAAAGAGGGAAATAAACTCTTTTTAATTAAGGTAAAAATATATGATAACTAAGCAACCCGCTTTAGGGCAACCTCAATACAGTAAAAATCTTCTCAGAGAAAATATCTTAAAACAGTAATTACGTTAATTGTTTATCTCTATTTGAAATGCTTGAGATCAATAAGCTGTAAACAATAAACTATATGATTATCATTCTTACAATCTTCCATTTCATTATTCTGAAATTTTATTCGGCTGTTGTTCTGAATGTTGCTTGGTTATTAGGTATTTGTATATGAATGTTTTCATGTTTTAATTTTTGTAAAATCATGATGAGTTTTAATTAAACTTAGATTATGTTCCATTTTATTTTTAATTAACTTTGATTCTATAGCAGAATGTTGCTGGTAGCCATCATAATTTCCGTAAATATAGTGATAAATGTTTACAGATTTAACGTTTTTGTGATCACTTTGTTGCTACTGAGAAATCATCATAAATGTTTCAATCATTAAATTACAAAATCTTCCATAAGAAATTAAAGACAAACTTCTTAAGCGCTTACTCTTTCTTATTTTTCATTTTCGTCAACTATCATCATACGGTAAAACGCAATCGAAAATTCTTCGTTTCGTGCCGATGGTGATAAAAGAAACAAAAACACTTGTCTTGATGTGCCTTAAATATTCATCCTCAAATATTCCATTTGATGAAATTTAATAGAAACTAGTATAAGCAATCATATACTATGATAATGATGAAGAAATGATACTTGCTTTGTCCCATTCATGATGTTTTACAAGTTTGACGAATTTTCGTTTTAAGTCATGGACAAATTACATCATACATGACATAACAACGTATATGGCAAAATGCTACCGAAAAATCTTCTTTGGTATTGACGGCGATGAAGAAAACAACGATTATAGATTCCTTTTCTAATAAGCTATTGCATGGGAAAATTTCCTAACGCAAATTTTGTACCGCTTTCATAACTTTTTCTTTTGCGTACTTTTCACAACCATATAAACATGACTCAATACTCTAGAATAAACGGTCAACCGTAAAATTGTGAAGCTGGAGGCGCAAAATAAGTCACTTTCGTATTTGACAAAAGGATTTTGCCTAAGCTTTGATTGAATCAAAGCAATTTAATTAGCACTTCGATTCAGATAGTATAATCTGATATAAATTAAACATATTTATTATAAAGGAATAATAGATAATAAGACTTACACATTACTATGAAGCCATTTACGATAAGGAAAAACTGATCTAACTCAACTCCTAAAGCCATTTTCTTGAGTTGTGTCACTTAAAACAGCTACGCCAAAAATGAATAAATTTGGCTAAGGCTTGGATTATCTGTTTATTGTATCTTGTTCATTCAAGCGATGTATATATTATAATTATTATTTACAAAAACACAAAACATTTTTTGGATTGTTTGATCATGGCGGTGTATTGTATATCAAAAGACCACAGCGCAAATTTTATTTGCACGACTATCTCTCACAACACAATAATTGTAGAATTTATTAAAGAAAATATAATTATAGCTTGAGCATGAGATGAAAAAGCGTTGCAGTTTGCCTTCTATAAAAATATTTTAAATTTCCAGTTTGTTTCGTTACCATAACAATCATCATATAAAGACAGCGCTTTTTTATGATATATAAGTTATGGTTGAACAAAGTTATTCACAAAGCATAAAATAACTTTCTGTCAATATCATGATGTATTATTTCTATCTGCTTAGCTAAACATACAACAAAAATTATTTCAAAGTTTGCTCATATATCTTTATTGCTTGCTAAGTTGACAAAATGACCAATCAACATGTGTTGTATGACATGTCATGACAATATCGCTTTATTGTTGACCATATTTTAACAAAAAACATAACGACACTGGCACATCTGAATGTCTTTAATGTTTAAAGTCACTTAAATTTTTTTGATGTGTGCTGTGTTGCATAAGTCATTCGAGGCATTGCATTGTTCCTAATTAGCACGAACTTTACACAAAGAAAATAATCGGCGATTTTTTAAGTCATTAAACTTCACATGAGGCTTGATTGAAATTTTATGATGAAACCAGATATAATCAAAACATGAATCCTGAAACGGTTTTATCTGCGCATGAAAAAATTAGTGACTTTAAGACGAGATTTCAACTCGCTTTTCGCTTTTCTAATCCACCGCTCTGCTTGATGAGCTTCATACATTTACTCCTGGTATACTAATACACTTCAACATGTTGAGCTATCTAGCTCAAAGGGATTGCGGTCGAGTCGAATCTCTTAAAAGCTGTACATGGAGAAGGCACTCTAGCTATACGATAGCAGTCTATTGATAGCACCGGGCTTTAGCTTTATGTCGTGCAAAGCCACCATCAGAGAATCAGATGGACATTGTAGAGAATCAAAAAAGATATTTCACTTGTTTCAAATTCCTTTTGGGCATGGTTGCTCAACAAGTAGAGCAGTGGAATAACAACTCGTCGAAAGTGCAAGTTCAAATCTCGTCAAAGCCACATGTGTATCATGAACGTATCCTAAGATGTCATTAATACACAGAACTAATTCATACAATACAACGTCGCTAATGATATCATTTAATTCTTCTAACTATGAATTGATATGAATATTGGCTCAGTTTGTTGTTGTGATTTTGTAGAGTTTAGTCAAAAATTGACTGCTGAAAGTGAAAATTTTAAATTTGATAAAGATCGATGCAAGATTAATGCCCGTATTATAAAAGCCCACTCACATTCACAGTCATTAAGTGCGACAAGAAAATCACGCTGTAATCATTGGCAAAGTCATTTCTCCATCTATGGCAAGATTTTCTCCTTGATATTTCAAATCAAGCAATAAGTGCAGTGAAATTGCAGTCTTGGAATAAATATGAAGCGATTTTGAAGCCCCACTTATTGAGTATGTGAGTGAGCTTTTAAAATACGGGCGTACGAGTGCTCTTTCGTCCGGCGGGCAACATGAATGTATCTTCATATTTTTTTTGTCATATTGCTTTGTATTTGCTAGTATGAAATATGCATCGGTTTAGTTACTCGTAATTGTGTAAGTCTCTAACCAAATTACCCTACAAAACGCTTATTTTATCAACTATTCGTCAAATATCGAATCCTGCGTTCGAACATGCTAGAATATAAATAGTTGTTTATAAATAGAAAGAAAATACTTGTGGGTTTATTATACATTATTTCTTTGAATGCATATTACTACAGCAAATATTGTCATAATTGTAAGATGAGTAAAATTAAAATGCAGAACCACATGACTCAATACGAGCGTCCTAATTTACCAGAGTCCTAATTTTACAACAAAACAATATATGCCGAAATTGTTCTTAATATTGCATTTGATCATTGAAATGGCGAGAATTATTGAAGAAAGTGCTCACCAAAATGACCAAATAATAAAAACCTTAATTGTTTGAAATTCTTGTGAGTTAAGAGCTATTCTTTTAAAAACCCTTTCTTTTACAAATTTTGCCCGAAAATTATGCTTTGTGTTAACTGTGTTCAAAACATCAGACAATATATTGATTTAGTAGCTATAAACGTTTATGACTGTTTACTTTCTGCATCTGCTAAATTAGAAGGGAAAAACTATAAGATGAAAACCTACAATTATGTTGTATTTAACATGTTTTTGCAATTTAGGACATGATCTCTTAATAACATTGAACTCGATACTCTACCAGGTGTTGCCAATGTATTAACCGTAACTAATTGAGCTAGCGTGAAGTCCTCACAAAATATGCCACTTTCTTTCATTTCCATTTTCCGTTAAATTTCTTGCATTCCATGTATATAATGCATTCCATAGAAATCATCAAGAAATAGAAAAAATTCTGTTTGCAGACGACATTATAATTTTAGCAACGTTTTAGTTCTTAACTCGTTAGTTTAAAAACAATGGTATTCTATTTATATAAAGTTGAATTTCACAAAATCCACTACAAATTGTTGGATATTACTGCCTCAAGCCAAATTCGTAATACGCATATATATTTCAACTCCTTAAATTTAAAAACTAGTATAACAATTAACGATCATCAAAAACATACATTAACGTCAAAGTTTTCTTGTCTTTACATATTTTATCCTTCGTAAAACAGTGGGTTGCTCTCAAAGTCCATTCCAAGTCTAAAATTCACATGCAGTTAGCGTGAAATTTCACGTGATATTTTAAGATGCACCGCTTACATTTAGGCAAACATTGCACTACAAAAACATAATTTTTTTAAAAATGTATGGAATCTTTCGTACGGTATTTACAATATCCATTTCAAACAGTTTTTCCTGTTACATACCATACATCCAAATCAAATGAAAATCGTCTTATAGCAATCCTGTGACATATAATAGGGTAATGGTTTGTTTCCATCAAACATACCTAGAGTACTGCTTAAATGAACATGAATAAGAGATATTACATGCTATGGGATGCTTAATGAAATATTAGATACTATTGTTGTATTTTTGCTAGAATAATATTGTCATCAAAATAGACCACGTGAGGAAAGGCTCGAGGCAAATTGTGAAATATTGAGAATGTTCAATTAATGGCGACATTGTTTTGAGGCATAAGATATCATTTGTACACTGCTCTTGAGATTTTCATCAGCGATAATTTTCCCTGTGCCAAACCATTGGATAGTTTGGAAGTATCTACTGTGTTATCCCTTCAAGAAATAGCTTTCAAAATAGCCCTATCGTTGGTATGTTACTATAGTATATTGAATATTTAAGTTCGGCTTGTCAAATAAACATTGCTATGTTAGTAAAAATAGAGTTTTATTTCAAAATGGGCAAAGTACATTGTGTCAAAAGAGCTCATAAAATTGCAATTTGCCTGCTAATTTAGCCATCGTAACATTTTAGAGACACAGCGGCAATGATATTTTTAATAAGATTAGTGTTATAAATTAAAAAGTCGACAAATTTCGATTTTCAAACTCATTGAATAATTATCTTTAAAATTAATGCAGCTTGATTGTCACCAAGAGTTGCCTATATATCTTTTAAAAGTTTAAGTTTTCAATGAGAGTAATTGTCAATGTTAGCTATTATAAAAACCTTAGCAAGCAGCAAAAACTGGTGAATTGAAAGAAAGCACAAAAATCAATGAACACAGCTACATGTAAACGTTGTAGATCGTTCAATTGGAGTTTATGAATGATTAATTTAAGAAGAAAGTTACTAATACAAGAAACAAATTTTTGTGCCAAAGTTGTATTCAATAATCATAATGTCATAAGATCAACAAATTGAGCCTAGAGATCTGTATATTTTGGGTAATACTAAATTTCTTGACAATTTTATATTTAAGTATACTATTTAGCTATACTTATGACATTCTTTGATTTCTCAGGATATTGTCAAGCAAAGAATACTCACAACCAACTGTCATTATTGTCTTTAACGAAATAAACGAAATAACTAGAATTTTGAGTTCCAATATATGCAGATAATCATAACAACTTTGATGAAATTGTGTCTGCCGAATATTGGTATGTGTAACGTATCACGTATGTTTGAATAGCAATTCGGCGATAGAAATTCTTTGCCAAATTTACAATTTTTGCAATATTTGTAGCTAAAATGATTTGAACATTCGTGCAATTTAACGTAAATCGTTTAAATGAAACATTTAAGTTGTTGAAAAACCGGCTACATTGGGGAAGGGTCTCTCAGCGAGTTACGGGTAACGCGGATACTGTAATATATATTTTTCAAGACTTAATTATTTTCCCGTGAAAATTTTTGTTAAAATTTGTATGATTATTTCTTTAAACTATAACTTTATTAAACCTTCAGGTTTATCAAGTTTTCATGCATTGAAATAGAAAAATTTGATCCAGAGTTTTTCACAGTTTTTTCCACTCTTAGTATCAGGTGAGTAAAGTTTACTAAACGTCAGTTATCAGTGGAATGTCGTTGGATAAACTCAGAAAAATTTTAGTGCGTCGATAATTTCTAATAGATTTTAAAAATTGAAAATATAATGTAAATAAGACATAATAATCATGCAATGTTAATTTTTACAATGCATGTTTTATTTAATCTTTGTATTCTAACTTTGGTCCGCTTCTCTCTACGTTTTCCGCTAAACCATTTTCCGCGTTTTCATATAAACGACCACAAAGAATTTATCTTATCTTATTATTCACGTGAAAGTTCGTACTTTGAAACATGATACAGTCACTTAAACATGTCTTTGTTTCATTGTCATTTTAAGGAAATATGCAGATCTCAAAAAATACTAAACATTTTTTCTTTGTTGGGCTTTTAGAACGAAGGACAAGTGATGTGGATTTTACATCATGCTTTAGTACAATAGCAGCTTCTTATATTAAAATTTCTATCTGCATGTGTAGTTTAATAATGAAGATTTGATAAATATAGAAAACGACAGTGGGTGAAAAATTTAGAGCAGTGGGCGTAAAAATTAAAATCTTTAAATGCACATAGTAACCTCAAAAAGTTTTGAGCATACAAAACATATATTTTGCCAATAACATCAATAAATAATAATTTGCTGAAATAACTGGAGATAATTCGACAAAATATCCTCAAACACCTAAATTCAATAAAAGATATTCTTTGAAATGGCTGTATCTTTTATGGCAAAAGTTGCCGTAAAGAAGTCATAAGAAAAGAATCGATGTAAAATATCTAAATAACATACTTTTTCTGTTTTGGGGGGCTTACGTTATGTTAAGTTTCAATAATTATCACTTACAGACAACTATGAATCCATTCACTATTAGGAAAAATTGATCCATATTGTCATGGAGTTCTGTCCTTGTTGAATTGGTTGAATTATCCATTCTTAACCAACGGCACAAATTTCCTCGATGAAGGGCTTCTTCTCTCTATAGTTGTAAGTATCTTTACACTGCGACAGCTTCTGCAAAAATGAAGGCCTTATAACAAAACCCGGCGAATTATTAATGTATTCGGGGGGGTGTAGGAAAAATGCATGTAATACCAATATATCAATGAATTGAAAACTGAATTGCTTTATGTCATTTGCTGCGTGTTAAATTTAGCAGCTTAATGATTACGTATTGACACATAGTTTACGGCAAATGAGAACATCTGAAAAGAAATATAATCTAGATTCTTTGTGGAATAATATTTCCCACTTGTTCACGATAAATAAATAACTCCTATTAAAAATACGTAACACATTGGAAATGTAAATTCACTAAAAAAATAGAATAGCAAGAAGCGTAGTTTTTAACTTTAATTTCAACGACAGATACACAAATAAAGGTATCGCAACATTTTAGAGTACACACCGCATTGTCGTATCGTTGCTATATCAATGTAAATTGTAGAAATAGTTATTGTTTCATTATCTTTGCTTGGTAATTTAGTCACTGCTGGCAGCAATAAACCTTTTGCTGCCATATTAAAGTTAAAGGAGTAGAAGCTTGCCAAGTGTTACTACATTAATAATGTTGTTTTTACTCATAGTGTGTGTATACTTTAAAAACAAAATATTTCGAGATACTTAGAGCATATTGTTAAATAGACAAAGCATTTTTTACAAAAAGAAGTTAGTCAAATCAAATTGCATGGCACTCGATATATTTTATGAACACAATATCGAAATAATAATAATAGATAACCTTTTCTTCTTTGCGTTTAAAAGGAAAAAAATGCTTATACACGGTGTTTGTGACGCAGCAAACAGAACTGCAATGTATGACAATCATCGAGGGTGGGTTAATGACACTTGCTATTGTAGACAATTAATTGCATCCAGAAAAATGTTATAAGAGGCTTAAGACGTCATTGAATTGTTCTGTCGTGGAGGAAGGGTGTCATCAAACAAAAAAGTTATTTTTTTCAGCATGGGAGTATATACAAACGTAGACTTATGATTTGAATGTATTTCCTTGGAATTTCAATAATGTTTCTTAATCGCTGGACTTTGTTCTTAAAAATTTGGAATTAGTATTCAGTTAAAAACTGTAATGTGTTGCGTAAGCACAATAACAGAACAAGTGAATCTGTAAGAGAACATCATGTGTGAGAAGAGTCTCTTTCAGTTATTTCTTTTGATTTAGCAGAGTGTTTATGGTGTTTTTTCTTTTAGAAACATGAATAGCATTTCATATCTTCTTTCGTAATTGAAATAAAAGAATGGAAGAATTCCAGTTCGTGTGCCAGCGACGAATATAAAGCAAAGTGAATTCATTAATATTCAATCATCACGAAGTAAAACATCGTGGGCTGTGTATCTTGGTAACTTTGAAGAAATTGAAAGACGCTTGAATTTCAAATGACGGATACCATGTCATAATGACAAAGTTTTCTGTTGTCATATAATTTGAGAATATTATCCCTCATTGTAAACATTTTAAAATGATACGAAAGTTTAAGAGTTTGCAAAAAAACATACAGGCTAAGGAAATAAGCCAAGTCATCAATTTATATACAACCTGAACACTTACTTATATCTTTACGTATATTGTATAACATTTCGTGCTCTGTTTTATATGGTAGCAAAGAATTTGTACCATCAGAAAGAACTTTATTAGTGCATACATGCATTAAGAGACGACATATTCATAAGAGTGTAAAAGAATAGGATTATGTTAATCGTGTTTAAATTGTCGGTTTCTTATTCTTATTTTTCAAACAGCAATGGCTACACATACATTTTCGAAATTATTCTATTTTTTACGTGTACCTGTATAGCTGTGATGTAATAGTGCTTTCAGTCAGTTTGCACCGTGGTCTTAAAATTGCGTTTATACTTCACCAAATAGATGCAACACGCTCTTCATAACAAGTCTTCCGTTTATTATGTAACAGTGCATGTTGTCGAAAATTATTTAACGGTATATTTGCATCTTTAATATACGCACTATCAGTTGAGTAAATTTAAAATGTTAAATTTGAGTTGTTTTTGTCCTCTTGCTTTAATGTTTGGTAAAATCAAGATAAAGTGTGCAATATAAATGCTATGACAATGAAGTAATTATTGAGGAGTGTCAAACATAATCTTCATGTCTTAATTGTAATTATATAAATGCTTGTAGCGAGAGACTTGCCGAGCGGAAATCGAATTCGTGTGATAAAAATTAATGCCCAACATAAAGTTCTGATTAGAGCCATAGAAATAGACCAAAAAAAACGAATTGTAAAGTTAAATTTATTGTGACGTTTCGTCTTTACTCAAGACATCTTCAGACAAATAATAACTTTGCCCCTAAACCACCTGTCTAGACTGCTCACAAAATGCCCATCTATTTCTGTCTTCCTTTCACCGGCATAAACTCCTTTCAAATTCGCACACAAATCAATAGCCTTTGTGCTGCAGCCTTCCCACATATATCCATTAAATTTGTTTTCCGCCTTTCTCAACATATCTCTTCTTTCTTCCCCTTTAAGGACAAAATTACCAAACCTCTGAGATCTGGTGTAGTCTATTTATTCAAGTGTCGATTGTTAAGTATATGGGTACGACTATCACTAAATTTGAGACACGTTTGGTCTTCTGAAAATTTTACACTGAATAAAATAGCATGTGTGAAGCTGGCTCCATTAAAATATGAGAGAATTGCCGGTTGATTTATAAAGTTTGATTTGATTATCAGACATCTGATTTTTTTGGCACAGCAATTGCTACATTAACATTCACCAAAGTGAAAGTTGCTGTCTCTTGACAAAAATATAATAGAAGATAGAGCAAAATGAAAGTGATTCAATGTTGTCATGATGATTGTGTGATTGTGTGAGATAAAGCCGTGGGTTGTACCACATCTCTTGACAAACATCACGCATTTAACTTTTCAATATTTTTGATATTGAATTTTGTGAAATAAATTACAATCTTTCAAATTGAAATAATATAAATTGATTTATTACAAAAACGAAGTAAAGCTGAAAAATTTAAATGAAGACCTTTACGACAGTCAATTTGAGGTATAATTTGTTACTTAAACATCCATTGCTAACCTGCAACGTATGCGGACTGTGCAATTTTCTCGATAAACAGTGTTTCATAGAACATATAAGCATGCACTAAAAAAACAAAAGTCATTGAATCTTAGGAGTAATACAACTTTTCTTCTAAAAACATATATTGGAGTACCCTATAGTACTGCAATCAAACAATTAAATGTGTTTTGATGTGAATATAATTTTGTAATTGTAAAGTTGCAAAACAACTTTCCCCTTAATATGTTTTATTTTAAAACAACTTAGTTTCATATTTCATTAACAATTGTTTCGCATTATGAGTGGAAAAGACCTTTTTTATCAATTTTATGTAACCCTCACTAAATTATTTTTGCTTTATTATGGAAAGCTAGAAACAATGAAAAGTTAGACAATCCTTTAAGTGTTAGTAGTTATCTTACTGTATTATGTTACTAAGCTGTGCCTAAGAGATGATTGTCATAATAGTGAAGTTGCTGCAGACATCATTTGGGCATATTGGCCAGATAAATAATGCTTCAACAATGGTCAGCAATGGTCAACAATGGTGAATGCATTACTAATTGCACGCAATCCAAATAAAAAACTTGTACTTGTAGGTGTGATTAGATGAAAAACAATTTTTCCATTTTTCTTGTCATCAACTAACCTGAACAGTGTCGTAAATGGTTTCCAACAGACTTTCAGTGACTCATAAAACAGCTCCGTCACAAAATACCGTTTTTGAATAAGCCTTTGTTTAAATGTCAAATTGATATTAATTATGAAAGAAGCATCCTGCATTGTACGAATATGGAACAAAAAATCTTTATGCCAACTCGTATAATACAAAATTAATGTGAAAAAAAAATTATAATAGTTGTTGGTGTCATAATCAATCAAAGCTTAAAAGCTGTTTATTAAACTGGAATGTTTACATCTTTTCCATTTTCATATCAGAGGTACATTTACTGCCTAGACTTTTAATTCAACGTCATTGATAGCGTATGCATCTATGTTTTCAATCGCTATTCAGGTTGAATTCACCATAAAAGGATTTCATTGCTTTTATAAAAACTTATATTTTTTTGACAAAATTCTAAAGTTCCGGTTGTGGTTTTGTTCTTCCAAGTTTTACCCCAGTTAGGTGCTGAAATTTTTGGGAGACTTTGAACGTTTGAATTTGATAATCCTTTACAAGCATATTGAGCAATCTTTCAAACAATGTCTCATTCAAGGCCTACCGTAAATTCAGTGTCTAAATTAAAAAGTGAACCAAATAGCCTCCTGCCTTTTTTGGTTATCCATGTATTTTTAGAATTGTGACCAGGGATATACCGGGCGGAAAGCGAACTTTAAATATAAATATCAAAGCCCAGCAAAGTGCTTTTAAAAGAGCCATGTAATGTATAGAAGAAATATTTATTTAAAAGTGTAACGTTTCGTCTTGACTCTCAAGACATCATCAGACAATATTGAATTACAAGTATAGACGGTATATATATAATAACTATTTACATAATATTAAATTACATGGTGTTAGTAAATATTGGATAAGATGGTATGACGTGGGATAAGTAGAAACACGAAAGAAACAAAAAAAAACACAAAAAAACACGAACAATCATAAAGTATACAGACATGAGGACGGACGAGATTAGATTAAAGCAACTGAAGGACAATGGAGTTTCCTTGGACGTTAAGAGATGGTTTCATTTTGTTGATTAAGAGGCTTTCGTGAATAAGAAGTTCTTGTGAGTCTGAGCATGAAGAAAGTATTTTAAAATCCTCGAAGGTGGAGGTGTGTCCTGTGGATTTAAGGTGTGATAGTATGGAGGAATGACAGGGATGTTTAGAAGGTTTACCAGTCAAGGGGGTGATTCCCAAATGCTCTGAAATTCTGGTGTGTAGGTGGCGGGTGGTTTGACCCAGGTACGATGCGGAGCAGCATCGACATTTAAAAAAATAGACAACATTTCATTTCAGAGTTTTTGGCACTTTGTCCTTGTAAGGAAACAGACTGGAGAGGCGTTTGGTGGATCGAAAGAAGAATCGTATTTCACAGTGTGGGAAAGCGGCACGACAGAGGCGATTGATTTGTGTGCGGATTTGGGATGAGTGTAGACCGGTAAATGGAAGGCCGAAATACAGTATTTTCTTGGGTACGGTATGAACAGGTGGTTTGGGCTGAAAGACTTTGTCAAGAAACATTTTTACACAGTGATCAAATATGTGAAAGGGAAATGAATTGGAAATAAATAATCTGCGTGCTTTTCGATTTCAGTATGGAAGTTTTCATAAGTGGAGCAAATATTAAAGAAACGATGAACTAAACATAATATTATACTGCGTTTATATGCTAGTGGGATGAAGCTGCGGAAATTAGTAAAAAGACCATTGAACATAGGTTTTCTGTATATGGACGTGAAGAACTATCCATTAGAGCGATGAATAGTGATGTCAAGAAATGGAAGTTTTCCATTGTGTTCGATTTCACTCGTAAACTTAATATTAGGGTGTTTGTGGTTTAAATAGGTAAGAAAGGGTTGCACATGGTCAGAAGTACGAAAAAGGAGAAAACAATCATCAACGTATCTTCTATAAAGCAAGGGTTTAAAGTGACAGGGACAATTTTTGAGCCATATTTCTTCATGGAATGACAGGAATATGTTAGCGATTTGATGAAACCATTGAAATAATTACTAACCGTTTGTTAACCCACCATAATTATTTTCAAAGCCTCAGTCGCCCCAACTTTACCAATCTCTTAAACCTTGCAGTTAAGAATTGTCATTTTTATTTAAGTTGATGGCGTTGCCATGGGCATCCCCTTAGGACCCTTGTTCGCTAACATATTCCTGTCATTCCATGAAGAAATATGGCTCAAAAATTGTCCCTGTCACTTTAAACCCTTGCTTTATAGAAGATACGTTGATGATTGTTTTCTCCTTTTTCGTACTGCTGACCATGTGCAACCCTTTCTTACCTATTTAAACCACAAACACCCCAATATTAAGTTTACGAGTGAAATCGAACACAATGGAAAACTTCCATTTCTTGACATCACTATTCATCGCTCTAATGGAAAGCTCTTCACGTCCATATACAGAAAACCTACGTTCACTGGTCTTTTTACTAATTTCCGCAGCTTCATCCCACTAACATATAAACGCAGTTTAATATTATGTTTAGTTCATCGTTTCTTTAATATTTGCTCCACTTATGAAAACTTCCATACTGAAATCGAAAAAGCACGCAGATTCTTTATTTCCAATTCATTTCCCTATCACATGTTTGATCACTGTGTAAAAATGTTTCTTGACAAAGTCTTTCAGCCCAAACCACCTGTTCATACCGTACCCAAGAAAATACTGTATTTCGGCCTTCCATTTACCGGTCTACACTCATCCCAATCCGCACACAAATCAATCGCCTCTGTCGTGCCGCTTTCCCACACTGTGAAATACGATTCTTCTTTCGATCCACCAAACGCCTCTCCAGCCTGTTTCCTTACAAGGACAAATTGCCCAAAACTCTGAAATGAAATGTTGCCTATTCTTTTAAGTGTCGATGCTGCTCCGCATCGTACGTGAGTCAAACCACCCGCCACCTACACACCAGAATTTCAGAGCATTTGGGAATCACCCCCTTGACTGGTAAACCTTCTAAACATCCCTGTCATTCCTCCATACTATCACACCTTAAATTCACAGGACACACCTTCGAGGATTTTAAAATACTTTCTTCATGCTCAAACTCACAAGAACTTTTTATTTACGAAAGCCTCTTAATCAACAAAATGAAACCATCTCTTAACGTCCAAGGAATCTCCATTGTCCTTCAGTTGCTTTAATCTAATTTCGTCCGTCCTCATGTCTGTATACTTTATGATTGTTCGTGTTTGTTTTTTTTGTTTCTTTCGTGTTTCTACTTATCCCACGTCATACCATCTTATTCAATATTACTAACACGTTTTCATCCCACCATGTAATTTATTATTATGTAAATATCCATGTTTTTAATGAAAATGAATTGCTAACCGCATTATGCCTTGACCAATTACACGGCAGACAACACTGCATTGAAATGTTGCAAAATCTTAATTATTTCCATTAATTTATAGAACACTTTCGATTGCAAACATTTCCTATTCCAATACAGCAATTAAATGCTGACAAACATCGTGGTATTTTAGGCAACTCTGACGTCATCTCAAAGAGGAAAGATAGTTAAAAAAGGTACGACTACGACCTACAATGTTACAGAACAATCAATCAAATTATAACTACACTAAATATATAGTTCAAAAACAACTAAGAATAACAGAATTTTTTAATTGCTAAATTTTTAGGGACCACCAAGAATATTTTTATAAGTTTGTAGATGTAGATCGTCCAAGTTAGTAGAGTCCTGAGGAGGAATTTTGGTGTTGATGTTGACTGACGTTTCCACAACCATTGCAGTAGTCATCTTCAGAGTCAAGTTACTCAAAATGAACACAAACAGTCCTTCTCAGAACTCTACTAACCTGGACGATATACATCTAAAACATGTAACGATACTCCCGGCTTCAAAATGTTCACTTTATTTAGAATATTTTATTAAAAATGTGGAAGTTGTCAACAGCTGAAGTTAGGTACATAAAGAAATCAGGAGAATAATTTCAAAAAGTTCAAAACATTTTTCAATAGTTTCAGCACAGCCATGAAACTATTAATTATATGAAATTATAATAATTTTTATCGACCGGCATGAAAGCAAAGCTTTTGCTTAGCTTCTCTATAGCCTTTTGAAACAATTCATTACAAAAAAGCATTTGAAATAAAAGAAAATGATACTAATGGAAAATAACCACAATAACAATGAGGCAGAGTTGCAAACGCTGCAAAATCAAATAAAACAAAATTAAACAAAAATCAAAAGGCAAAATGGAAAAAACGTGATAAATTCGCGTTATAAAGCAGAAATGAAGCTCTAGTTCAGAATATGAATGTTAAATTAAGCTTAATATCTAATCTTACACTTTGTTTACAGCAAAGATGCGGCATAAACTAAGACGACAATAGATGAGCACTTATATAGTGAATTTAAATTGAAAAAATAAATTTTATGCTAGCTTTGGCAAAATGTATTTAGAAATAAATATACAGGTTTTCTATTTTCAACAATGTTAGGACACAAACTCAAGTTGAGCACCAGATGTGCAGTCACATTCGCCATACATAAAGACAGGACTGCATGTCGAGATAAAATTTCACCTAAAATGTATTCATAAGCTACAATCTCAAAATTTACAGCCAAAAACTTTATGTTCTGCTACCTTCCTCGCTCGCTGGAGCAGCAATAATCTTCAAACTGCACGAACTAAGAAAGTTTAACTAATAAGAACTTTTTAAAAAATTTACAGTAGCTAACAGCGTATTCAGTTTTCGAGATTTTGATAAACCACCATTATGGTTCCATTTTTTCAGTTATAAGTCAATGACAGGAGATCGTGTGACAACTAAGCTTTCGTAATTTTTTGTTTACAAACTTGGCGAAGTCTCAATATTTGTCCAGTTTGTTGAATTAGTTGTTGTTTACATTGGGTAATAAATTGTAGCATCGTACGAAATTTCATGATGTGTTTTGCAAATCAGTTGAAAAAGACGTGCTTTTGGATTACTATTATACTATGTGATATTTTCGTGCTAGCATAAAAAAAGAAAAATCAATAACAAGTTTCCTAAATCTTTAAATTAAGAGAGCAGACTTCTGCTTCGGGCAGCGCACTTCTTCAAATTTAATACGTTATATCTTTGAATTGCACCCTTTATGAAACTACAAAAAGAGTTTGGAAAGATGTCCAAAACCCAATTCTTTTTTTCAAACTACAACCAGACTTACAGAATTTGATGAGTTGTAGCTACTGCACACCTGCCAGCCAGTATAAAATATTGATTTATGTTTCTTCAGGTTGCAAGAACAACATGCAAAAGTATCTTTCTAAACAGCCAGATATATAGATGAGTGGGTGAAAGTAGCTGGTAAAAGTAGAGTGTATTATAAAAGGGTTCAGTGAGAAAGAAAGTAAAAATTTAACAAGATATCTTTGTCTACTTTTTGAAAAGGCATATAAATTATGAAAACCGTTAAGTAAAGAATAACAATTAACGATAATGAGATATCTTTATAGTATAAGTGTTTTTAAATTGCGTGCTCTTAGAAACATTTTAATACTATTGGGTTGGAAGATACCCCATGATAATGGTTTTGAGTCGCACAAATTTTGTTAAGATTATATGGTTCATTGATAAACTATTGCAAAATTGAGCTGTTTTTAACTAGGACAAGTAACTGACATCGTTTACTCACGGTTACAGTCCTTTTTGCCTTTTGTCGCGTTAAATTCCTGTTTTGAAAAAGTATTCAAATAGCATGCCTGTGTTTGCAAGATCAATTCTTTATTTAAGAAATAAAAGTTATTGCAAACCGACAAGATGCTTGGGAGAACTGAAGGACATATCAGGTTTGCACCTGCTCGAGAGTTTAACACCTGCTCGAGGGCACTGTATCTAGGCTGGTTCAGTTATAAGCAGTGGCGTAGCCAGCCCGCAAATAAATTTTCAGGTGTTCACCTGGTGTTCACTCACTGTAAAAACTATAAATTTCTAAAGAAATGACTAATGCTAATGATGAAAAATTAACCTAGCATGAACAAATTTACAAATTCACGTTTAGGTTTTTGGTATACTTTTGAAATGCATTTATCTGAAAAAAATTGTAGCTATATTAGGCCGTAGGATGAGCATCCAAAAGATGCATTTCGGTTGCATCCTTTCGAGGCTACATAATTTTGACATGAATAGATAGATAATTTCTTTAGCCAGATTTCGTTTCTCCCCACCTGAAACAGGTGCATAATTGAGAGAAATCTTCATTCAAAGTTTGCGATTACGCGCTTCGATAAATACAAGTTGTCATCATTTTGTGCCATCTACGCACGCGCAGTTAGGATATATGGGGTTTCCCTGAAGGTTTTCCCTATTGTTTTCCTTATTTTCTCACGTTGAACAAAGAGAAACGATATAAATTTCTTTATTAAAGTCAGTTGTTGGGTTAAAATACTGTCTTATTAACTGCTAGTTTTCAGTTAATATGATGTAAAAGTTTACGAGGTGAAAACCATCTTTATCAAACATGACGGAGAATATATAAATTTGCCAAAGATTATGAAGTGACAGTGACAGAACGATATTGTTACGCTAATATTTATAATCATATTGAACAAAAAAGTCCTTATCATATCAGCTACATTTAATAAATACTGTAGTTACATTTTATGGTAAGTACATATATATCAGTCGCTTTGAAATTGAAGATAAATAATAGGAAAAACAGTGCGACATTGTTTACCTGCTTGTCAATACTACTTATATCAACTTTTGGGAAACCTCTAATTAAATACTTAATGCTTTATTAAATAGCTGTAATGAAAATATGTTTGACGCTTATTAGATAAATAATTCATCCATTTTGTTGATGCCGATCTTGGTTTTTGATAACGTTATTTTCAGTTTAATTTGTTGACAATTTCCTCACTCCTATTCAATATTTTATTCACTGTCAAAATTTCTGTTAGGAAAGCATTAATTACAGGTAGATTACAAAGTTTCGTCTTCGTAGGCATGCTTCTATACGTAGGTATGCTTCTACGTAGGTATGCTTCTACACGTAGGCATACTTCTATACGTAGGCATGCTTCTATACGTAGGTATGCTTCTACACGTAGGTATGCTTCTACACGTAGGCATACTTCTACACGTAGGCATACTTCTATACGTAGGTATGCTTCTACACGTAGGTATGCTTCTACACGTAGGCATGCTTCTATACCTAGGTATTCTTCTATACGTAGGTATGCTTCTATAAATACTTAGCTGGGTGTTACATCCTGACCAAATTGGAATGATGTTAATCCTGCCTTTATATATGCTAGGGCAGAATGAAAGGTCTTTCTTTTTAGCATCAACCTGTGCCAGTAAATAAAGTTCTTCTCTAATTTCCCTGTTTTGCATGGCATTATACAATCTACACTTTTACTTTACCTCAAAAAATGAAGATGATGTCACTTGTTGGCACTTGACCTTGGTAAACTTTCTCATTTTGGCAACTCAGTTACTGTACTGTGTTCCATATCAAAAGCAATACTTCTGTTTTATCAGTTGCTTTTTTTCCAGTGTTCATAAAAATCATCAATATCTCAAGCCAGAATAGTTGGAACATTTCTAATAGCCATGACTTGATGAATTAGCAGAATATAGTCATCTATATTCAGAATATATTCAGCAGTTGTTTTATGGAAATATTCATCTGTGCAAGAGCAGTCTTATGACTCAATACAAAGACTCTATTTATATATTTAAGTATCACATTCTGTAACACATTCATTTACACTGATGATGGCATAAGTTTGCCAAAACATGTCTGTATTAAAAAAGTTTGTTTTATATATTTAGTTTATTATTTCAACACAAAGGAATGTGACATATAATGTCCCGATCCACTTTGTAGAGAAATTACTGAATCCGAGTTTGTCAGATGTCTAAGAGCCATGGCAAGTACAATGCTTTTAATGCAGATTCACAATGCTTCACAATTGCTTTACAGATTTGCAATGCACTGCTTTTAAGGCAGAATTACAAGGTCTTGTAGAAGTAATGTTAGTCTAAATGGAACTTAATAAACAATGTCAGATAACTAATGATAAACTAAATGGAACTTAATAAACAATGTCAGATAATTCAAAACAATGCAGTGAAAACTATTATGTAGTATTTACAGTCATCCAGGTAATCTTAGCTTGTCCATTGTGAACCAAGACATGTCTCTTCCACAAATATATTTGGGAGTATACATTTCATAGTTATGTAATGATATGATCTTTACTGTCAGTGACTGATTGATGCGTGATTTTTCGAAATAGTTCTAATTTCAAATGATAATACAAAGTCAACGCTCAAAGGGTTCTTTTGTACGAATTTATTGATGTTTTCGTACTATTTCTTATCTACTACAGCCTGTTGACCCTTGAGTTTTGCCCATTTCGACCTACACTACAGAAAATTTTCCAGCCTTTGGGATGTAACTCTGCGAAGTTTCTCCATAACACCGTCTAAATACCCAAACGCGTAGTACGAGCTTCGCAAGTGTGCATATGCGTAGATAGCACAAAATAATGGCAGCTCAAATTTATCGATAGGCGTAAATTTCAAAGTTTGAAGGAAGATTTCTCTCAATTGTTTACCTGTTTCGCTTGAGGAGCAACGGATGCTGGTTTAGGAAGTTATTATCTATCTACTCATGTAAAAATTATGTAGCCTCGAGAGGGATGCAACAGAATCCATTTTCTGCCCATCTTTTCGATGCTCATCCTACGGCCTGTATTAGTTGCATGAAATCTAAAAATGGATTGAGAAAATATTTTTATTAAATATAATTGGAAATGTAAAGGCAAAATTTAATTTCTAAAACTATTTATAAACTCTTTAAATTTCTGCCAAATCATGAAGATAAAAATGAGGGATTTCATGGTAACGTGTTTGAGCAAGGTATTCAAATTCTCAAAAGGTATGCGATGCGTACGTCTGTTCATCCTATCAAACATACGCGATCACAAAATGAAGCTGATTAATAAACGTAGTTATGTAAGATTTTGTGCCTATTCAAAAGACCCAATAACTTTCAAAATTTTTCTTCATTTCCAAACGCAAATGCTTAGGTTGCATGTCACGTGACAATTTTCTCGTCGTAAATTGTTTAACTATCAACTTCATTTCAAATCTCTTTTTGAATAAGTACTTAATTGGGAATAGTTTGCTTTTCAATTTTCAAAACATAAAATCAACACGCGTTTGTCGTATTTCAACATGGATACGTCATTTTGATTAAAAATCAAAAACTGTTGCTTTTCTCAAAACGTCTTTAATGACTTGAATTCTGTATTTGCCTCTGATATTATACAGCAAAAACTAACATATTTTGAGCTTGAGGTATGTAACACAACTCTTGTGGTATATAAATACAAAATATTTAACTTGCCATCCGTCATCAGCAGACAGCAGTTGCACCAATCCATTCAAGCTCTACTATATTGAAAATCATCATGATCATCATCTCCAAATGGAGTCCAAAGTCCAGATCAAGTCCACCAAAATTTAAGTTCATCCTCGTCATAGCTACTTTCATCGTCGCCAAAATCTTCAACACGAACACAACGCATGATCTAGCATTCACTCATTCACCAGCTCCCAACGCATTGAATCACACAAGCCATGAATCTAGGTATGCCCTTTCAAGTTAGAAAAATACTTGCATGTCGTCTGGCCGTTAATTTGCGTCAGTCAAGTGCAACATATACATATATGGAGCAAATTTTTACCAGAAGATTGTTGTCAATGCCTAAGAGTGGAGTAAATCTTCTTTCATTGAAGGCTAATACCTGGATGCTAATGTTAAGGAACTGGAAATAACTTTGATGACATTCCAACTTGCTCGAAGAACTTCATGTACGGTTAGTCATCTGCACTTGCATGCAATTGATATGATTTGAATATTTTACGAAGCTTATTGTTGATGTGATAGTTTGGTGATTTTTGATTCAGAATATGTGGTTCAGACTTCAAATGTGTCATCTTCGAATGGATGATTTTCTAGTCTGGTGATTGTTGATGAATAGTAGATCAATAGTAGCAGCGTTAGGAAGTCAACATAACTCTTAAGGTAATTATAAACTTAAAACGTCACATAATTCTACACATGAATGTTAGTTAGTAATATATTAATGATGACTTCAAAGGCTGAAAAATAGATATCCTTGTCGATGAATCTGCATGACTTAAAAACACCCTTAGACAAATTATAATATTAATTATATGTCAACGAAAAATTGGAGAATTAAAACAGACGCCATTTGTTGTGTTGCCATGCATTGTATGCATGAGTAGAAACGCCGATTATTTGTACATGTGTGCCATATGGGCTAATTATTGAAACAGACGGCATTTGACGATGCCATTGAATTAATATTTGTGAGATGATTCATAAAGTAAAAATAGTTTAACTGATGGGAAATACTTGCACAACTTCACCATTATGGGCAACGCGCAATTACACGGTCAGTAAAATTCTGCTGTTAGAATCAACGAAACTGTCGATTCGACTCAAAACCTTCAGATTTTTTTGAGCATTCAATTAAAGTATTTAACCTTTGAGCAACTTATTGCCATCTAAAAGTTTACTGCGGCAAACTGTAATTATTGAAGATTCGTTGACGCGTGACCGATAATTTGTGGGATTACATACAAGGTAATATAGAGTTTCGCGGGAGGAATCGTTTAAAGATTCTGACGAAAATTTAGAATGATATCTCTAATTATGTCCAGAGCTGAGCTTTGGAATGAAAAGTCTACGATATAAAGGACACTAAATAAGACAAAATAAATGAATAGTTAAAAAAGAAAATTAGTGTAGATGGATTGGGCAAAACGCGGTAACGGACAAACGGATTGTAAATGAAGGATGAACCACTTTCAGACAAACAGAATTATTTGTTCTGAAGTCATTATATCCGTACATTTTAAAATACATAAAATTTTCCAGCCATTTCAAAGCTCGATAAGGTTTCATGAAAGTAATTTTGTGGAAGTTTTGTGTGTGTATTTTATAACTTCATCTCATAGCTTTCTATTAAATGAAATATTAACTGAGACAACAGTTCTACGACTCCAACTCAGCAAACACCATATGATTGAAAGAGAAATTATTTAACCGTTACAGAAAACGAAATATCAAAAATCATTAAAGAAATAAGCGTTGTGCTAAAGCAAGAGAGTAATCGTGTTCAGTTGGCAAGCATTGACAAAAGACCTCTTACACTAGAAACAGATTACAAAACCTTTACATTTCTGAAAAAAAGTGAAAGTACTTGGTTTCGATACTCCATTCATTTCATTGGTAAACGGAAAGTTTCCACACAGCAATGTTGTCCGTTTTAGAAAACAACATTTCTTTAGCAGTGCGTGTGATTGCAAACAGTTCTAGTGCAATAAAAACAATGACGCGTCGAATATAATTTTGCGAACTTTTCAATACTGGTGTCAACTATATTCTGGTTGTATCGATAGGGGTAACAGTGAAATCGGACACGGTTATCCGTTGAAATAACAGATAATTTCAATTGGCAATGAAATGTATACGTATTAACTGTCATACAACTAACGTTGTATCTCACATTAGGTAAACGAAAAAGAGGATGATGCACTGTACCTCGGATGGCAGATTTAATTCAACATTCCTTGAATCAATATACCTAATACAGCTACACGTCTTACATGGAAATTTCGAAAACCTTCAGCTCACATTTAAGACGTTAGAAACAAAATACTTTTCGCAACTTGAAGCGTCTGATTGGATGGCTTATGTTTCACTTTTACTTCAGGTGAAGATTGTACATAACTCAGTTTTTTTACGTAAGGAGCTTGCGTGTGATTGTGAAAATACTGTAGACTTCATTTAGAGTGTGCTAAGAAAAACTAGTATTTATGCGTACAGTTGGGTAGCCATCATCCAAGAAGGGCTTTATTATCGTTCATTTCTTCAAAAATCCGTTGTTTTTACAGTGAGGGAACATAGACAAACTTGTATTGCCCAAGTTTGTGATCTGGCTACGTCACCTGTATCGTATATTTTATTTTTATATTTCACACATGTATAACTATTTATTTGAGACAAGGAATTTATGTGATATTTTCCATGATTGTTTGGAATAAGCTTCATCTAAGAACTGTCGGAAAAATATATTAGATATAAGTTCCATTTAAAGCTACATTACAGTGTATGTGTGTATTATAGAGCATCTTTGAAAACGTTGACAGTTTTACAAGGAAAGCATTCGTCAAATGAGGTAAGTTTTTCATTTCGATGACAAACAGTCAGGTGAAAAAAGTTTGCATGCTTACTATAGCACAAAAGTGATAAAATTCATTTCGGTCTACGTCTGGTCATTTTATCCACAAAGACGAACATGAAAGTCGATGTTTTTAATTGATTTGGTAGAAATACTAAGTATAAAATTAAAATTCTGTACATAGGGGGCAATAACGATTGTTCAGCATGTTGATGAGAAAGGTATTGCTGCTCTGATACATTGTAGTGATGGTTGGGACAGAACAGCTCAACTTTCGTCCATTTCTCAGATACTTCTCGATCCATATTATCGAACCATTAAAAGATTTCAGGTTGGTTTTATCAAATTTTTACTTCATTGTGCATTATGTAACATTTATGATTTAACTGCTATTTTTATATTCACGAACATCTAAATTACATCTACTTATGTGGGTTTCACGGGAGCAAACACTGCAAAGCTCTATAACGTTTTATTTTTTAAAGTAAATTGTTACTATGATGTTGTGTCTTTGAGTATGCTTTCTATTTAACAAATATAAACTAACTAGTCGGTCTTGTGTCAAATATTATGAGGCTGAATGTACATCGAAGCTGGGAAATTGTCATGTTTGACTTTGGAAGGTTTGACGCATTTGTCACAAATAGCAGCCGTGCCATATTGTATGGACATTCCTCGCACGATATTTAACCAGTGGCGCAGCGCATCCATGTTAGAAACAATTTTGATTTCACGTGTTCTTGATTACAAAATATGAAAATTTCAGAAAATTTGATGAAAAAGAAGTCAACACATCTGAAGCGTACGTTGAGTTGTTTTCTGTTTCAACTCTCAGCTTACGTGACATTTATCCTGCATGTTATTTTTTTAATAGTATTCTTCTAAGATTCCTCAACAAATGAATGTTTCTATTTCATCGACAATATACAATTGCAAACTTGTATCATAATAGTATTGATAGTATTAATATTGACCTCCACAAATGTTTTTTTATTTATTAAAAAAATTTATCGGTAATTCTTGTCCGAAACCCCTAACGCTCGGGGGCTCATGTCACTTGACACCCGGATATCCGTTAGGTACGGCACTGAACGAACTAAACGGGAATTCTGTGTAAAAGGTATTGCGTCTGGCATGTTTCTTGCGCAGACCATGTCAACACATAACAAAAAAAAACAGGTGCAAAAATAGCTTAAGAGAGGGACTGGGGACGAGCCTAGTATTTTGCAACATAATTTTAATGTTATAATTTTAATTGCTAGTAAGGTATTGATCGAAAAAGAATGAACAGCATTAGGTCATCGCTTTGATCACAGAAATCAAACATCATCCATCATCAAACAGTAGTCAAAGATCACCCATATTTTTTCAGATTCTTGTTTGTCTTGGGCAAGTATGTGTTGGAACATCAATGTTATCTTTTAAAGAATTACTGTCGTTTGCTTTGGAATTTTATTGAAATAGTGTAAATGGAATTTATTGCAAATACGATATCGTGTCCATTGTGGGAAATAATTTGAAAACTTTCTTTATCGTCATATAACCTCTTTGGTAGATGTTTAATTTTTAAAACTCTTTTTCGCACAATCTTTACGAAGTGCTGGTTCACTGTTCTCAAAACTTTGTATTTAACACTTCGAAAGGATATTTACAGTAGTTGTGCACGATTTTTACGTTACGGAGTTCCAAACGTTGGTTCTTCACGATACAGAACATTTGAATTGATATCGTTACGATTACGGTCAACCGTCAATCCTTGAACTGAGTTTTCGAACTTTATTGCCTTCTGCAAAACGACTACTAATTTATCAAATTTTTATGACCAGTTCATACACCAATAACGTCAACTTTTCCGAACTCTCGAACCAACGCTTGCAAGCTATATTTACATATATTTTGACTAATAGTGTTACTTAATGGCTAAACGGCATCCAGTAATCTAATACAGCAGCCAGCTACATACGAAGTGAACCTAATGTATATTCCCTACACTGTGCTTTTGATTTTCAATCTGTATTGATCTTTTCCTATAAATATTCCACGAATTTAATTGTTGACGTCAAACAAGATGAAAGAAAACAGCTTGACTTCCAAAATCATTAATCATTGATGAACAAATAGAATTTTATGTGGACTCTTTTTATGTTTGCAGCATACTTCGAGATAGGTTTTTTAATGTTTCACTTAATGTTTTTTTCTTCTTATCGTTTGTTTTAATTTTTGGTGATATGTATTCAGCATCAACGTCGGCACGTGAATTTGTAGCTAATTCTAAAGGAATATTCGTCTGATTATTCTGGCTTTATTTGCTTTGCAAACACGATGTTTCGAGAAACAGAAGAATTACATCACAAACTATCACAACATAACAAACACACAGATTATCCGCTGCCACTTCATAATCTTAATATATGCATGCCAGAATGTATTAAATACAATATCTGCAAATGATTATTAAATTTTCCAAATGTATTTTCTACATCGATGTATGAATAAATGAGAGCAAATAAACTTGCTATCTTTTAATTCTAATTTCAGTTGTAGCTTTACAACACCAGCTTGATTTTACGTTTATCATTTTCATTTCTCGAATGGATTATTTGCTTATTTAGACATGTTCTCAAACATCCTCATATAGTTGAAGTTTATATTGATAACGCATTTTATTTTTAGCTTGTATTCTTTAAGATCTGTGGCAGGGTTTACAAAGTCTGGATGGCATTATTCAAGAAAAGAAAATTTTTGATTGTTCAATTCAGACTTGACAATCTTAAAGAAAACATTTTGGCGGACATTCTTCCTTTTCTTGTAGACGCATTCACACGGAAAAAATTGAGTGCATTTTAAGAAACAGATGAAACATGATCACGTGTGTTCTATAGGATTTAGAATCTGAAGCATTAGATAATGTAAGCAGAAAATATTCAATAAAGCAATGATTTTGATCAAACGTCAAAAGAGAATAGAGAGTAACAAAATCAGAGAAAGAATGAGATAACAAAATACACAAATGAAAATCTTCTTTGCTCTGTTAATTCTTTCTCTCGTGTTGAATAATTACTTCCATGTAAACATTAGCAAATTTTTATAATAAACATGATAAGAAGATAAATTAAATAAACAACATGTCTACGATTGTTTAAAAATATTTTTAAGTTGTTTGCCTAAATGAATGAATGATGACGGTTTCTCATTGTGTGGTATCACTTTTTCCTTTTCAATGATGGTAGCACAGGGAGATTTTTGTGTGCGAAGCTCAGGTACCACGTAACCCATACTAACAAGATCGGTTAACCAGGCTTTTATAACATGACCATCAATTGGTTCTAAGAACTTTTCGTTGATAAGTGCGATGGTCAACTCAAGCATTCGGCTAAATAAGTCCGATTTTGTTGGTTTCCACTTCCTTAGAAAGTCAATATAGCGACCTGATTCATAGTAGAGAGCTTTCTCATCAATAAAATCTTCAAGGTAACTATGTGAATTTCTTTCTTGATATGCATTTGGTCCAAAAAATCCCAAATAACCATCTATTTCTTCCAGGAGACGCTTATTATAAAATGATCTCCAAATATCTGTCACTCTCAACGTTTGACTGGGAGGAAGTACCAGGCCCCAGAATGCATCATACAGAAATATTGTATTTTGACAGTTATACGGTGAATAAGATCCTGGAGGTATAAGGACTGGTGGGGCCTTTGAATCAAATTCTACATCCAACCTAACTCCCACATCCTTCCGGGTAAGACGAAAAACTGCGTCTACATCTGGGTCACCATTTACAACACCTTGTTGAATAAGTGGTTGGATTTTATCACATTTTACAAAAGTATGTTGAGGAGGATCACCTATGTTCTCTAATGGGTAACCTCTAGGCCATATGGATGATTGGCCAAAATGTTCATAAGGGTTCACCACCTTCTTGTCGGTTGCATACACCAAAAATTGTTTTTCCCCATCTAGACTGAATCCAATCTTTCCATCGTACGGATAGTTGTCATCATCTGTTTCATAAATAATTTTAGCACCATGTTCAATGGCATACAAGTAACCAATAGTCTTTCGAGCGTAATTCTTATAAGGCATAAGCGGAGTTGTTTTATAGCCAAGTTGCTTTTGCTTCTCAACACTGAGAAACACAACATTGGGATGGCTGAAAAAAAAAACGAAGAAACAATAAAATGTGATCTAAAATTACAATATGATCATCAATAATCATCAAGTGTTTGTAACGCTGAATTACATTCAACACTTAATTATCCGAGAAGACGTCAACAAAATACACTGTTTGCCGAGGTGTCGGTAAATAAGTTTTTTTTAATTACATACCAATTAAACTTTCCCAAAATAATGTAAAAATGAAATAATCAAAAATACAGAATATTTTGAAAGAATTCCTGCGCATAATGGACAGCTTTAGCAAAGACAACGAGAACAAATTACGTCAATTTGGCGCAAAAACATTGTTGCGACAACAACAACACGTAGCCCTCATCAATCTGAGTACGATATTTTGTAAAAAGTTATTTGTCGCGACTACGATAACTTTTAAGCAAAGAAAGTAAGTATATTTTTTCATTTTGTAAGAAATTAGTTTACAGTACTATTTTTGAGCATCCAGGCTTTACTTTAGAACTTTTTTGAGCGCAGATGTACATTTGAAATGAAAATATGACCTGCAAAACATTCATGTATTTCGTACGCAAAGTGAAAGGTAAACAAACAATAAAATAGTACAAATATATCGTACATAAAACTTAAAATAGTGAAGATTTTTTACTGTAAAGAGTCCTATGTGCTCGCCAAATCAGTATTACCGATTGGTTGATTTCATTATTGACAAATGGAGGCGTAGCTGCTTCGCAAACGTCGGTGTTTTTCACAATAAAAAGGCTCGTTCTGTTGTTTATAGCTAAAACTAAATTTTGACGAAGCGACAACGACAACAAACTTCTTCGTGCCATTCCCTTACACGGTCAAATTTGGTACTCGTCGTATTCGTACTCTGGCTAAA
Source organism: Xenia sp. Carnegie-2017 (assembly GCF_021976095.1). NCBI lineage: Eukaryota > Metazoa > Cnidaria > Anthozoa > Malacalcyonacea > Xeniidae > Xenia > Xenia sp. Carnegie-2017. The sequence goes on along the minus strand of NW_025813526.1, from coordinate 5,799,856 downwards.
GCTCTCTAATATCGGCCGATGGTCTCATTTTCAAGTTATGACGAACGTCATTGTAATTATCAACCGGTGCATAACGTGCCCTCCTCATTTGAATTTTTGGAAAGGAGTCCTATGATGTAGCATTGAAAATTGAGATGGGAGGTCGTGTCATTAACTCATACAGAATTCACACATCCCCAATACTGCACAGGTTGACATTTTATGAGCTGTGTATACCACGCTTTCTGTGTTAACAGCAGGGTGCTTAAGTGTTTTATTGCTTGAAAATATAAAAAACAACAAAATACTACTTCTTTAGAAATTTAAGTGCATGGGGAAGGAAGAACGAGGGATATTGTGGTGCATTACTCCATGTGCGCTCGTAGACACAAACAACAATTCTGGGCGTAATATACCATGAAAATATATGAATAGAATCAATGATCACTATACATAACGTTATTACAAAAAGAATACACAAATCTGCACCAACATAATCAGAAAGTAAAAAAATGCTGTGAGGCAACTGTTCATGTTGTGAGGCAATTAGCAGTACAATTCGAAACATGTCTGCATGGATGATATATAGTATCATTCAGTGCTTTGCTTTCACCCCCCAAAAAAATAAAATCCTGCCTGTGCCATTGTGCAAGCTTGACCCGAATCCAAACTTTTTGCTTCTACTGATTTCAATCAGCATTTCTATCATGTATTCGAAAGAGTGTCCGGATGTCTGTGGAAAGTACATTTAATAGATACGCAGCGTCTCCAAGTAGGTAGCCTAGCAAATATGGGCTAAAAAAATCACCTAGACTAAATAATTAACATAATTGAAAAAATATTTATTTATATGTTTGTTACATTATCAAACAAACATTACAATTCAAATTTTAAGATTTTTCTCCTTTACAATTCAAATTTTAATCAACCTGACGAATATCTATGAGGCACAGAAGCGAACAAAACTGCTATATTGCAAAAACGCAGAGCAAAAATTCATCCTATGTGGAAAAATTCATGCTACATGTCAATGTAAAACATCGAAACACTTGCTTTAAGTGAAACATTCATCCTTGTTATTTGCAGTCGACAAATTATTTCATTAGACAAAAATTTGTCAGAGGCATCTTGATAACTTCATTAATCACCAAACGAACGCAACACAAACACTATGAAACATACACATGTATGACATTGCCTTTACTCATCCTTTCATACCAAACGAAACAAGAAATCGATTCATGGATTGGGCAAATGACTTATAATATACAAAGGAAGGCTTCGCTGGCGATCACAAATATTGTTTGTATTGTATATGTACTGATTCGTTTCACATATTACAGTAGTCTGTTGAATAAAAGACACGAAGCAAATAAATTTATTTTGCTTTCGATTCTTGTACGAATTACAAATATTATTTGTTTATGATTTACATAACTTTAATTCACTATGGAAATTATGGAATATGACACGTACCAACAGTCGAACTGAGAGCAGGAAATACATTTTAAGTACGTACGATCAATTGATAATGTGCGAACTGCGAAGCATTATCAATAGTTTTCAACCATTAAACATTACTTACAATGGGTGCGGTATTTTCGGAATTAAAGCTATCCTATATATGTAAAACAAAAAAGTCACAAGCGTGTTGAATTATCGGTTAAATGTCAGTAGCACAAAACTGTTTTAAGGCCTGTTCACACAATCCGATTCGATCCTACTGCAGTCGGCTCCGTTAATCTAAAAATCGGTTGGAAATAGAACTTTCTTTTTCATCCGACAGATCAATGAAAGCCAACTAGCCAAATTACATAGATTTAAAAATACTTGAAAACATTAAGAACGAAAATATATTGAGAAATGTACTAGATAGCACAAATGGCTGTTCACACGACTATAAATATTGAAAGTTTCGATTCGAAACGAATATAAATATCAACAAAATTATCTGACCGTGTGAAAAGGCAACAAAAAGTCGGATCTGCAAAAATCGGATCTAACAGCACGCATCGTGTAAACAGGCCTGTAAACGATGAATTATTTATGGCAAAAAAAATGCTTTTTGGTGAAATTAAATAACAAATTCATCCTTAAAATTATTAAGAAATCTTGGGTACATCTTTTTTCTTATTGTGAGTACAGTCACTTGACATGCAATATAAAGGATGGTGATTGGTAAATGAAAAATAGGTTAAAAAGTTACTGGGTCATTCGACTATTTAGTGTGCACATAGCACTTTTTTAAATCTCGAACAAGTTTGGCGCAAATATTATTTGATATATGATATTATTACAGCTATGTTTATTTTGGTTACCCACATGTACGCATTGCGTACCAATTTTTTCAATTGTATTTATAAGCAATTTAAAGAAGAGTTTCCCTTGAAGTGTCAAAAATGCACATGTACGTACACCTCCATTGCAGGCTAATCTTGCATCAAACCCATCCTCAGATGAATTTATTTAGGATTATCGAATTTGTCCGTCAGATATGGTCCGGATACGTGTGAATGGGCAAAAACGATCCGAAAACGACTACGTGTGGACGCGGAAGTTTTTACAGTAAAACAGTAAAAATAGTTTTGCGTTTTCAAATTTATCCAGATACGTGTAGACAAGGCCTCAAATTAAGATCATGTTTACTTCCGTATGAATAATTAACATAAGGCAATATTGTACAACTTTATGTTCTACTTCATCATTGGTCAGTTCACAAAGAAGTCACGTGAGATAAAACGTGGGAAATCAGAGCATTCAGTTCGAGTGTGATTTCAGAGTGTTTGGGTATATAGGAAAAGTTTTCTGTCAGAAATGACAGGAATTGAAGAAAATACTGACATCGTTCTCTCAGAAGAGGAAGACGAATCTTCGGCGAATGTGAACAAAGAACTACTATCGGGTATCACGCTACTAAATGCGAATATGATTGCTGTTTGCAAATCAAGCAATAAGGACCTTAAGATTTTACGACGCGCTTGTCAACAAAGCGAACGGAAGTACAATTGAGACAAATGCGCATGCGCAAGCGTCGTTCATTTTTTGCACACCAACGACGCGGCGTTTTTACTTGTTTTGGAGTTGGAGTAGAGTGGAAGACCATCTTGCGAAGTGGAGAAAATAAAAAAGGTTGAAAAATCCCATTTCTGCTACTCTGGTAAGTGAAAATGTGCTTTCCTTCTGTCAAAAGATAAAATGCCTAACTGCCAAGCCATACACATTTAGTAAAAAAAATATTATAAAATCTAAAATAAAACATAATTTCAAAGACATCTTGTAAACTCAAATTTAAGTCAGATCCAAAACATGTCAAATAGTTTACACAAATTAAATAATCTTGGTTGAAACAAAGCGCGCTTTAGATTTAAGTATTTAATGTGCCTTTTTGCTGATTATCTCTTATTTTGTATTAGATGTTTAGTAACCTCTTTTTATTTGTAATAAGCAACTCTTACTTCAAGTATGACTTCTGAAGCACCATACTCAAGAAGTTCACTGTAAGTTAATCTTTTTTTCTTTGTTCAGAAAAGGCATGAAATCCTACGATATCAGTAGACGTTGATAATTTTAATCAAATCAATAATAAAGCATATATTCTTTGCTGTTATCATGTTGTTTTTTTTCAAGTATGGGAAAGAATAAAGCAATTACAAAGTTTTGGGTATTTAATGTGCATTAGACACTCTGTAAACTTTATTTTTTAAGTTGGCAAAGTAATGAAACATGTATGAAATATTATACATCCAATTAATTCTAATTTATACTGAATTAGATATGTCAGCATATTATACTAGTACTTTTAACCCTTTTCATGCAGGTTCTACCAAAGAGAATTGACCATGTATATTGCTGGATTCCTATTCATCATGTCTAAATTCTGTTTAGAATTGGCTTTGTGATGAAATGGACTACAAAACATGACATTGGATTGTGCAAAGAGGTAGTGGTGTCACAAATCTTTGAGACAAGGAAGAAATCTATCGAAAGAGGAAAGTTGTAGGAGAGCATTGCCAGAAAGTTGGAACTTCATGACCATCTATGCTTTCTAGTAGATCAGCGCGCAGTTAGAGATAGCATGCGGAAATTGATAGCCAACTACCGTAAAAAGGAGAGAGAAGAAACAGCTGAAAGTGGAATTTCTCCAGAACATGATGAGCTGGATGACTTGCTAGAGGAAATTAATGGAGTCGAATGATGTTGTGGCTGCTGAAGCTAGTGCTGCAGAAAGCGATCAACTGCTGAACCAGCAGACGCGTCAGTGACAAAAAGTTGTTAACGACAACAACAAAGTCGCCACAAATATGTCCGTAAAGAACAGTAACTATAATTACGAAGGTAACGTCCCTGAACATATTGATGAACACGATGACCCTCTGCTGGAGGAAATTGCTCAGGCTATGAACGACGATGAAAACACCGCCCCAAAAATCTCAGAACTGGCAAAAATTATAAATTCTCGTCGGTTGACTAAGCTGAGAGATGAAAGTCTTTGCGAGAAACTTTATTCTCACTTATGTCCAATTAACTGCGACCGACAGATCACCCCAAAAGTCAACCCAGAAATCTGGGGGCGTCTCGATAGAGAAACACGTAACAAAGACCTAAAACTGTCCTATTTGCAGACTAACCTAACAACGGTTGGTAGTATTGTCTCGCAGACAACAGATATGTTGTTGACGGCTCAGGCCGAAAACACCAAAGTAGACATTGAAAGCGTGATTCGCAAAAACATGGACGCCGGCCCTTGCTATCATGGGCCATATTAGTTATGATTTGACTCAAAGAAGACGCGATGTTATTCGCCCAACACTCAACGATGTTATGAGCCTCATTTTTGCCCAAAATACTTTTTTCTTCCTGTGTTCTCGCCATTTAGCAAGTGATTGTAACAGAATCTTTCTTTTGGCACATTTTGTGACCATATATGGCAATAGAGGATCAGCAACTTAGATAAACTCGGTGTGTCATTTGCGCCACCTGCATGGCATTACTTCCTACATCAAATTACTAACTTTGTCGTCTCGATGTTCTTAGTTTTCAATGAATCTTTTTTTGTATGCATTTTTTAAAAACAGACTAAAAAATTCAATGGTCTGACCCGACGTAGGTATATAATAGGGGATATGTTGATGTGTAGGGGAAAAGTAAGGGGAAACAAGGAAAATCATCGCAGAGGGAGGTAGGGGGAAAATAGAGTTTTGGTAGGTGAAATGTGCATACACAGAGTGGCAGCACTGGCCCAGACGCCATTACTCCTCTTATCAAGCGAAAACTAAAATGGGCCAACAGAAGCCTTTTTTATGGAAACAGCCGCTTTAGGGCGGCAAACTACAATACAGGAAAAAATACAGACATCGTTTCAACCAAAATCATCCGGTAGATCATCAGTTGGCTTCATTGCTGACTCTTGGTTAAAATGAATGACTTATGATGATTGTATTAACAATATTATAGCTACTTTAAGATTGCTTGACAAGCTTGGATTTAGTGTGCACCCAGATAAGTCAATTCTTATCCCTACACAACGCATTGTTTTTTTTTGGTTTTTTCCCTGACTCCCTCAAAATGTGTCATTAACTCCTGAAAGAGTACAGAAAGTAATTCATGCTTGTAACAAATTGCTTAAAACAGATTGTTCCATCATAAGACAAGTAGCCCAAGTGATTGGTCTTATAACTTCCACCTTTCCGGGGGTAATGTATGGCCAATTCCACGATAGATATTTGGACACGGACAAAAATTATGCTCTTAAAGTAAACTAAGGGGATTTTTAAAGGAAAATGTCAATCTCACATGAATCTAAACTAGATTTAAAATGGTGGAGAACATCTGTGCCAGATGCCTATAACCCAATAAGTGATGGAGAGAACTGAAGTCACTCACTGGTTGGGGGGCTTGTATAGACATTACAACAACAGGTGGTAACTGGTTGCCTACTGAAAAGGAAAATGATGTAAATTATCTGGAAATACAAGCAGCCTTCTTGGCATTGCAATCTTTTTCCTTAGCACTTGCAGGGAAACATGTCAGATTACTAGTAGATAACACAACTGCAGTTAGCTCTATTACCAACATGGGCACATGTCACTCAAAAGCTAATAGTGCATTAGTGAGGGAAATCTGGTGATGGTGTATAAATAACAATGTTTGGCTAACTGCGGCATACATTCTGGGAAAAGAGAATAGTGTAGCTGATAGAGAATCTCAAGCATCACGTTGAGAAACTGAATGGTCTCTTAGCAAAGGCCTTTTTAGTGCCATGCATGTTTTCAAAGTCTGGTTTATTCCTGATATAGACTTGTTTGCTTCTAAGCTTTACTATCAGGTCAAGCCATATGTTGCTTACACACCAGACCCAGAAGCTTTTGCAATTGATGCTTTTCATTTGTCTTGGGGAAAATACAAATTTTATGCCTCTCCTCCCTTCTCTATTATTAGTAAAGTACTTCAAAAAGTGAGGGAAGACAAAGCCACAGGTCTGATTGTCGTCCCATTTTGGCCCACACAAGTTTGCTGGCCCACCTTAATGAACATGCTTATACAATATCCACTTCTTTTACCTAGACAACAAAATACATTGATTCTACACAGCGATCCACAAGCAATACACCCACTGAATCAACAAACTGAATCTATTATGTTGCCACAAGTCAGGAGTCACCTCCTCAACCGAGGCATTTCAGAAGGGGCTTCAGGGATTATCGTACCGTCATGGCGCCACGGCACAGAAAAACAATATCGCACATATTTACAAAGATGGGTAGTGTTCTGCTGTTCAAGGAAAATTAATCCAGTTTGTGGAACTGTAGAGAATGGCATTGAATTCCTTTTCACTGAATATCAACGTGGTTTATCATACAGTGTTTTGAATATCATTAGAAGTGCACTTTCTACCGTCATTTTTCCTCATAATCAATCATTTGGCAGGCATCCACTAGTTTCTAGATTTCTAAAAGGTGTTTTTGAATCCCGACCTTCTCTTCCTAGACATCAAATGACATGGAATGTTTCTTCTGTATTAGACTATTTAAGAAAAATGGGACCTGTTGAACATTTAAAGTTGAAAGCTTTATCACTCAAAATTGTTATGTTAGTTGTTTTATTAAGTGTTGAAAGATGCCAAACAGTACATGCTCTCACATTGAGTGGAATGCGACAATTGGATGACCAAATTACTTTTAAAGTTAGTAAGATGTTGAAGACATCTAAACCTGGAAAGCATATTCATCCATTAGTGTTTAAGGCATATCCAGCTGATAAGCTGTTCTGTGTGGTGACTTGCCTGAAGCAGTATTTAATCATGACAAACCAGGTGAGAGACAATAATGACCAACTTTGGCTTAGTTTCAACAAACCATACAAACCAGTTAGTAAAGACACTGTCGCACGATGGCTTAAAACTGCAATGGGGATTGCTGGAAGTGATACAACTTGTTTCAGTGCACATAGCACTCGTTCTGCATCTGCAGCTACAAATCTCTCCATTGATGTTATAATGAAGGCAGCTGGATGGGTCAATGAGACTACTTTCCATAAATTTTATAAGAAACCTATGAAACAATCTCTTAATTTTGGAGAACAATCTCTTAATTTTTGTCTTCTCAAAATATGAACAAATGTTGTTCTTTCAAACGTTTTGCACAGCTGTTCATGAACATGCTGTTTTAATATAATATAAAACAAATTCCGAAGAAGCAAGACATCTTGAGATTGTAAAATATGAATCAAAACAAGACAAGAAGTAAACTGTCTGAGGATGACTTTGAAATAAAGTCGAAAATTTACAGTTTACTTCTCGTCTTGTTTTGATTCATATTTTGCAATTTCAAGATGTCTTGCTTCTTCGGAATTTGTTTTATATTATACTTCTTTAAATTGTCGGCTGGTCATGGTTTTGTGTTGTTTTAAAGTCTCACGTGACTTCTTTGTGAACTGACCAATGACTGGTAGAATTCAAATCAAACTTCACCTTACAGGTAAGCCTTGTTTGATTTTTAAATTTGACTTGTATTGTTTTGTAGTTATTTTTTCTAACAAACATTTGATTAAAGTATTTGCAATATAGCTTGCGAAGCTAGTATGTCATATTCTTGACTAGCGATTCAGCCTTGTTTGTGGACTGCAGTGGCGTCGCCAGATAGTATAAGTGAGGGGGATTTTATTAATATGTGCATGTTTTTCTGTATTAAGTTCTTTTGAAATAAATTGTTTCTTCGGGATTAAAACATGCAGGTATAAATATTGTCTTTGGCGACGGCACTGGTGGTCTGGTACATAAAGGAAATTTCATCAGTGGTAATGTTTGCCGTAGCTGACGTGGCATGCCACGTTATTTTGTATATCTTAATAGAAAGGTTGGGTCAAAATTGCACATACAAATAATATTAGCGTATTTCGCTCTTACCTCCAGTCTTTCGGTGTTTTTGAATCGCCAACTACGAGAAGTTTCCATCCTTCTACTACCGCCAGCTTCTTCACCTGCTCTGTTGGCTGGGCGATAGAAGTGACAACAATCCACTTGTCATGATGTTCTTCCTTGTTTACTTTTTTTCTAGGCTTCACCTTCGACCAATCCACGTAAGAAATTTCGCTCATTGACGAGTCGAAAATAGATGTCCACATTTTTATTCGTGATACGCCGTCTTCGCATTTCATGTGTAGAGCTACCCATAGAAATACCAGAAAACTTATCAATAAAATAGCGAAGGCCGGTTTTATAAAATATTTCCCGGGCATTTGGTTATCTTCGAACGGCAGGCACTATACTATACAGATGTGCAATCACTGATATGTGTATAAGCCTGTTTTCCACTAGCCACGTATACAACCATTGAGTTATTATAGAACTCAATGATACTTACGTATCGTAGCAAAACGTAACATGGCGCATGCGTGCAAGTGTATTTGATGGCTTATGGCGTATCGCAATTTTTAATACGCGTATAAAGAAATAAGTTCGCGTTTGTCAACTTTTTTCGTACGAGTCTGTAATACGGATATATTCAACCAATCATAGTCGTTCATTTCATGAGAAAACAAAATTCATGCTTTCAAAATGGCGACGCTCGAGGAGCTGTGCATCTAGTTATTTCAAGAAGAAGGGACAGACGATTCATTAAATAAATCAGATATCAATGTGCAAGATGCTTCCCTTCTGTCAAATTCAATTGAGGAAATACGTAAATAACCTTGCATGTGGATTGTTTCTTTAAAAAGTCACAAAGAAAGACCAAAAAAATGAAGCCTGGCGTAGGATTTCTACAGCATTGAATGCACCTGGTAAGTTATTCACGAACGAGCTTATACATGATAATGCCATAAGGCAATAAACCCAGTAATGAACTTTTCTTGTCGCACAGTTCTTATTATATTCAGTAGTTCTTTTGTTGAAGTAAATATTATAAACTACACTGGCAATTAAAATAACTGCTCACCTACAAGTAATATAATAATAGGTTAACATTTGGAAAAAGTGCCAAAACATTACATATAATCATATAAGTCCCTCAATAAAAAAGAATAGTATATCTAATAAATAGTGGATCCTCCTTTTGTTTTAAATACAACTTTGCATCAACCATCAAGCTGCAAGCATTACCTAGACAAAAACTGAACAGTTCTATTTGACTGCCTGTGCATTAATGTTCTTGCTACTACTTTAAACAGCAATCATATTGTTTACAACAACAATTAATATTATATTTGTTAATTAACAAGTTAATTCTGTATTCAAAATTGTATTTGGCTGTAAAATTTACAAACAATGGTACTCAACAATCTACATGTATATAGGTTATAGTAAAACATTAAATTTGAAACAGTAAATTTTGTGAGCAGTTTATTTATGAATATTTTACTTTCAATTTTGAAAGTACATTGAACAAAGAATTTGACAGACTGAAAGATAACTATCGTTGATGCATTCGCAAAAGAGAGCAATTAACTTGTTCTGGAAGTGGCTCTTCAAAATAATTACCCACCTGTGATTATTTTGTGGAGCTATCATTCTTAAGGGATGTAATTAGTGGGCAGAAAACTGAAAGCAATGTTGAATATGAAATCATTGATCCTGTGAAGGTTTCTGAATCAAGTAGTTTGTCATTGGATAATCAATCAAGTGAGCAGGTTTTTGACCCCAAAACTAATCAGAAAGCACGCAAGCGAAGATCAGACCAAATTGATGACCTTTTAGCCATCAGTATTGCTAATGATTTATCCAATGTTAGTAAAACTGGTAGTTGTGAGACAAACAATCAACAAGATGAGGATACACTATTTTTCTTAAGCTTAGTGTCTAGTTTCAAAGGAATGAAGGGAAAAACTAAACAAATGGCTAAGATAAAGGTGCTTCAAGTTCTATTTGAGTTTGAAGAAGATGACTGAAATTCATTAGCATCACTGACAAATGTATTACAGAACATTCAATTTGCTTTTTTATTTAAAGTTTGTTGTAACAAGTTATTTTTAGTTTTTGTTTCTGTCTTATAATATATTGATTTGTTCAAACATGTTTAATAATAAATCTGCCTTATTAGTTATTTTTGTCAAAACAATTTTCAGTAGCATGAACAGATTCCCACTGCCATATAACTTGCCCCTCGTTTGACAAAAAAACTTTTTGAAAGCTTCTCTAACTTTTTTGGCATTACGAGAGTAGTTGTTTGATCCATCTCTATAGATTGATTGCAAGCCTTTGTCGCCTTGCGTTATTTTTCTCCACCACCCTGGTTGTGTGCCATGTTTTGTGTTTTTGTCAATTAGTTCCATGCGAAAATAACTCTTTCCATGAGAGCATGTACCTTCCCTCATGAGATAATTATGAAGGACCACTGCAGCTTGGGTTATCCTGACAACCATTTCAACTCTAGCATATATTGGACGTCGAAAAATCCTGAAGCGTGCAGCTATGATCCCAAAGGCATTTTCTATTGTCAGTCTTGCTCGTGACAACCTGTAGTTGAACACTCTTTCTGCAATACCTAGAACTTCTCTTGGGTAGGGTTTCATTATGTGACGTTGCAGTTGAAAAGCTTTATCTGCTACCATAACATAAGGGCATTCTTCCTGGAAGCCAAGCAATGATTTTTCACATGGAAAATTCAAACTGTTGTTTTTCACAGCTTCTCCAATTTTGCTGTAAGAAAATATACCACCATCGCTATTTCTTCCAGCGTCACCTATGTCGACCAGAGTGAATTCGTAGTTGGCGTTGCAAATAGCCATGAACACAATTGAATGAGTTTTTTTGTATTTAAAAACATTGAACCGGAATTTGAAGTGGCCTGCATGACCACATGCTTTCCGTCTAACGCTCCAATACAGTGGGGGAAAGTTCCATTTTATTTCAAATTCTTCAGCCAATTTAATCAATTCGGACTCAGTTGTAGGTGGCTTTATAAATTTTGCTAGAACAATACACAATGCTCTGCAAGCTTTGAAAATGATTCTTCCCACTGTTGTTGGACTCATTCGATAGTTCATAGCTATGGTCGTTTGACAGTCCCCGGTTGCTAAATATCTCATCGTCACGCAAAGCATCTCAGTTGGTCCAATGCAATCTCTAGTCATGCATTTTTTTTTATTTTGGGGGCGACCATAATTAGTAATTTCATCAAATTTGGAAGCGTTCATTCAAATATACCTGAAAAATAATTCATCATCGAACGTAAATTCTGCACCAAAAGATAAAATTCTCCATTAGTTTTTCTTTCTTGATAAAGCTTTCGAATCCAAAATGTTTTTTATATTTATCTTTCTTCATTTGTCTACTTAAAAGTAAAATCAAGCGAGTTTTTTTGCTGAGAGTACCCATCACAAAAATATTTGTATTGTTTTTGAACTTTGGCGGGAAAATAGTATTACGCGTTGTGCCGAATAATGGCAAACGTTTAACGTATCTGTACTTGCTACGATACGTTACGTTATGCTACGATACGTTACGATACGTGGCAAGTGGAAAACAGGCTGACTGGATAACGAATCCTCTTGTGAAAACTGAACTTGGAAGTTCGATCATTTGCTTATGACACTTTTTCTTCAAATACCTTATGGGCAATCTTGAATTTTGATCTAGAACCGAATTTATCGCGTGTTGAATGACAACAATTTCACACGAGCGAAGTAGCATTGGTCATGTGCCTGGTGCAAATTTAGCAAATTTATACCCAATGTATAACTATTATTATAATAAGCTAGAAGAATAATGCTGCACAACAGCATCACCAGAAATTTTTTCTCGATGCTTGTAAAATGCTTAAAACAGTGCCAAACATAGATCTTCTTGCTTCACAGATCAATTACAGAATTTACCCTTAAATGTCATATATAGCGGAACCTGAATTAATCGTAGTTAGAACATTTCATCACTCATAGGCTGCTTTTAAACTTTATGCATTTCCGCCTTTTGGTTTAATTAATCGAGTGCTGCAAAAGATTCAGAAAGAGAAAGAAGAAAGGCTGATTGTCCAATCAAACTGATCAAAACAGTCGTGGTGGCCACTAGCAATGAAAATATTGATAAAGGCACCAATAATCCTGCAAAACAAAGAAGTGACAATGTTCCTCCCAGCAACCCAATAAAAAAGCACCCTCTTCAAGGAAAACTGTTCTTGCTCATGTGCCACTTATCACGGAAAAGTTCAAAAACAGAGGCTTATCAAAAGTAGCTTCTGAAATCCTGGAAGATTTGTACTATGGAGACCAAGTACAAATAAACTATACCGAGTAAACCTGGAGAAATGGAGAGAATTTTGTAATAAATAGAACATTGAGCCCTTTCTGCCTACCCTAGAAGAAGGAATCCATTTTCTTGCAGAGCTCTTCAAAAACGGCCTTGGCTACAGTGGCATGAATTCAACAAGGGTGCGTTTTCATTTATTGTTACCTTACCACACAACATGAGCTTTGGGGCACACCCTTTGGTATAAAGATTTAAGAAAAGAGTTTTTACGAGCTGATCCTCTTTACCTAAGTACCATGAAAATTGGGGTTTGAAATTAGTTCTGGATTTCCTTAAGTCGTTTCTTGAGAACTTAAAATTCTAAATGTTGACGTTTAAACTTACAATGATGCTTGCTATAAAACTTCAGCACAGAGATGTCAAACACTGAAAGCTTTGTCAATTGATAATATGCCTTGTGATGGTGACTAATTTGGTTTCAATTTAAAACATTACTGCAAACATCTAGACCTGGAAAACATTAAGCACCCTTAGTGGTAAGATCTCACTATCTGGACGCGAAGATTTGTCCTTTTAAATTCTCCAGACCGACATTAAGAGAACCAGTAGTGTAAGAGAGGCGGCCAGGCAGCTGTTGATCAGTTTTCAAAAGCCTTATCATGAAGTTAGCCCGGACACAATATCAAGATGTTTAAAAAATACGTTAAAATTGGCTGAAATAGGCGACTTCTTAGGTTACAGCATGAGATCAGAGTCGTCCTTTGCTGCAAGTAAAGCTAATATTCCAATTGACTCCAACTAGAAGCCGCAGGGTGGTGTAATGCCAAAACATTTCAGAAATACTATAATAAGCCTTTACGTTCCGAAAACACTTTCAGTAATTTGTTGTTAGCATCCTCATAGAGCTAAATTTGTAGCTTGTCATTGACTTATTATTAAATTATCCATGTTGTCACATATAGCTCGTGATTAAAACGCTTTAAAGTTTCGTATGACTCATTAGTGACGTAGTCCAATGACGACATTGAATTTAAAAATTAAACGTGTTAGGCTGTTAGGTGAAATTAACTAAGAAGTCGCATACCCATGTGACATTGTAGGGGAGCAATCAGCAATATTTCGCTTTTATCGCCCTCCTATATGTATAAAATTTGTTGAAATCACTCGCTGCGTGAAGGACTGATTCCTCGATCTGTGTGCGCATATCTCATACAACACCATATGTCGAGCTTTCCTTTTAAGTTAGAAGCAGTACTAACTACTCGCTCTTTTGTCGCGTTTCAAGTTCTCACACAACAAAAAAGAATTGACTAAACAAACAAAAACAAAGAAATATTACAGGAAACCAACTTAACGAGATATTAAAAAAATTTAACTTTATTCCCTGCTCATAATTTGACATGTGTCAAATTACGAGTTGATGATCATTGTTATAACTCATCATGTCATTCGACGTTTGCAAATCCACGAAAATAATATTTCAATTCCACTTCGTTAAAGACTAAAAAGCAAAATTCATTAATTTGCATTCTGCTTTCATTTAATGCACCAACAGACTACTGCACAGCACTCAAGGCCAAGGATTTTCGAACTCAGCTACGAGTATCATACTACAATCCTGAAGAAATAGCACCAGAAAACAGCACATAACCTGCAATGATGGGAAAAGTACTGTTGCCGTTGAAAAATTTATCCCTTTTCAGCCACTGTAACACAACGTATCAACTTCCTTAGTGATCTCTATTTTAACAAGCTTGCATATAGTGCAATGAACACTGCTAGAAATCTTCCGTAAATATTGACACAAATATGTTCCATGCCCATATTGATCAGAGAAGAATTTAGCAAATTTTATTATAAACCAGTGATTTTTTGTGGCTTCTACCAAGTCTGAAAATTTTGGCCATAATTTACTACAGTCACTTAATATCGATTAGAGAAAATTATGTTGGTAAAGTTACTTGTTTTTTTCTTGGTTCAATGTTCATGGCTATGTCTTTCAAATCTCACGTGACTTTGTATCGACATGACCAATGCTACGAGACTTACCTGGAAGTTGAAGTTGATCGAAATGTATGAGCCACTGGTCTGGAGTGAAGAAGGCACAAATCCACCCAAGTACGGACTAGAAAAAAGTACGTGTTATAAATAATTACCCTATCCAGTGTTTCCATTTTCAAGGAATTTTATTTTTGTGTTAAATGGCAGTGAAGTTATTTAACGTCAGAAACACATTCAAATAGACCAAATCTATCAACTTAATAAGCTTTTACTCCGAAAAGTTACCCATTTAAAGCAAATGAAGATGTCGTGCGATGAGCGAATCCGGTATTCTTGGGTTGCAACCAATCTCCACTGAATTACGAAACAATTTGACCCACCCACGTTGGCTGGTGACAACAAAGGCATAGATAGAAGATTATTTTGTGTTTGACCACTAACATGGCTGCCGTGACGTAACATGCAAACCATCTATAGTGTAAACGCAGCGTGAATTGGGTCAGGGTTGGGGTACGTATTTGATTTTTGCAATAATCAAGCAACAAATAATCAAACAAATTGAACAAATCAATGAGTATGGACATCAATAATCGTGACAAAGGTTATTTTTATTTAATGTTTAATACACAAAGCTCTGAGTAAAAATTGATGAATAATAAATGTTTATGGCGATATTATACTTTGTGTTTTTGATTTCCACGTTAAAACAACAACACGTATTGTTTTCAGATTGAGACGTCTTTTGTGTTGTCTTTCATGTAATTGGAATGGAACCTCATTGCAGACATTGTTCAAGATATTACAGGTGTAAATCATAAGGGAAGTGATCTTTCAGCCATCAAACTAGAGAACTTCAAACGATCCTAAGTCGCATTTCTATATTAAAAAGTAGAAACGAAATATCAAAAATAAGGGATTAAGAAATTGTTTCCGTTTTAATGCGTCTTGAAACCCGTTTCCACCGAAAATTTTTCACGAAACGTATGATTTTCGAGGTTGCCCACACCGTCGCCGGACTAAATACACAAAGTTGTAAAATTTGTACTAAAATAAACATTACATTTTTCCAACAAGAAAATTTGATCGCATCACTTGCCTTACTTAGCGCATGCGCAACCTGGAAAAGTATACGTACCGTTGAAAGTTTTCTTAAGTGGAAACTGGCCTTAAGTAAGGGAAGCAAGATGTAATATCTGGTAAAATGTTTCCTTTAAGATTGTCAAGTCTGAACTGACTCTTTTATTGATTTTCTGTCCAGTTTGAAAACAGGTTTTTGCATTTCATATGATACTTAGAACAATAAAAAATTGCTATTGTTGAACAACGATATCCATACTTTGTACACAAAGCCATGCAGAGAAAAAAAGTTAAAAATAAAATGCGTTTTATATTGACTTAGACTATAATCAGAATGCTTCGTGTCAACGAATTAGCAAATAATTCATTCGAGAAGTGCGTTTTTAAAACTTCAGAACTTCGTTTTCAAAAAGCAAATGGAAAGTTTACAACCTTCAATGTTTATATACAAAAGAAGCTTTGAATCATAGTTAACGAGTTTTTTACAAATCAACAGACATAAAGTCATATAGATTAGGGTGCGTCGGAAGTGGGGAAGCTAAGCCTCTAATTTTCTTAGAAGGGGGACAGTGCCACAAACGTAGCATTAAAATAGCAAAATCACTGCGAACGAGAATTTTTGTCATGCACGTTGCACGAATTAAAATCATGAATTTTATTCTCGAGCACATAATTTTGAAATTGACGTTAGTTTAAATGATTTACTTTTGAACTTTCATTGTACAACGAAGTCGTCTTAAAGAAAACTACTTCACAATTCAATAACAACATCTCGAAAATCAATAATGTCAACAACAACTCCCCCCTTCTGTAATAATCCCAAAGTGTCAATCACGTGAAATGCACGCGATCAGCAACAACAAAAAAAAAAACAAATGTTCATCACAATTTTCACTAATACTCTATTTTGACTACAAAACATACGTATCTACATTGCACCTGAATTTGCTCTAAAGAATCATGCAGGAACCTTTTGCAATTCTTTTATTTCATTAATTTATTATATTCGTGATTGGGCGTAGCCAAAGTTAAAATGGTGACTACTTAGCAACATATTGTAGAATGGTACATATAATTTCTATTTTATGGTGCTTCCGACGCCCCTAATAGATGTTCTAGAAATTATTTCATCACTGTATAGACTGCACAGCTATTTCAAAAGTAGCGAGGGGCAGTATATTGAAAAAAGTATGAGAAAATAATTTATGAGTGAGAAGCTAGATTTTAACCAATAAACTGCATGTCCATTGAAAAAGTGGTGGTGCGTGCTCCCCTCCCCATAGCCATCGCCATTTCTGAAGTCCTTGCACTGGAATTATCCAGTGTTAGACATAGTTATATGAATGTCTTTAAAGCTGAGTAGTTGTTAAGATTTTATTCTTTGGAAATTTCACAGCAAATAACATTGCTGAATGAATTTAAGTTTAACTTCATATAATTTTATTTGTACCTCGTCGAACTCGCCGAATATAAACATGGTAAACTGAAAATCAAGCTATTGATGTAAAGTTACAACTAAAGTTTATCAAAAACTAATAGGAAATGCAATAACACGTGTATAGATAGTAAGCCAAGATAAATTTATCAGTCAAACCTTAATGCTTTCCAGTGGATTTCTTTGTTCATCCTTATACTTGATATAACATCTATCACACACTCTTTCTTGCTTTGTGTAGCCCAGTTTCAATAAATGTACACGATGTGATGAACATTCATTACAGAATATTTGTCCACATGCTCTGCATATAAAAAATAACAGGCTGCACATGATAAGAACTTAATTTGTACGAAGATAGAAACTCTATGATTTAGGAGCAAACATAAGCAACTTTTTTATAACATTTTCTATAGATAATGAAATGAAAATTATACTAGGGCTTTGTAGTTATCGTGTTAATATTTAATATTTAATGTGTATGCTACATTGCGAACTATAAAATGTTTTTGATATTTCTTGGTACAAGAGTCAACCGACTGATTTGTCGCATAATAAGTTGTTGACAAACGGGGAAAGATTGTATTCTGAGGTAATACTTTGCAACATGAGTTGCTTGCTTCAGGATTAAAAGTTTGCTGATGAAAGAACAGTTTTTTCTGAGCTGCTTGTTTGCTGAGCTTGTAATGGTTTGTGAAAAAACAAAAAAAATTTCTTCTTTCATACATTTTATAAAACTTTTATAATGCATCAGAAAAGCCAAAGTATTTATAATAATATCAGTTAATACGTAATAATATACAGAATAACAATATAAAGGCTAACGTACCGACAATGATGCTGAATACATATCACCATGAATTTAAACAAGCAATAAAATGAAAAAGAAAAAATTTAAGTTAAAAATTAAGAAATACAAAGAAAGCCGCAAGCATAACAATAGTCCACATAAATACTACTTATTTGTAAATGATTTAGGACGTGTGTGAATGCACAATGCATAGTCAAGCTGTGGTCTTTTATATTGTATGACGTCAGCATTTAAATTCATAACATATTTGTAGGATTAAATTAAATTTAGATATGATCAAACACCGCACTGCATATAACATTCTTGCATATTTGTAGGATTAGAAGTTACTATCGCAAAGGGAAGTCCTTCTCTGCCCCACTTTCAGTAAAACTGCCTTGTATAGTCGTACACCCTTAGGTCCACAATTTCGACTACAGTGATTCGGTGTTCTAGCATATCTTGCAAATTATCTTGGATAAAATACTTCCAGACAAGTCTTGTAAGCTTCATGCGTTATGATTGCGTGATAAAAGGTTTAGCGCTTTTACATGTTTACAGTTTTCTTCATTGTAATCAACGTGCCACGTGCGAATGATGCGATGTACTGCTAACCATATATGAAATGAGTGCTCCCTGTGCTCGGAACAAACAAAGTCATGCGCTTTGAAAGCCACGGTCTACTTCCGGCATAAATATCTCCAGTGTTTATTTGCAAATTTTAAGGATGAATTGATTGTCATTTTGAATGAAAACAATTTTTTTGAGACAACAATCATATCTTCAACAATTTGCCTTTGTATTTGTCTTTTTTTGAAGAGTATGATACTTTGCTCACTCAACAGATAAATCGAACGCATTCGACGAGAAGTCATCGCATTAGGACTGGGTCGAATCATGTCAAGATTAGTGTGCTACCACGCTCAAAAACATCAATAGAGATTGAGAAAAAATTCAATCGTTTAGCGACATGACTATTGTCTTGACAGGACATTGTCATGTACCAATATTTTATGGACGAATAGTTAATTGGAGCTAAGTATCATATTTTAATGTGTTCTTACCCTTCTGTTGAAATGGGTGAAATTTACTTGGCAATCATGACATTCTTTAACGCGCTCATTCGCCACCCAGACAACTGTTTTACCAACTGATGAAGATTCGATTGTCTAACAGAGAAGTATTATCAAAGGGAAACATAAAAAGAAAATATTGTAGCAGGGTTTTGCAAAGACAAGTAGCTATACGCTTACAAAGCGAATGATTTAAATCTGGGAGTATCAATAGCTGACGTTTTGACATTCTTAGAGGTAATCTTTAGATTTTAGAATGAAGATGTCGAAACGTCAGTTAATACTAAGACCAATATAGCACGTAACAATACAGTCCTTTTCTCGAGAGGACTGTATTATCCTGGACGATCAATATCTGTAAACATGTGACAAGATCACTGACTACACAAATTTCAAGGATTTAATTACAAAGAGAAAATCAACGAGTTCACTTCAGCCAGACTAAGAACGCAAAACCAGTATAGAATA
Organism: Xenia sp. Carnegie-2017; assembly: GCF_021976095.1. NCBI lineage: Eukaryota > Metazoa > Cnidaria > Anthozoa > Malacalcyonacea > Xeniidae > Xenia > Xenia sp. Carnegie-2017. Next base: position 5,780,354 of record NW_025813526.1, on the reverse strand, counting down.
ACGATGTGTGATTCGTATGAAAAAATATGTGAATTACATATTTTTAAATTAAAGAAAATGCAAAAGAAGAACACAATATACCTCGTCCAAATCAGCTAATCCAAACTCACATAACTGGTTTGACCTCCAAAACGTCTCATCGTAGCGTAAATAATAATCAGACCAAAAAAGCAGACGTCTGATGTTAGACGTCGGATACAATACCTATATCAATTGTTCATCATAAATAATGTTAGAGTGAGGTGTCAGGTGAGCAGGTCAAACGGTTACATTGATTGATAGTTCTCAGTTAAAGTCTTCCATCAACAGTAATCTTAGCAATGGCAGTATTCTGTCTAAAAATCTTCAATACTTGACCTAACATTCAACTTTGAGCACTTTAAATATAAAATTTGTTTCCTATCCAGTGTCATTGCTTGCATTTGAAATTGTAGTTAAAGACAATGACTGACATTTATACAATCAGCCAAAACACACGTCAAAATGCCATTTGAACAAGAGATAAATTCACGTACCTCATCTTTGTAAATATATTTATCATTTTGAAACTTTTTAGCGATACTATCAAGATGAGCCCACAGCGACAAAGTTGTCAGCGGTTTGTCTTCTTCAATAAGTAGTTGCCGCTCATTATTACACATGAATGTGCCAAACCTAGAAATGATTATCAAATTCCTCTACATTCCTCAACAAGTTTCCTTCCATGAAAAAAGAACTACGATTTAAAGATCTATGAATGTTTTCAAATCTTGGAAATATAAATCAAAATGTAACTTAGCAAGAATTTATATTGGAAGTCAAACTAAAAAATATCACTTTAATCTCACCATCCAGTGTTTAGCTGATCGACAATTCGTAAAAGATAATCACCGGTGAATTCAAACGCGTATGGAAACTGAACCAAAACCTGATAACAAAGAAAACTTTTAAATATTAAAAAACTTCTAATGAATTTGTGTCGATAAAAAAATTTTCAGCTTCTCCTCTAAAATGAGCACGATATTGCAACTGCAATCAGCTAAATTTACACTATTGCAATGAAATCAGCATAGCAACCGATAACAACTCCTTAAAACCATTAATTAAAACACATACTTGCCAAGCACAGTCAAGAAATTGAAGAAATATGGGTGATCTTTGATTACTGTTTGATGATGGATGACCATTTCTGTCACGAAAGCGATGACCAAATGCTGTCCACTCTTTTTCGATCAATACCTTGAGGAAAAATTAGTAACTCGTCATAAATTAAGATTGTGGTACTTGTTGTACTTTTTCGACATCTGTTTCGTTTGTTAAATAACAAATATGTTTAATATCCGACGCCTCTGGATAAATTGCCACCAGCGTCGGATACTCAGCTTCTTTTATTAAGTAAGCTCGAAAAAATGTTAAAAATGGCGGTAAACGTAGGTGGTTAGCATGTTACGTCCATTGAACTAAAATACATGGAACGCTACACAAAGCAAATAATTAAAGCCAAATCTTACACCCAGACACGCGTGTGTAGTGTTTCGAGATTCTGAAAATTGATTGACTACACACGCGTGTCTGGGTGTAATCTTGCGTATCTGGGTGTTAAATTTGGCTTCAACAATTTATTAGATTTTTCTATTACAGGTAGCGTTATATGTATTTTAGTTCAATGGTTACGTCACGGCTGCCATGTTGGTTGAATTTGACAAAGATTTTTCTTGTTTACAATTCAAATTTCAACCAATATGACGAACATATTCTTTGTCCTTTCATTCCTTGGAAAAGTGTTGCAATCCTTTTAAAGAGGCAGCTGGGTCGTTCTGTCATCCGTGGTGATAAAGGATATTAGTTGTTATTAAATATTTGCCACTACATTAAATTCCATTGTTTAAAAGTAATCAATCCCAAAATCTCTATACTCTATGTATATGGCATACATCATATAAAAATGCAAAGTACAAGCCTCGTTCCCAGCCTCTTTTTATTTTTATATGTTATATCATATATGTTACAAAATGTATAATGAAGTAAAAATTTGATAAAACCAACCTGAAATCCTTTAATGGTTCGATAATATGGATCGAGAAGTATCTGAGAAAGGGACGAAAGTTGAGCTGTTCTGTCCCAACCATCACTACAATGTATCAGAGCAGCAATACCTTTCTCATCAACATACTGAACAATCGTTATTGCCCCCTATGTAGAAAATTGTAACGTTTTGTTTTGTATTTCAATCAAATCGAAGTGGACAAAAAGAAAACAACAAACAAAAACATCGACCTTTTTATATACTGTTTTTGGTAAAAATTACCACAGACTAAAAGAACTTTGCATTTAAATATCTTTGCTCCAATATGCCTTTTTTTCATAAGAATGAAAAACTTAATCTAATTGACGAACTGCATAAAGACTGATTTCCATTCAGTGCAACTTGTCGTGCGATCCACTTTTTGCGATCACTTTCTTTTGAATTGTGTGCAGTATTGTGAAACTGTTCTGGTCGAGAGCTTATAATTCAAAAGAAAGTGATCGGAAAAAAGTCGATCGCGCGACAATTTGCACTGAATGGAAATCAGCTTTAAGTAAGCAAACTCCTCACAAATTGGCAGCAGAATTTAGGCAAGCTAATTCATAAAAGCGTATTTATCAACCATAAATCCAAAAGTCACTGCACACATGATCATATAAATTTTCTTTTGTCGCAAAACAGACAGTTCTGAATGTAAGCAATAAAACTTTAAAATTACCGAAATATTTTCTTTCTTAGCACATACCGACTCAACTAAACATTATTTTCTTTAATAAGGACGTATAAATACAAGAAAAAAATCATACCTGAAGAATTAGCGAAATATAAGCCATCCAACCAGACGCTTCAAGTTGTGAAAACCATTTTCTTTCTAACGTCTTACATGCAAGCTGAAGTTTTTCCAAACTTTGACGAACGACATGTATATTGGGAATGTTGAGAAACGTGAGCTTACATCCGGGATAACGTTCAATATCCTCTGTTCCCTTACCCTAATGTGAGATAATATATTAGTTGAATGTGTTCAGTGGCGGATCTAAGGTATGTCAGAATACATTACAACGCCTTATTTTAAATTTAAAATGCAATACCAATAATACTTTTGGTTAAAAATTTCTGGATAAAATTTTACAGCCAAGACTTTACCAATAGAAATGTTTGAAAAGTATTTTGAATTTTAAATACAACTTTTTTGATGCATTCTAAAGTACCCTAGATTGGCTACCATGCATTTATGTATTGTAGCAAACAAGGATATATAAAGACGAACCATTCATCATTTCATATCCAATTATTGTGTAGTGGCAACATAACTATACACATTTCATATTGTGGGTTAGTTATAATACATTTACAATATCCCTGCTTTCAATACTAAAATAAACTATAATTTTATCTATGTGATAATAATAACAAATGCTCTTTCTTTCTCTACATGTTTACTAAATGTCCCTCGTTACATAACTTAATTCAATTTTTACTCATTTTGATTTTCATACGATCTTTCCTGAATCCTGATGGATTGAGCAGAGGACTAAAAACAAAGTTGTTTAAACCGACTGCCATTTCTAATGTTGCCGTCTACGCTCGTGCATTAATACTTTGCTCAGATAATTTTGATTGATAAAATTGCTAAGTCAAACTTTTTCTCATCTTGTGACGAAGATGTCGACCATCTCTGTCTCTGTCTTGTTCAACCTCCAAAGTCCTGTTTCATCAATAAAGCTTTTAAGGCATCGTGACTTCCATTTACACTTGGAACTAATCTTGCCATGTCTCACATAGATAACTGCGTCAGGTTCCTACATTGCAACACCTTACGGAGACGGGTTGTGTGGAAGTGATTCAGCTGTCTCGCATGCCTCTGGTAAACAGTCCAGGATTCAGATGCAAACAGGAGAGTTGGTAATACTATGGCAGAGTAGACCTTCAGTTTCGTTGCAGTTGTGATTCCTCTACGCTCCCAAACGTTTGCGCGCAACCTGCCAAATGCGGAGCTGGCTTTGGCGATCCGGTTGTTCACCTCCGCATCAATAGTCACAGCTCTGGAAAGAATGCTCCCTAAGTATGTGAATTTGTCAACTGTCTGCAGACGCTGTCCATTCACCAGTATGGTAGGCTCAGTGTAGTGTGTATGAGGAGAAGGCTGATGCATGACCTCTGTCTTCTTGGTGCTAATGGTTAGACCAAAGTTGTCACAGGCTGCGGAAAACTTTTCATGCTGATCTGCAACTCCGATTCTGAAGACGCGTTGAGGGCGCAGTCATCAGCAAACAGGAAGTCACGAAGGATGGTCTCCTTAACCTTAGTGATAGCTTGCAGTCTACGTAGGTAGAATACGCTCCCTTCCATTCTATATTTGATGCTGATACCATCTACACCATCGTGATAAGCATCAGTTAGATTGGCAGTGAAACCCATGCTGAACAATGTTGGAGCCAGTACGCAGCCCTGTTTGACACCATTTGTGACTGGGAAGGGTTTCGGAGTATTCACCATCAACTAGTACTCTGGCCATCGTGCCATCGTGGAATTGACGAACCATCAAGATGAATTTCTCTGGACAGCCAAACTTGCACATAATTCTCAACAGGCCCTGACGGGAGACTGTGTCAAAGGCTTTTGTCAAATCGACAAAGGTTGTGTACAGATCTTGGTTCTGCTCTTGACACTTTTCCTGGAGTTGTCATGCTGCGAAAATCATATCAACAGTTCCAGGCCCTTACGAAAACCACACTGTGATTCTGGTAGCAGTCCTACTTCAAGGTGGTCTATTAGCCGGTTTAGTAGCACTCGGGCAAGAACTTTCCCAGCTGGGAAATGTTATTATCACTGTCATGAAAAGAAATCAAAATGGGTTGTCTGAGAATTGTTTTCTGTCTCAAAATATAAGGTTGATAACAAATTATATCAACAAAGAAAAATTTTAAATGTTACTGCGCGATTTTTTCGAAGACTGCTCAGTAGCAATGTACAATGTTTTCATATTTTATAATGAAAATAAACCTACAATAAACATATACGAACGACAGGCTGCCTAAAACCACCCTCCCCCCCTCTCCCCTGCTTTCGATTTGCTAAAATGCTGCCAGAGTCAGATACGCAACTTCTTTCATTATGTGACTTGAAAAGATGTTGAGAATACTAATGATGGCTGCTAAGTCATCGTGTAATTCGTGGTTATAAAGAATAGTGCTGTTTTGCCTTGATTACCTGTTGGAGTTGCATATTGTACATTTGTACCTCTTGCATTGTTACGGGAGTCTGTTCAATGGCCAACTGACTATTGCAGTGAAATTGCTTTCTTTTTGTTTTCTTTTCTCACGTGGTTTGAGCTATCTTTTTCAGCCAATGAATATTCTTATTTCAAGTGCAAATTTTTCAGATACAGCCACTGCATGCACACGTCAGAAAAAAATGACGTCCGACCATCGCCGTGGGCAAAGCCTCCACCATGTCCAAATTATTAAAATAGGGAGTGGGCACCTGTCAAATTTCATAGTTCTTGGGATTTTTACCATTACCTGCATCCTTACAACAGGAAAGTAGTAAACACCAGCGTGAACTAGATTGCAATATAAAATTTGATGCATCACAGTTCATGATGCGACAGCTCTTTCTGAAACAGCATGAAACGACTGCAATAACACTACCTTTAACACTGCCTGTAACATCCGTCGTTTCTGAATTGCTCGTTTTTTTTGTAACCACGTGCATTTCTGATATCTTTTGCAAGTTTAAAGGCCTTGGTCAACAACTCAACATCATTCCTTTTTTGCTTGTTTCTTGAATATATTTTGATCATTCGAAATAAATCGCTCTTTAGTCATGGCGCTTGCTTTGTTCAAATGATGGCACCATTGAATATGTCATGTCATTTAATAGAAAGTTATGAGATAAATATGGTTGTAATTTGCGTCATCACAGTAACACAAAAAACTCTATGTTTTGCTTCAAATATATGTTAAAAAAAACTTCAAAATTATTTTGAAAACCGTATCGGCGTTTTACCCACCATCGAGCCTTGGAATGTCAGGAAAACCAAATAGTACATTTTTCCAAACCGAGGGACACAATAAATATTTACGCGGATATAGACTTTAGAACAAGCACTTCTGAAACGGGATTCTGATTCTGAGCTATTTCGCTTGTAACTAGCTATATCCGCTTTTACCATTTTGAAATTTCATTGACACGCTTTATAAAATATTAGTCGCCTGTCCGTGATTTCAATTCGTTGGTCATTGTTCCATCACTTTTTCCACGTACGTCAGTGTCCACATTCTACCAAAATCCCTTCAACAAAGTTCCTTAGATTCTATGATTGATTAAATTTGTCTCCATTTGTTGTTTCAGATCACTTTATCAGGGTCAGGAAAATAACTTTTTTAGATAGTTAAATCCATTTTAAGAACATTTGCAGTATATTTGAAAGGGTCGAAAAGTTCATCTTCATGCGTTTTTTCCACATAGAAGTGACTTTGCACCGGATATGACGTTAAAAGGAGAACACATGCATTGAATATATAGCTTTTATAACACAGAAAAGCACTGTTATAGCAAATCTTCTTCAAAATACGCATTACAAATGTAAGATGCCGCATTGGTGTATAGTTTGATGACATCGTTCGAGCGAACAGTCAAAGAAAACTTTTAAAAAGTAAAACTATGTCTTCTATTTTTTACGTCATTTCCGGTGCGTATTCACTTACTTCTAGGGACAAAACGTTAATGAAGATAAAACTTTCGATCTCTTAAATAAATTGTAAGTGTTCTTAAAATCAATTTGACTTTCTTGAGAAGTTATTTCCCAGACCCTAATACAGGCACTTTAATAAGAATACTCATTTTTCAATCCGTAAAGTCATCATTTAAAATATGTTACAAACTAATGTTACAAATCAATATTCTAACAAATTTTAATAAGCCCTTATTAACCGAGCTCGAGGTCTTTACGGAGGAATATCGGACCGAAGCTTTTTGTAGCTACAATAAAATTTGCCCGAAGTTTCTCAGTAAAGACAAAAAAAGCGAGGTCAAAAAAAGGTTTATTATATGGCATTACTTCACCTGAAACAGTACTTTCTTTCTTTCTCGGTCGACTCACATTGGTAAATTGTTTTTTGTTTGTTTCTATTTTTCTCATTTTGCGTTTCCATTTATTTTCTCTGTGTACATTTAATTGTAAAACTACGCGTATTGGACCGTGGTCCATTACGGGAAAATAATGGACATGGGACAAAAATATTTCTGAGGCAATCAAAGCGCGCCACTTTGCCTGAAGTGACGCTTGCCTTATACTAAAGAATAACTTCACGGAAAGTAAAGTTTTAATGTTATACTTACTTTAAGTTGATTCGCCGATGCAGCTAAAATTGATCTTGCATCAAAAATCGCCATACTGTGAGATGACATATTCGAAGATAGTGCACTCTGAATCACATATTCATCATCAGCACTAAACTGAAATATCAAAATTCAAATCATCAACATGTCAGAGACAGATGACAAACCATACAGTTGACAAAGCATAAAGTTATTCTGGACGACGGAGGGGGGGGGGTGTAAACTGTTCATATCTATATTTGTCCAATGAAAAGGGAGAGGTGAGTGAAACGAAATAAAAGCAAGGAGAACAATCGTTCACTTGTCCTTGATCCAGGACACAAAGAGATGTAAAGCAATCTTTAAGTAGCATAAGATTCGACTTCAGATGGAGAACTCCATTAATCTTTTAATTTTAGAAATGAATAAATTCATGCAAACTTAAGCTGTTGTCATTCATGATGAGGGTAACAATCCACATTCATTTAAAAAAAATATTTGAAGCAAAATTTGACGTTTTGTTCTTTATTGTATATTGAGCGCAATAACTACCGCAATAAAAATCAAATCAAACTCATAAGAAAAATTAGCTCACGTGACAAAGAGTTAACATGGGTCATACCACATTACCTTTCGCCGTGGTCCAGTTCGAGGTTGAGCACAACGCATGATGAAGTTTCCTCTTCTCTTGTTAAACCAGGAAAGTACTGGCAAACGACCCTATAAACGATAAGCAACATTAGAATCTCGTTTCATAAAAGACTATCGATTATCCATTTCCACTACTATGACCATTTCGAAAGCAGCGTTGTGGTACCCATTATCATACCTTACTACGAAATGCTGCACATTTTTCAAGAATGCAATCCTGCAAAGGTTAAAAGACAAGCAATAAGTCTTACTGACCGATTTCAGAACATTTAATTCATCGCTTAATTGAGATACCCGTCCACCGCTCTAACCGTTTAAGTGCCTATATCAGAGTCAGGGAAATGACTTCTTCAGATTGTTAAATCGATTCTAAGAACACTTGCAATGAATTTTATAAGACGAAAAGTTGTCTTCATGGGTCTTTTGGGTCTAGAAATAGATGATTTAGCGCCGGAAGTGACGTACATAGACAGATAGGAGTACACACACATTGAAGATTTAGCTTTCGTGATACAGGTTTAAAGAAAATAATAATCATTTAAAAAGTAGAAGTATTCGGATGCTATTTCCCGCTAAAATTCTATAAATTTATACAGTCTTTACGAAGCTCGCAAGTTCTACAATGTACATCACTTCAAGTGCTGAGTCACCTACTTCAAACACTGATCTGAAAATATACTGGATAACGCACTCCGCTATTTCTGTGAAGCCAGAACCGCCATATTGGAAGGTCCACTTGATACGAAAAAGTGATCATAATATTAATGAAAATCATATTTCCACAAAATCTGCTATGTTTATACATGGCTTTAAGTTCCAAAAAATAACAGCAATACGTCGTCATTTAAGCTCTGTCGTATGTTAAAGTTTGTTTTCGTTCCTCAAGTGGTACTTAAAACTGCACTTAAGAAATTTATCTCATTTTCTTTTGTTTCAAATGCATTCGGCGCATGTAAATTGCTACGGTTGAAACGGGCCTTAAGATAACACTTTTGACGGATCAAATATATTGCCGATGTTCTTAAAATCAATTTAGCTGTCTAAAAAATGATTTTCCTGACACAAAAGAGATTGGAAACGAGTCAAATCATTCATAAACGGCAAGTGGGGAAAATTGGCACTGTGTTGCGACTTCATTCCAAAGATGTCGTCAGTACATCAAAAATTTAATTCAGATGCCATTCAAAAACCGCTGACTGGTATCGCAAGACGCAAGGTGCAAGCTCAAATCTCATATACAGCGTTTTCGTCCAACGTCATGATGCCATGTTCGCGTACAAATAGAAAGTACTTCAATCCATTCCTTTTGTATGGAACAACAATTTAGGTGCTTTATATATTATCATGTTCATCCTTAGAAAATGAGTGAAAGCACTCTATATATAAGGCACATGTTTTTGTTGCGCGTAGCTACAACCCTGTCACATTTTTAAATTTATGATTTACTTACGATAGTTTTGGAATAGTGTTAAAATACGGTGCCCTTATCCCTTAACTTTCAACGTTTTTTTTGTCATTTAAGTTTTGATCGTATTGTTATTGTTGTCAAAAGTCAACGATGTGAAAGAAATAGAGTTAAAGACTGCTACAGTGGCGTGAATATCTTATCAACTTGCATTTTCTATAAGACATTTGATTTGTCTGCTAGTTGGCTTCATTCATTCATTTCTATAATAACTGAAGCGGCTAAGTGGACTGAGGCAGGCGATGACGCCAAAAAGATGGATGCCAAAGGACCAATTTCCGCTGAAATGATTGCTTTGCAGAATAAAATATTCTCGACCTCTGATGTCTACAGTTAAAATCTATAGAAACTGTTTAAAAACAAACATAATAGCTTTTTTGACATTTCTATAATAACGCTATTGTTCAATTGTTGGACATCGCAGTTTCCACAAAAAGGAGAATATCGCTATCACAGGTGAAACGTTTGCTTGTTTTGCCATAACACAACCATAAAATTCGTAAGATCCATAGACACTCAATACCAAATATACTGATGTTTTCCTGTTTTTGTTTCTTTTTTGTTTTCGTTTTTGCTAATGTACATGAAATCGTAAATTAACCAATCTATTGGCAATCTAGTTTCAAAGACGACAAAAAATACCCTGAATTTTCACCTGCTGCATAGGTAACATAAAGGCACGGTCACCCCAAAGACTCATGTAGTGGAGCAGAGTTTGTTCCGATCATTTTGATGACAACATGAAGAGAAAATCAGGTAGCAAAATGTTTCTGTAAAATGGTGCAGTACCAACACTATTTTATTGATGACTATGAAGACAAATGGAAGATGTTATTGACCAGGCAGATATAGAGTCTTGCAAAAAGATGACATGGCTGAAGGTAAAGGTAGATGATTTAAAGCCTTTCCTATCTTATAGTTATTTTATCATAGTCTAATGTCCGTTATTTGTCCATGGATGGAGAGACAATGGATTCACTAAGGATGCCTTGAATACTTTGAAAGTGAAGTTCAAGTACCAAAAAAAGATGGCAGAAAATGTGCCTTTAACGGCTTCGACCTTGATGAAATGTCAATACATAAAGATGTAAAATGGTCATAATGATCGCGTTTATATGGATATCGATAATGAGACTTATGATGACTCACTACAGAATTTTAAACTGCACAATGCGGTGAGTTTGGCATAGCTAAATAGTAAAATCATGTCATGTCTTTATTAGTAGAGTCAATGCATGCTATATTTAAGCATTAAAGATGCAGTAATGAAAAGTTTCAACTTACAGTGCAATATATTTCTTCCTAATTTCAATTTTTGTTTTGAAAAAGATTTTGAAATTATTTATACCTATTAGACAACACAATGGACATTAGCCATTTGCTTTACTTCCAGAAAATCATACATGTTAAGTCAAGCAGTAACTGTCAACACTTCATTCATTTATAAAAAGCAGCATGCATATGCAAGTACATCTCCTACAATTTTGGCGAAAAGGCGATTACATAACTGATTACATGAAAGAAATAAATAAATAAATGCGAATGAATGAGCTGAGAATTCTTTCTGGAACCGTAGAGATAAACTATGAGATACATAGACTTTTTCTTTGTATAGACTATAAAGTTTAATCGAGCAAACAAGTTTGACGAAGTAATAAAACGTCGCACATCCGCATTCATATGTGTTCGTCGATGGTTATAAAAGGCTTCCCTCGTAGGAGCCGACAAGTGGAAGCCAAGCCACAGTTGACTTGATATTATGAATTTTGTTTTTACCTTGATTTTCATCATAAAAGTGCTTGCCAAATGCAAAATACACACATACTTATTCTTCACTCTTTCTTCAGAGGGGAGTGATAAATTCTGAAATTCTTGCAACGCAGTCATTTTTGGTGAATCTCAGCGGAAATTGGTCTTTTCCTCCACTATTTTTGCGTCAGTCGACAATAAAAGTCGTGATTGAGATAGCCGTTACAGCTATTATAGAAGTCAATGAAAATATGAAATTAAGACAAAGAATCTTACCGAGACACCAGTCGGCACAAAGAAAAGTCCGGGGTATGATTGACTAACACTATAATCTTTATTGATCTCAGTCATTCGCCAACTATCATTTACCTAAATAGAAAAGCAGACATGAATTTTGCGGGTAATTTCATTTTGATTTCAAATAAAAAATTTCGTGAACATCTACCCCATCAAACGAAAGCATCCAACAAAGTAACGTTCACGATAAACAACGGCTCAGTACATAACATAAAGTAATAAGCTAGGAGTATACACAATACAGTGTTGCACAATAAAAGATCTGTTCATTATATCTCAGTTTATTTGTGCAATTTCTCGATGTATTGCTAAGTTAATATGAAATTGAATAACTTCAATTTCTACAACATCACTTTTTTTCTATAGACACTTGTATTGTGTTCGGCCAGTGACGTGCTCAACTTTACGATACCTTCATGATGAATGTGAAGATTTGACCCTGTTTGACTCTGAAGATGACTACCGCTAAGGTTGTCGAAACGTCAGTCAACAACAACAAAAACAGTCCTTCTCAGGACTATACCAACTTGGACGATCTACATTTACAAACATGTAACGATACTCCCGGGTTCAAACCATTTACTTTATTGTGAAGATTTTAGTTGTAAAACGTCAACGAATACTCTTACCTCCTGCCTTTTAAACTCTTTTTCTACATCATAAACATCCCACCCGCATGAAGCACACTGAGGAAAAGCTCTAAGGAAAAAAGAAAAGTTTCAATCAGTGTGCAATATAACAGAGGAGAAATGATAGGCAAGCCCTTTTTAAAGAGTTTCAAGCAGTGACGTCACAGCTCAAAAGTTTGTCCCTGCTATATAAATAATCATGCATACTCACTGCAAAAAAATTCTAAAAAAATACAATGGATAAATCTAAACGGCGGGGATTAAAACCTACACCGTTGCTGCTTTAAGACCATGTTCTGATGTAGTTAGACAATTAATGGTATCAAAATTTAACAAAAAAACAACAAAAGTTGTCTTTTTACGTGACGAGAGAAAGCCGTCACATTAAAGTTGTCAGGTTACTTCATTGACATCAGGATTATAATTTCACCTCTTCTTTTAAAACAGGAAATTAGTGCTCTAGTTGACATGTTTGCTATAATTTGACAAAAAATCTAAATTCAAAGACTTTCAAGAACTTGAATCCCGAATTGATTTAAGATAGGGGCGCTTATTTCCTACAAAATACTAAAATACCAAACAATTTAGCAAAAGCAATCGTGATTCGTGTGATATGGAGTATACTTCAAAACCTTTCCATTATACTAAGGAACGAAAATTTAACAAAAAAATCTGACATGGTACTGCAACAAAGTAGTCACCAAAAATCAAATCTAAACTAGTGCAGCCCCCTCCTGGATTCGTCCAATTTGCTGCCTATATTTATTTTAAGTTCAAAGATATTCAACCATGCAAGTATGGTAAGTACATTAATTTCTACCGCTTGAGCATCTAAATACTCGTTTGCAAAAAAAACTTCACTTACTTGACAAATTTTTGAGAAAAAGATATCTCGGTGTAAGTATGTATAAGATGGGTGAGACGCACATAGAGCATATTCGCATATTTATGAACAAAACTAGAAGAAAAGAGATAAATCAAAATCATTAAATAATTGAGAAATGAAAAAATTTTATGTTTTGTCAGGAGAGAAACGATGTTAGTCTGTATTATGTGTCATATGATCCAAGCTCTCGTGTTTCCAGTAGTGTTTCCTAAAAGTTTGCAAATGAGCAGTTGTAATGCGCAACTGGACGTCTACTGCCACATCAAAAAAAACAATTCAAGCTTCTTGAGAATCATTAAAACCCATAATGGAGTACAGCAAGTAGTTGAGATTTAGACCCTTGGGTTGCGAAACGCAATAGTACCTCAAATCTTTTATTATAACACAATAATTTAATGGAAATCTCCCCAAATAATCATTTTCAAAGACAAGAAAAAAATGCCAATAATAAGTATGTAATCAACATCAACGTCAATAGTGTCCATGATACATCATTATTTCTTCATTTGCTAAGCTTTCGGGCAACATGTATTTTCCGCAATATTTTATCAAATTTGTATACATATATATGATGTTCAACTTGAAATAAAAACCTTGGTCGAGTGATGGGGTTTTCATTTTCCTCTTTCTCAACTTGTTCATCCAACACGTTGCTCGTCGTTGAGTTCGGAGTGAAAATACCTTGAACATTTACTAACATTTTCGCAATATCACTGAGAGAAGCGAGGGCAGAGAATTTGCCTAAAAAAGAGCTCTCGTAAATATGTTGCTTAAGAAATTATATAGCTACTATTTATGTGCTGACATTAAGACCATATAGGAAGTATGTTCAGATTTTGTTTGATTCCAAAATACTATCCTCAAACACAAAGTTCGATCTAATAAATATGTACGTAGTACAGCGATCTGTAAACTTAACAAAACGATGATGGTGAAGACCTTGATTTAAGATCATGTTAACATGACTGAATCATATTTATAAAACAGAGAGTGTGAGCCAGCAAACTGTGGTAAAGACCAAAATCCATCTACAGACCTACAGACCAGTGCCGCATTAACCAATGCCAAAAATTTTTAGGCCGCCACAATTTTTTGGAATCAAAAGTTTTTATTTTGAACATGATATTAAATTAAAAAAATACTATACGAAAACAGACCTTGTACTTAATTGCCATCGCAAAGAATTTATTGTTTGAAGTGAAAATCTTTACTCCAATGTAGCTTGATAATATTTCATTATTGAAAAGTCATTGGTTTCACATCACTCTCATGCTTTGATTTACTTTTTATGTAGCAGTCCAAAGCGACATTTTTTGATCTTCAGCAATTTGATTGGCTGCCTGAGTGGGCAGCTTTTTACGATATTTAACTATAGGGGAAAAATAGATACGACCGATATTTACAGTTTAGGTTGGTCCGTACTTAAAAAATATTTTCTCTCGGTGAAAATATTTATTTTCCGAACAGACCTTCCAGCCAGTAAATAACATATATGTATTTTCTTACGTCTTGCAAAGCGCGGAGAATGTTGACTTGGTTGAGCTGCCTCGTTAACAATCTCTTCTTCTTCCAAATCATCATCTTCACACAGTGACCAGCCGTCGATATCTTTATAATCGTTGCAACTCACGTGTAATTTCTTGGTTTTAGCACTTGGACTGTCTTTAGATATTCGTGACGTCATCTCGCCACGCGTCGGATTGAAATTGGGAATGAGTAATGACTGCTTGAGGGTTTCCGTCAAACTAATAGAGGGTTGAGCTGTTTGGGTGAAGTCGACGAAAGTAAGACGTATTACACGAAAGTCGCAGCATTCTAATGTAAGACATTTAACCACAAAAATACGACGATTTCCAGACAATGTTTTACGCACGGCCTAAAAATGGACAGTAAGCACAGGATTATAGTCAGTGAGCTTAACAGAAAACAATTAGTGATTTGGTAGCAACTATTAAGATGGATAATAATCATAGGGTAAGAAGACAGTTACATGATTTATTGTAAGATATTATGTCTCAACATCCCATGTGATTTAATTAATCACAAAATAAGAAAGATTTGACGAGATGTCACCCAATTAAACGCATATCCCAACAACTTTTACAAAACTATATCAAAACTATATAATCAAATTCAAACGGAATATTTCTTATAAGAGTAGGTACATAATTTTCTGCACAAGCCGTAATACATGAACAAGTTGATTAACATTACACCCAGCAAGAAACAGTTTTAACTCAGAGAGCTTTACGACACGTGATATTGTTCCTCAGCACGTGACATGGCAGAAGTCACAAGATATGTTAAGTCAAAAAGCTATTAAACAAATCTTAGACGTACTTGGTACCTTTTCATCGACTGCCTTGTTAACTGACCGAATATTCTTGAAAGCAATCCACATGGAATGTTCCTTGATTGATAAGAAATTATAAAATCACCGTCAGTTTAGTTTGACCCAAAATACAAGTTTTAATATATAAGTACGCAGTTTTTGCTGACAGTAAATCATCACAAGATTGCAGTAATCAATAATTTTGAGTAAATGATTAAAATAATGACTATGTTCACTAGAAAAGTATACACTAAATTTCATGCTGTGCTAGGGGATTGGGTACAGTGGAGTAGCCAGGCTGTGAAATTAAGTCCTGCAAGGTTAATATTCCTGTGCTTACTTACTGTAAAAACAATAGTTTTCTAAAGAAATGAACAATGTTAATGATCTGAAATTTACATAGCATGAACAAAACTTGGGGGTTGCTACGCTGCTTGAGTACGAGCATGACAAAGTTTATTTCATTTATGAGAATGTGATAGATTGATTGATTGAAATCAAAACATGACTACAGATTTCTGCGCCATTTATGTAGAAAGACGGTAGTTACCTCCGATAATTTGTCATTCGTTTTACACATGATGAGAAGTCTGAAATAGAAGTTGGTGTAAATGAATGTAAAACATTTTTAAACCGCCCGTTCCCCTTTATCTGGACAATCATTTATTACGGTAAAGCAATAAAATATTCGGCTCGGGGAAATTCAGACAATTCATAATATCAACGTGATTTACTGTTCGTGCAAAATAGGTAACTTGATGTTACATTGACATTCACAGAGAAATGAAGTTGTCTATTTTTGGAGGATGGCCTATGCCAGATTTTTTCAAGAACGAGGGCTACTTAATTTACAAGCTGAAATGAATGTAGGGTATCTTTCTTTTTGACATTGAAAAGTAAGTCATTACGTTGTAGCATTGCAAAAAAGGCAGGTCAAAACATCAATATAATTTTCAATTGCAATAAAAGTAAGAAACCATTTTACTAAAATTCATTTACCTATAATTCGTTAAATAAACTGTACCAACGTCACGATGTTTGCTAATTTCAACAACAACATTCTCCAGTACCATTTCAACACGTTCTGTTTCACCTGTGATACGAAAACAAGACATCTTAACATTTTATAGACGGGAAACAAATAAGGTTTTACGTTCAACGAGCCTTTCTAGTGATACATTACATAATACTCAAGACCTTTGTAATCTAAGAGAAAAAATTTCAATGCAAAATTGTACATATCTACAGCATTGCTTAGGCTTCAAAGTTAAATATAGAGATAAGAAGATTTTAATCCAGTCAATTTTATACTTAAAACTATGAAATATATTTTCCATGGAAAAGATTTTCCCGCTTAAAGCATTTAAAATGGGCGATTTTAAAATCAGACAAATGAAAATTAGAAAATAGAAAACTTTGAGTTTCACTTTGTGCTTAGTTACCTTGACCCCTAGCCCTAAAAACACACAGCAGCTCTTTGTCAAAACCCTTTTTTTCTACAAATACGCTAAGGAGTAGTTATTCATTTAATACATAAAGAGAACAGTCATGTTTCTTGAAGTTTCCAACGAATGTCTTTTTTAAGGTCAAGCACACAAAAAATGTTACATGTATTCTGGTATTTATTACGAAAATGTATAAGTTCAAAACCAAAACAATGAAAAACAAAGAACGACAAGATTATAATAATTTTTCCAAAAATTAACACATACATACCTGGGAAACTAAAGGAATCTGACGAACTTTTTATGGACAGTTCGAACTCTGGCAGTTCATCACAACTTTTATGAAGCTGGTCATCTACAATCCATTTTTTGATTGGCTAAAAAATATAATATATCTTACAAAATGTGAAGACAAAAAATTACGCAATTTTGAACAATTTTATGATAAAAAAGACAAGTATTGCTTCCCTAAATTTTACATGCAGAAATGGTTAATAACTTAATAAGATGATTTTTTCCCAAATAATACATATTCTTCCACAAATACCTTATTTAATTAAGCATATTAATGTTAGATTAGCTAATTTACTAAAGGATGCGCAAAATAAAGGGGGAAGTTTTACTACATGGGATGACAAATTATCCAATTGTGTAATATTGACATCATTATTCACAGGCCATTGTAACGTTAAACATGGAAATAATTTTTTGTTTACAGGATTAAAAATCACAAAGCACAATATTTTTGTTCAACATTCACCGAGAGTATGACAAAACAATCAAGCTATCCTTGCCATTTGCCAATGAAATTCTTACCAATTGTGATTTTATACGAAGTTCAATATATATTTCACCAGTAAAATCTGCATCACGTGATGAGGTTCTTCCAAGGGAAAACCAACCACACATCGTCTCGTGACTTAGCAAAGACACTGGGATCATCACTCTCCCCATGAAATCATCCCGATTCAAAGTGTCTTTATCCCATACATCAATGATGACGTAATAAACCACGGCTGTATTAGTGACGTCAATATCACAAGCCTCACCTAATCAAAAAATATTATCTTAGTGAGAATGATATAAAATTTTAAGATAATATTTCACAAAGTTGTTAAATTCGGGAGATGGTCTATTCAGAAAAATTGAACATACGAGAAAAATTTTAGGCCGAATGTCGTCATCATCACTACATAAATATTTGTTCTCAAAATGAATAATTACGTTGTTGTTTGTTGATTTAAATGTTTATATGAAGTGAGAAATTAATGATGCGAGGTCGTGTATATGGTTTATACACTTTTAATCCATCAAAGCATTATGGGTAACATGCAAAGACAGCTGAAAGTGTTGTTTCTTCCTCATGTTTTCATCTGACGTCTCGCAGACAAATCAGAAAACTGCATCCTTGGTGTAGCAAATACTCAAATAGTACAAATACAATGTTTCAACAAAAACAATGAAAGATACCACTCATCCTTAATTAGACAAAGAAGTTCGGTATCTTATTCATAAGTAGCCACGCAGCATTAAATCCAAAAAAAATGAGAGGAAACAAAGTAAGTATATAAAGCTGAGAGACATCGAATTAAGATAAATCAACCAGATTATCGAGTCGGTTGGCTGGTCCAATGCCACGACTTTTTAGACGTTCTACCATAAACATATTAATAATTTTGAAGCCAGTAGAGAATAATTAATATATTCTGTTAGCCTGTAATGTATAATATAAACATGACAGCACAAATTGTTAGCTTTCCTCTCAATGATTAGATTCTAACCTTGATTTCATTGTTCATCGTGGAATCCTATACAAGCGGTTATGACGTGGTAAAATTTAAAAATCAATCATTGAATTGTACAAGTCATCAGCTGGGAGTGGAAGAGATGTATGCCCGAACACATTTTTTTAACATTACACCTACCCAACTCTTCCACTCAAAGAATGATCTCAGATTCTCTTTAAAATGTAACTAACTTGCGCATGCGTGTGCACTCTCTCATAAAACCACCCTACAACTCTTCCCTCCCTCCCACCTGATGACTTGTGAAACTCTTGTTTAATTTTTAAATTTTCCTCTGTGGTACTCCATGTGATAACTACAAAACAACTTCCAGTCAATTACAGGACATTGTGAAGAATGTCAGGAGACAACAACATTTGATGAAAAGCACGACATGGGGTGGTTAAATTAAAATACAAAACATTAATGACATAAAGATGATATCTGTATTTTTCTATTTTGGTGAAAAATACTCAATACTCAAAAGTCAAAAATCAATATCATAAAATGTGGTTAAAATTTAATAATTTTTTAAGGCAATATATTAGTAACACAAGATTTTTAATAGTCAGCATATAACAACAAACTAGTCTTCAGCAATTTTCATTGAATTTTGGGATAGCAGTTGTTCGTTTCATGGGGTAAAGGGATTTTTCTGGATTATACCAAAATATTATGACCAAAACAATTAAATTTTTAATTTGCATAAAGTACAAAACATTGCTAAAAAATTTGATAAAAGTTATTTAAGTACAAAATTTGGTCACACTGCTTCTTTTTTGTCTGATCCCAAATAGTGGAAAATGTGCATAGTGACATTTTTGCATACAGATTTTATGTGTTCTCATAACCTTAATTTGGTAACAATTCATTATCTCACGAAATAAAATGATTTCTTGGACATGGAATTTCCTATTTGACAAGCACTTTGTGACCTAAATGTAATTTGTGACATAAGACGTGCCACCTGCATTTAAGGGAAGCAACCCATTAATATATGATCTTCCAAATTATAAGAAAGTATATGAGAAAGATATATGTACCATGTGATTGAAAGTGAGGTCCATGGCAGAGGGAGAAAATAAAGGTTTCATTCCATTCAGGATCAACTGTGTTGTTTTGTACAGTTGTCTTTGCTTCCTCATCACCAACTGTGATGATACAATATGGATCTGACTTCCCACCAACATCCATGCCAATAAGATTACGCCCAGTAATAACTGAATTGAAATACATGTTTGTCAGTAGTTTTAAATAAAAGATTTTTTTTAAGTTTACACAATGGATATATTTTATATTAAGTTTAGCTTTATTGTCATGGATCACAGATTCTTCAATATGAAAAACAATTACTGAAATGGCAGTTGAAGATTTGTTTGTATAAAAAAGCTTTTCTCAAACCAGCCTGTAATTGCTGGACATGATTGGCACATGTTTTAAAGTCAAATTATCTGTTACAAAAGATCAATAGAACATTTATTGAGTGAAAGAATTTTTACCTTCAGCAAAACTATATTTACATTAACTGTGCCTTTAATATAAAAAGTATTGGAATTTTTGAAACATTAGAAAAGAAGGTTTAAACTGCTTTTTAATTAATGTAATTAAAATGATGTTTGCCGAGTTTAATGAAAGTGGATTTTGTGATGATAAATAACATTTTCATTATTTTCCAAAGGAACATGTCTTGCTAAGCCTCCCATACTTAATTCATTGTGCAACAATCAACAAAAGAAAAACAAAATTTATAAGATACTAGAATGGATTATACATTGTATAAATACTAGGCTATTTATCCCCAGTAGGCAGTTATGGTTTCCACAGTGGCAAACTTTGATTACCTAAAATGATCCTAAATGTTACTGTAAACATTGTTTTTTTTTGAAAATGTATTGGAACATATCAGTCTTGAACATGGCTCAATGAAATACAGCTAGCTATATCACAGGCTAATCATTACAACTGTTGGAAATGGCACAATTAAAACATATTTTCAAAATTTCTTTAATATTATTGAAGGAAATCTTGGACCCACAACACTTATATCATTTTAATTAGACAAAATTTAAGGGACGCATGCCCTATATAAATTTACCCATAAATTTATATTGCTTTTCAGTAAGGAGAGAATGTTACAAAAAAAAACAAGTGGCCTTCTGTCATGTTAATGTTTGTATCATTTATGCCAATCACAACAAATACATGGACTGTTAAGTCAACATTGCATGTAATATATTATCAAGCTGGGAATGTTACTATCAGTCTGTGACCTTCTCTTCAAACTATAAGTTGAGAACTACTCTTCAAACTATAGAAGAACTACTCCTCAAACTATAAGTTGAAAATTGCAAGTTAAATTTTGATGTTAACATCAAACACTAAGCATCACAAATGTTTCTGGAGAAATAGTTCTGATAATGACTAAGTATATTTTTTCGCCATTTCTCAATTAAAAAATAACAAAAAATCTTAGTGTACCTCCAACAATAAGTTGACCAGTCATACTGCTAATTTTGCTTGGTGTTATTTTTGGATGATTCACGTTTGTATCTTCCCTGTCGCTTCCATTTTGAGTCAAAGAGTTATCACTGGTTGTGGGCATCGGTAGGTAAAACATGGTACATACATACCACAATAATCTCTTTACTGATGAAAGTTACATTGACAATTCGCCGACCGCAGCGTTGTTATATGACAAGTAACAAGGCTGAGATGACGTTGTGACTCTGGAAATTCAATAGCTGAAGAGGACGAAAGACGAGAAAGTACATCATATTTTTTAAATAACGCTGAAACGGCTGAAACGTATTTGAGGTGGGAGGTTCATATAAGGAAGTGACGTTTTGGGGAAAACGTGTACCCATGGTGTACCTGGAAAAAATTATTTTGGCAGTATGGCCGCATACGTTTGCACAATGCCAGTATTTTTTTTTAAATTTGCTCTAGATAAGATGGGCTTTTCAGTTTTACCAGAAGGCAGCAGCTTTTCACCTGGAAGGAATGGATAGGAGTCGCAGGATCTGGGAGTGCACCATTCTAAATCACTCGCATTTTGGTAGCACTGATGTCACACTACAAGATCTCCTTATGGGAGATGACATTTATGTAGAGTGTCCCTGGTGAGGAGGTGGGGTTGAATTTTGGGAGATGCAGCATTGGAATGATTGAGAAAGGAGCACGTCACACTTGGCATAAACGGAACACTTACGGAATGCGTGCAACTCAACAGGTACACTGTGCAGAACTATTGTACATAGTACATTTATTAAAAAATAAACCGACATCATTGACTGTCTTTGACTTACATAAATTCAAATAATCGCGCTAGCGAACTGGAAACGAAAGTTGGAAAATTGGAGGGAGGGCTATGTTTTTTCATAGTTGTTTTAGTCTCGGGATATTTTGGGGGCTTACATGTGCTTGGGGTACATAATAGGTGATGCGTATTGGGTTTGTACCCATTTGTACAACGGTTTGTGCCAATGCCGATGGTTTAAATGTTTGTACCATTGTGGTTTGTTACAGTTGGCAGGGTTGGGTGACCTCGATTGAATTTGGCTCAAAATATACTTTGAGAAAGTCAGATAACATTAAAAAATTCTTACAATCAATAAAACCAATTATTGCTGCTTGTTTTCCAGACATAAGACTTCCTAGATTTATAAACGTGCGTTTTGCATTAACTGGCAATTTTTACATAAAGTGCTTTAGTATTATAAACAAAATGGATGAAACTGTCCCTCATTTGAAAGATTTGTGCGTTGTTTATCCATCTTCAAGTGATAAAGCAAAGCTCAGGCAAGTTCATTTAGAAACAAGTTCATTTATTTAACACAAGCTTTACTTGTGCATGATTCCAGTTTCTTCAAAGTAAATTTTGTAGGATATGATCAGAGATCGCCATAAATTATTTTACAATCATTCCATAGATGTTACAATTTTCTTCCGTTTTACTTCCTTACCAGCGTATAGAATAAGAAAGTGTCAACGTTTGTGTTTTTTATAAGTCATGCTTGTTCTTGAATAAGAAACCAAACAACCATGCGTCAATTTTTTCGTTGCAAGTGTGTCGAGTTTTAGTCACATTTGCCGCACGGATGTTGTTCAACAAAATTTCCTACAGATTGTATGATTCAATGATTTGTTATTTAATTCTCAATTGGTATTGGATTGAAGTCTCTCCCTTATGAAACGACCAAATGGCATGGTTGTTGAATAAGTGTCACTAGGCTCTTGGGATTTGGTTGTTGGTGATTACAGCATGTTTTTATGGCAAACTATGTTTTGATTTTACAGAAATGAACTTGTTATAAAAAAGTGTTTGTGATGGGTTCAAACCACTTGCCACTGCACAATCTATAGTTCTTTCTTACATCAAATTAAGATGTAGATCTACTTGATGCAAAATTTCTGTCAATTTTTGGGTATTGTCTTTAACCACCTAACATGATCAATACTTGCTGATTATAACATTTGTGTTCTAAGATAGTAAATTTATTTGTTTACACAGATTAAAGGCACTAAAGAAGGAATTTGAATCTCTGTATTCAACGACCCCAAATTTTTATTGTAGAGCACCTGGAAGAGTTAATATTATTGGTAAGTTATTCTGAAAATCCTGATTATAATCAATGTAGGTAAACTGTCATTTTGCCTAATTAATCCTTCACAAATTAGAAGAGTGAATTTCTCTTACTGTTAGCAATGAAGAAATTTCTGTTATTGATGGGTTTGGAGGTCTGGATATAAAATATATTTTTCTGAGGTGTCAGGGAAATATTTATCTATCTTGACAGAAAAAAATTTTTAGTAACATAATTTAGTTCTTAGGTAAAGGCAGATATATTTTTCAATTGTGAAGTCAGATTTAAGAATAGTCGCTAAGAAAACTGTCAAAGCCTTGCTAAAAATGATTACTGCAATCAAAACTTGGCTAGTAAGTTCCTTTGTAAAACAAAACAATGCAAAACAAAACAACCCTTCACTCAGGTATTTAGCAAGAAGATTCAGGACCGCAGTCTAAGAAATGAAAAAAGTTTGTTCATTTTGTTCTAGCTTCACTTAAATTCATTTTCTCCTGTAGTTAATTTTCAATAATGATGAAAGTTCACCTTTTATAACGCATTTGATATTTTGTATACAAGTTACATGATGTTCATGGTAAAAAAATTAAGGAAAATCAAATTTGCTTATTGAACAATGTATGAAATATAACACAAAACAAGGACTTCTTGTAGGCTCAAAGACAAAATTAAGTTAAAAGTTTAGACTATTTAAACTGTAATCTTTCTTTATACTTTATGAGTTAGTCATCTGGTCAAGGATTACTACGAATGTTTTTAGAGTCATTGTCACATGGTGAAAAAATTTTAATATATAACATATAAAAGAAATGAGAATCACAAATCAAACTGAAAAACTGGGATTTAATTAGAATTAGAGATATTGTTGCCATTGAAGTGCCAGCCCAACAAATAATTTTCAACATAGTTATAAATAATTTGGTTTTGTGAAATTTATTAAAATAGTGATGTCTTGAGTCAAGACGAAACGTCACTATTTTAATAAATTTCACAAAACCAAATTGTTTGTGACTATATTCAAAATTATTTGTTGGGCTCTAATATTCATATTTAGAATTAGTGAGTATGTATCTATATTTTTGCTAAATGACACAGTAGTGACATGATATTTTTCACTGTATTTAGCTGTGTTGAGAACTACACTTTATCAAAAAGATTTAAATATTTTCTATCTACTCGTTTTTCCAGAAATTTATTTTATGATTAGCTCTATCATTTCTGTATTCAAGCTCAACCTCATGAAGTAATAGTTTTATCCCCTATGGACTATGTGGATTACTGAAAGATTGTGAAAATTCTTCAATTATCTTATCCTATCTTCTTTTGGAAGATAGTAATGCTGCATTTCAACAGACAGTTATATTTTCAGAATTGCTGAGAGAAAATAAGACATCAAAATCATTCTAAGTAACATATTATTACCCTGGAGAATTAACATGGCGAATAGCAGTTCTCAATTGTAATTTATTATAAATTGGAAATTCATCTATTTGCCATGACCAACCACAATTTAAAAGACGAAGTTAATAAGTCTCTAAAATAATAAGTTATTGTATAATGTCTGACCAAGTAACTTTCCAAATGCTTTAAGCTGCATTGAAGCTTTTGTTAAAACAGCGTCTACAGTAGTAAAACTTTCATTAAAACATCGTCTACAGTAGTAAAACTCTCATTAAAACAGCGTTTATAGTAGTAAAACTTTCATTAAAACATCGTCTACAGTAGTAAAACTTTCATTAAAACATCGTCTACAGTAGTAAAACTTTCATTAAAACATCGTCTACAGTAGTAAAACTTTCATTAAAGCATCGTCTACAGTAGTAAAACTTTCATTAAAACATCGTCTACAGTAGTAAAACTTTCATTAAAACATCGTCTACAGTAGTAAAACTTTCATTAAAACATCATCTACAGTAGTAAAACTTTCATTAAAACATCGTCTACAGTAGCAAAACTTTCATTAAAACATCGTCTACAGTAGTAAAACTTTCATTAAAACATCATCTACAGTAGTAAAACTTTCATTAAAACATCGTCTACAGTAGTAAAACTTTCATTAAAACATCGTCTACAGTAGTAAAACTTTCATTAAAACATCGTCTACAGTAGTAAAACTTTCATTAAAACATCGTCTACAGTAGTAAAACTTTCATTAAAACATCGTCTACAGTAGTAAAACTTTCATTAAAACATCGTCTACAGTAGTAAAACTTTCATTAAAACATCGTCTACAGTAGTAAAACTTTCATTAAAACAGCGTCCACAGTAGTAAAACTTTCATTAAAACATCGTCTACAGTAGTAAAACTTTCATTAAAACATCGTCTACAGTAGTAAAACTTTCATTAAAACATCGTCTACAGTAGTAAAACTTTCATTAAAACATCGTCTACAGTAGTAAAACTTTCATTAAAACATCGTCTACAGTAGTAAAACTTTCATTAAAACATCGTCTACAGTAGTAAAACTTTCATTAAAACATCGTCTACAGTAGTAAAACTTTCATTAAAACAGCGTCCACAGTAGTAAAACTTTCATTAAAACAGCGTCTACAGTAGTAAAACTTTCATTAAAGCATCGTCTACAGTAGTAAAACTTTCATTAAAACATCATCTACAGTAGTAAAACTTTCATTAAAACATCGTCTACAGTAGTAAAACTTTCATTAAAACATCGTCTACAGTAGTAAAACTTTCATTAAAACATCGTCTACAGTAGTAAAACTTTCATTAAAACATCGTCTACAGTAGTAAAACTTTCATTAAAACATCGTCTACAGTAGTAAAACTTTCATTAAAGCATCGTCTACAGTAGTAAAACTTTCATTAAAACATCGTCTACAGTAGTAAAACTTTCATTAAAACATCGTCTACAGTAGTAAAACTTTCATTAAAACAGCGTCTACAGTAGTAAAACTTTCATTAAAACATCGTCTACAGTAGTAAAACTTTCATTAAAACATCGTCTACAGTAGTAAAACTTTCATTAAAACATCGTCTACAGTAGTAAAACTTTCATTAAAACATCGTCTACAGTAGTAAAACTTTCATTAAAACATCGTCTACAGTAGTAAAACTTTCATTAAAACAGCGTCTACAGTAGTAAAACTTTCATTAAAACATCGTCTACAGTAGTAAAACTTTCATTAAAACAGCGTTTACAGTAGTAAAACTTTCATTAAAACATCGTCTACAGTAGTAAAACTTTCATTAAAACATCGTCTACAGTAGTAAAACTTTCATTAAAACAGCGTTTACAGTAGTAAAACTTTCATTAAAACATCGTCTACAGCAGTAAAACTTTCATTAAAACATCGTCTACAGTAGTAAAACTTTCATTAAAGCATTGTCTACAGTAGTAAAACTTTCATTAAAGCATCGTCTACAGTAGTAAAACTTTCATTAAAACATCGTCTACAGTAGTAAAACTTTCATTAAAACATCGTCTACAGTAGTAAAACTTTCATTAAAACAGCGTCTACAGTAGTAAAACTTTCATTAAAGCATCGTCTACAGTAGTAAAACTTTCATTAAAGCATCGTCTACAGTAGTAAAACTTTCATTAAAACAGCGTCTACAGTAGTAAAACTTTCATTAAAACATCGTCTACAGTAGTAAAACTTTCATTAAAACATCGTCTACAGTAGTAAAACTTTCATTAAAACAGCGTCTACACTAGTAAAACTTTCATTAAAACATCGTCTACAGTAGTAAAACTTTCATTAAAACAGCGTTTACAGTAGTAAAACTTTCATTAAAACATCGTCTACAGTAGTAAAACTTTCATTAAAACATCGTCTACAGTAGTAAAACTTTCATTAAAACAGCGTTTACAGTAGTAAAACTTTCATTAAAACATCGTCTACAGCAGTAAAACTTTCATTAAAACATCGTCTACAGTAGTAAAGCTTTTATTAAAGCATCGTCTACAGTAGTAAAACTTTCATTAAAACATCGTCTACAGTAGTAAAACTTTCATTAAAACATCGTCTACAGCAGTAAAACTTTCATTAAAACATCGTCTACAGTAGTAAAACTTTCATTAAAGCATTGTCTGCAGTAGTAAAACTTTCATTAAAACATCGTCTACAGTAGTAAAACTTTCATTAAAACATCGTCTACAGTAGTAAAACTTTCATTAAAACATCGTCTACAGTAGCAAAACTTTCATTAAAACAGCGTCTACAGTAGCAAAACTTTCATTAAAACATCGTCTACAATAGTAAAACTTTCATTAAAGCAGCGTCTACAGTAGTAAAACTAAACGAAACGAGCATTATTTCGTAATGAATTTTCACGCCAGGCTTACTCCGTTTAGATTTTATTGGTTATAAAGTTTTGTATATTTATCTAGTCTTTCGACACTAATTTTTTTTATGATTACTCTTGATAAGAGACAGTCAACAAATAGATTTTCTTTGCGGCAATCACGGACTTGTTTCGAGATGCAGGGAGGGGGGCATTACTCTTTTATGAAAACGAAAATTCTTGCAAAATGTGATTAATGAGATTTATCATCATTGTAAATACCATATGGATATTGCGTGAGATGAAGTCGCTACGAATATAATTTTCCTTAATTTGCTAGAAGAAATTTAAAACCATCGCATTTTATATGATGAACAGTTTGTGGCGATTTTAGGAACCAAAAATCAATTGCAATGGAGCGTGGGTAATCGAGGGGTTTACACCTTCGCTGTAGAAGTCTACGAGTGCCAGGTGAACCTTATTTGTCGACAACCCCTAATATATATCACTTTTAATGCTTTGTTTTAGGAGAACACATTGATTATTGTGGATATGGCGTCTTACCTATGGCTATAGAACAAGATATAATAATGGCCGTCGTTCCCAATGACAAGGAACAGATTGTCCTTGCAAATGTTGACAAAAAATTCAAGTAAGTGGACGCTGCTGATTTTTAAGTTTTCCTGCCTCAGCTGTTTAAACCGTAAAATGTTGATCATTGTTTATTATTTACTGAATTTGTTAGTCTATTCAGTGACGTGCTAGAAACACTTTATTTCGGGCGGGGAGGGGGAAGTTGCTAACCACTGAAACGCGTCCTGAAACGAGTCCCAAATATATGAGTAGAGCTCTGAAGGTTACGAATCATGCTTCGGTGATGCGGAGTATGCTCCTCCGAAACTTAAGAACTAAAGTGTCATTTCCTGGACTTTGGAGAGTGAAATAGTACCAACAAAATAATTTCAAATGCGTTTATCCCACGCAAATTCAAAATTTGACGCCCCTTGTTCATTTCACGCCCCCCTGCCTCCACCCCCCTTCCAGTACACCACTGAGTCCATTGAACTGACTATATGACTTATCATTTGCTTGCATGAAGCTAAATTTTACCTCAAGAGACTTGAATTTTTATCAGTTTTCTTTGGGTCGAGCGTGAAAAGATTAGGTCAAGTTGAAGTGCTGATTTTAAATTTTTGAGGCAGGTAAACATCCAGTGATAAACGGTTCAATGTGTCATTCAAGTTTTATTTATTGTACGGGCATTATTTCAGCCAGCGCACGAGCTCTAGTCCTGCATTGTGCATTTCAGGACATTTGTATTATTCAGTTCTTTTGCAAACCTGTTAAACAGGAACTGGCGTACCTTAAGTCATATGTGTGAATTATTCGCTATCGAATTAAATTAAAGACTACATTTTACTGCAATATACTTCTGTAGTCGGGACCAATCACGAATGCCCCTGTATGTAGCTTACTGAATACTAATGATTTATTTCCTTGTTGCATGTGCGTATTGAAGTATACTACTGGGTTTATAAAAAAACTGAACAGTTAAAAAAACGTCGCTAAGTTCATCAGCAAGGAAGATTTGCAAATACATTAGGTGAAAATTGTTATTTGGACTTGCAATGGTTCACCTGACAAAAGTATGGCAAATAGTAACCATTTTTTAGAATGAGAATTGTGTAACGTTTGCACTTTTGGTATGGCTTGATGACGAAACCGACGCAGCTAAAAAGCGATTGGAACACATTGGGTTTAACTATGGCACATGTTGTTCAAGCTCATCAAGTTTTATTAAAAGCATGTAAAGCGTACGAAAATGTTCAGCTGTCATATTTCAGGTTGTTTAAATTATTTGTTTCCAATGACTTTTTTTTTATAATCTGTATGATTTATGCTTATAAATTTAGGTTGAAATGAATGTGAACATGAATATAAACGTGACAAAGGTTTCAAAAAAATGGCATTTAAAAGGCAAAACGCAAAATAGTGTGCGATTTTGTAGCGTACGCTTTGGCTATAAATTTAATGAAACATTGTTAGCTTTTGGTCAACATGTTCCATATCTATTTTGAAACCATGCATGTTGCAATTGCTATTTAACTGTACCATTTTCATGCGCAAACTATTTCAAAAGCTCTTCTCAACCTGTGTTAAACACCTGCGAATTTGGTCGTTGCACGTAATTTTTGTTCCCTCTATGCAAAAAACAAAACATTTTTTAAAAAATAGGAACAAATAAATAGTGATAGTGCTCTGAAATTTCCATAACTCGTCTAAAAAGTTATAGATGAATATAAATGAATAGAAAAATGAAAACAATGGTAGCTATGAATTGTTATTTGTTTCAAAAACACATGTGATGTTGATTTGAAGATTTTTTTATTTCGCAGGAGTTTTTCAGTAAATATTAAGGATTACAAGATTGATGGTAAAGAATGGTTTCACTATTTTCTCTGTGGTTTCAAGGTACCAATGCTGTAGTTACTTCATGTCTATCTTCATTATCAATGATTTTTATTGCCTAATATGTTATGGTGTTTTTTTTGCGTACATTGAGCCGTATGTTAACTGTTTTTACATAAAAGTTTGCCTTTTACCTGGTTTACATGAAAAGTTGTAAGGTGAAAGTTGACTTTGGAAATTGCTGTTATTGCATGTACGTAGATATTTGGCATTTTTTTCTGTACGCATCCAAGGGTCTGCCTTGGTGTAGTTAGCCTGAGGGGTGTCGTGTATTTATAATTCATGTTTACATGTTATAATCAGTAGCAAAAAATGATTTCGAAAGAATTTTTAAAGGAAGAACATCATACATCTGTTTTGTGTCATCCTCACTTTCTTCCTTAAGGTTATTGAGCTGGCTATGACACTGAGAATATATTTCTACTGACTTGTGTTTTAATTTGTTTCTCGTTGAAGTGTCGTAGCCAACTCACAAGTTTGGTTATGTTATGTAGGAAATTTTGTTGTTGCTCGCTGTGAAAACAGTCGGGTTGACTACTCTACTACGTCGTTATCTCCTTTCATTTTAATTTTTTTTCTTTATTTATGCAACATCTTGGTTTGTTTGACGTTTGCTTGGCACGTGCTCATTACTTAATATTTACGTTTACATCCATTTTGACTTTTTCTGCTGACATACCTTATGTTTTTTGGTAAAACGTAAAGTTAAGAAAGACTTTATGTAAGAAATATATGACGGTAATCTTATTTATTAGGGAATCACTGACCATCTTGGTTTGAAAAATCCCGTTGGTATGAGCGTACTAGTGGATGGAAATGTCCCAAAGGTTAGAAAAGTTAATGACACCTTTTATTTGTTTTCTGTGTTCACCGATAGTGAGATTATTACATTTCTAAAGTAATGAATATCTTTAATCTTTGAGAATTTACATAGCGGGGGTAACCACTGCGCATGCCAAAAATGTTACGAAATTAAAACTATCAATAGCCTTTATGCTTTGTATATTCACGAGGTATGTAGCTGGAATATAATTGGTCAAATTTTTGATTGAATTCCATCCACCTTCCACATTATTGATCTGTCTGATGTAGATGGAACATGTTTGCACGAGAAAGTGCGAACTATAACTCTTAATTTTTCTTGATTTGAGCACGTGGCGGTTACGTTACTTATATTCTAGGCAAGTGTGCTCCGCAGATATATATAGCATTTTGAATCAACTTTCAGTATTTTTAAAATTTCAATATTGATATTAAGTACATAAAATAATTTGAACAATTTATTGTACATTCAATCTACTTCATTTTGTGCCAGGTTATATTTACCAGGTTACTTAAATGTACGCGCTACGTACCTATATTCTACATGATCAAAAAGTTTTCTCAGCAAGTACAGCAGAGTAATGAATACATAGCTACATGTGTATATGTACATAATGCTGCTGAAATTTCTACTGCATACTGTATGTAAAAACTACTGTTTCTCAAAGCCCCATTATGCAATGTTAGCTATGTGAAAATGATATTTCTTTATGGAAAAAAGTGAAATATTTCCGGAAAAAGTGAACTAACAAAGCTCAATTGTATAAGTTAAGAAATATTTTTATATGTTCCTTGCAATGCAATGTGAAAATTATACTAAAATCTTACTTGATTCAGTGGCTTCACATGCTCAATAATTGGTGGAAGGGTAATATACATATGTGCATGTTTTGCCGTGTTATGATAGTAACATACATATATGGATTTTAGCCTATTTAATTATCAAACTGGCGACGTCACTTGCTTAATTAACAGTTTAAGGAATTTTATTCTCCTGCCTACGTAGCTTTTATTAATAGGTTTTCTAAAATTGTACTTAAAATTTTAGTAAGCACCTTAGCAATGTACTGCAGGACTCGTCTTAGGAAGTATTTCATACTTAAAATGTACTTTTTTGTTAATAGAATGCTGGATTGTCAAGTTCGTCGGCATTTGTATGTTGTTCAGGATTGGCTACAATGCATGTAAATGGCGGGAATTTAAGTAAAGTAAGCAAACTACTCTTGCATATTTTATTTAGATACTGTGTGGTTTGTCATTATTCTGGTGTTGTTGTCAACTAATTCTTCTTTGATTCCATTTGGACGGACTGGTTTCAAATCAGTTGTAGCATCACGTGATGTGCAATTCAACGACGTCATATTGACAGTGGTAATACATTTTCCAAGCGGGCAACGTAATCTTATAAAAACATTAAAGTTTGGCTTGTTACAAGTAAATGAATAGCCACTATAAT
Organism: Xenia sp. Carnegie-2017; assembly: GCF_021976095.1. NCBI lineage: Eukaryota > Metazoa > Cnidaria > Anthozoa > Malacalcyonacea > Xeniidae > Xenia > Xenia sp. Carnegie-2017. The sequence goes on along the minus strand of NW_025813526.1, from coordinate 5,748,210 downwards.
AAGAAAATATAAAGAAAGAATTTTATCAATGTTTCATTGCAACGCGTGATATCTTCAGAATGATGAGATTTGATTTACGTCATTGCTCGTATGTTGGACCTTTTAAGAGCAATTTCTTTGTCGAGGAGTTTTTCTTTGGCATTCGTGATCTGCTGAAGAGATCTTCATGTTCTTACTGGCGAGCGTGAACCACAAGAACTTGGGAGCGTTTCGATTTTTGCCGCTCATAAAGAACGATAAATCATGTTTCGCTTTACCCGACACGCTACCAGCATTTGTTTATCACATCAATCAGTTTGCTATAGTGTATTAAACTCTTAAATGAAGAAATTGCCCTTTAACTGTCTAAAATACGCATATTGATGATAAATACCATCTCATCATTTTGTAATAACAGAGCTTAAGATGACGTCGTATTCTGCATAGTACAGGGGGTTAAAAACTGTAACTTTCACTCGTTTAGAATTTGCATGATTCGGCAGTAATTGATCTTTAAGGACATGATCTTCGGTTGTTCTCTGGTTAGTTGAGCTTTTTGTGATTAAACTGGTTATTAATTAAAATAAATTACAACACTTTGAGATCAGCCTATCTTTAGAATTCCATGATTTGGCTGTAAATGATTAAGGAGAAGTTAAAGCAATTGAAATAATTTCATAATTAGTTTTGAATTGTGCAGTATAGATTTTCTCAACTGGTTATCATTATGTATTGTAATGTATATCATATGTTATATTTTGATCAATGTTAGGAATTGAATTGTATTTCAATATCTACAGATATAAAAATTTGAACTGGCAATGGTCTTCTAATTGACAGTAGCTGCTATGAAAATTAAGGGTCAGGGGCTGTTCAGAGGGGATGAATGAAAAGGTTGATTTTGCCCCTAACTCAATGGAAGCTCCAAAAATTTGTTTGTGCCCTGAGCTTCTACTCTGAACAGATCTGTGTTGGTTTTCAGTTTTTTTGATAGACTTTTTATTCTAAACATTTTCCTTATCATCCTGTAAGACCTTTGTAGGTAATTTTTGGCGCTGTGAATTTAATTTTTGTTATATTGATCGTGAAACAGCATATAGCTTTGTCCTTTTCTTTCTTTTCAGCATGTTTCATGTTTGGCGCATCAAAAATCATCATCTATCAATAAAATTCTCATCCCTGCACGTATATATAAAATTTAGTATCATTGCTCGTGCTTCTTCTTGAACCACTTAAAACACTTAAAACACTTGAACTACTTAAAAAGTCTTTGACTTGTCATAAAAACGCTTAAACTCCTTAAATACACTACTCTGGTGTTTACTACATGTATGAGATTCAACATAATATTGTGCAGAACACAAGAACTACAAGAAAAAACAGCGCGTATTTCCTTTATAGCTACTGCATAAGTATCTACAGTTTATTTCGCATTTTGAATTTTTTTGTTACGTGTTCATAGGTGGAAATTGCTGAAGTTTGTACCAAATGTGAACGCTATATTGGAACCGAAGGTGGTGGGTACGTGTTGATAGATACTTTAGTATGCGAGTGGAATATTTGATGTTTTTCCATTGATGTAGCTATTCTGTTGTATTATGTTAGACTTTGTGCAAAACTGCATAGAAAAAGTATCTAATAGCGAATACTTTTGAAAAAATATCCTTGTGTGTTTTATTTCTTTTGATTTATACTCTACTTTAACCATCAAGGGTAATCGCTCATATAGTACACATTTAAAAACTAAACTGTGTATTTTATCCATTTCAGCCCAAGCCTCTTTTAGCCCCTTGGTTACTAACGTGACTACTTTGATTGAATTATTTGTTGCATGAATTAGTATTTTAGATAAGGTCGTTATTGTTTGTAGTTGATGGATAGAGCATTATGCTATTATTCTTTTGTTTAATAACATTCCAACTATTTAACCTTACAATAAGTTTTGTTCAAAAATTTATTTAGTCCCATTCCCCCAACCCTTTCTAATAATCCCCGGATGAAGAAAACATGCAATACTGTCGTTTTCGAGATATATACTCACTTCGACAGCTAATTCTGGGTTGCTGTTGAATGGTCAAGTTTGTTTTGCTCACTGCCATTGCATTTAAAAAAAGTCCGTTGATAGTTTTGACCATGATAATTTAATTGCAATAGTTCTCTTTCAGTTTTTCTGGGATGCAACAAATGACCGACATTTTTATTGATTTTTTTAGAATGGATCAAGCCTGTTCCTTTTTGGCAGGATTTGGCAAAGTAAGTTTATTTTGATATAGTTTAACATACATCATACTCATGTAACAACCCTTTATGGTTGCGTCAGTGCGATAATTGGGGGAGGGGAGGGGATAGTCATGCGTGCATATTTTACCATATTAATCTCCTTCGAAATCATTTGTTTTATGGGGATTATAACATGCATATATATGAGTGTGATACGAAGATGTTGGTCTTTTGAACTCTCGCACGTATCCGCAATCAATTATTCTTACTGTGAATTATAAGAAAACTGCATGACGGTGTTCCAGTGAAGGCTTTTTCTCTGGAATTTTGTAATAGAAAAATAGGCACGCAATGCGTATATGTGGTAGCATGTCTAGTATATAACTACTGAGTGAAGTAGATTTAATCAACATAGTTCAAATAACTTTACATATTTATTATGATTTACGTTCTTTAGTTTTTCCCTGTGATTGTTTAACCTTGTCTTGATTTTTCAAATGCCCTTGCTGAAATTGCATGTAACGTGACTGTGCTCACAAGTCTTGCATCATGGAAAGTGACGCGATTTACATTTCTCGCGACTTTTAAAAGTTGTTTTTTTCACTGAAAACTGGTTTTGCTATAGTTATGTTTCAAAGCAGCTTTCTGTCGTGTCTTTTTGCCGTTCACAAAATCAACACGCTTATGACATATATTGGACTACATATGTAGATTGCGTTTAGACGTATCAGGTGTTAATTGTATAATTTTTTTACTTTACAATATTCGAAAGGAAATTTATTTGCTTTCAGCGTTTTATTATATTCATCAAGAGTGTACTGTAAGTCTGGATGAGTAGCAATGTATAAACAATGTAAATGATTCTCAATTAGACTATATACGTGGACAGTACATGGTAATAAGTACGAGTTGCTAGTATCTTTCGCTGGAACGATGTATAATTGATATTTTTGATCGCTTTCGAGCCTGCATTTGACTTGTTTATTTCTATTTTATGAAGTTTTATGAACAGTAAGATTATTTGTTTGTACTATCGTTGAATCGTGCTCACGTTTAATTCCACTTGAATATTTCAAATATATCGAAAAAATTTCAAACATCGATTTAACTATCTATAGGAGCTATTTAGTTCCGTGATGTTTCAAGTTAAAATAATATTTCTCAAAATAAGAACATTTTGATATTATTATGCCACCGTCGATTCTTTGCTCATTTCAAATAACTGCTTCTTGATCTTTGTACGCGACCATACGATTCACAGTCAAACATAGCTAACATATTATTACATTCATACTATGATATGTATGTGCGCTTGGATTCATTGCCATTGTCTGATTGACCTTATGCAAAGTACGACTTTACCTTTGATCAGAAAGCACAAAGGAAGTTTGGTTACTTACAAAATTTCGTTTTACCTTAAACACGAAAAAGTCAATCGACACAATGAAATGAAAATTTTTTAGCAAAACAAGTTGTGATATTTTTCTGACAAAGCGACGAATGCAATAAGCGGTATTCTTCCCTATCGCACGCCCCGAGGAATACGACCGAGACCTAGACGGAGACTTTCGATAGCATAGTGGTTAGCTGCGCATGCGCAGCGTCTACTTACAAAAATCCAATAGGTTGTAGGTACCTTCAACTGAAAAAGTTTATCTTGTGAAATATGAAAGAAAAATTTGTATCTCTACTTCTTTCTGTGTGATGATTTGGTTATCTGTAATTGTCGTCATTTTCTTTATTCCCTTTTTTTACAACCATATGTCTGTTTATAGGCAAAGCATATTGAATTTGATCCACTTCGTTCCACAGACGTTATCATTCCTGAAGGAATTACGTTTGTTATTGCAAATAGTCAGGTAATTTTCATGAAACCTCCGCTTTTATATTGTTTTAAAGCTTTTAATGAATGTTCCAGCTTTGTCTCCAGATGAAAATAAAATATTCCTTTTAACACTATCAACTCTAGATGATATAGATTTAGGCATTTTAGGCATTAAAAAAGCATTTATTTTAAATGTCGGGTTTATTTTAAACGAGGATTTTAGACATTAAAAATCATTTATTTTAAATGTCGTTATTTACTGTGAAACCAATGGATAGTCAACTCAATATACATAGACGTGGATCAATAGTAAGTGCGACATTTGAGAGTTATCGTTTAATATATGAAAACTTGTTTAAAGTTGACACAAATCACAAGAAACCTGTTGTTGTAGACTTTTTACAATCTTATGTGTTTTTGTTAAAGTGTCTTTTCTGCTGTCCAAATCGCTCTATAATAATTGAGTAGAATCGTACTAATGCTTTGAGTGCAAATGCTTTAATTTAATGGGCTACGATACTCTTAGCGAAAGAATAGATACCGAGTAGCGGAAAAGTATGGCTACCGGCCCTTCGTCTCCCGTTTTACTCAGGCTTGTAACGATAAACTTGTTGTTTACTTCAAAAAGCAATTCTAGTAAAGGCTTTATGATGTTAAGATATTTAAAGGTAAAATACATTCAAAAAATAACTAAACATTCTTTGAGCAAAAGTCGGTCGCTTTTTAGCTAACATAAACGATGTCAGCTACAACAAATGCATAAAACAACAAATTAAAAAGAGCTATAACGACCCTTTTCTTTATAAATACTATATGATTCCACTAAAACAAATAGATTATTAATTCTCTTTCGATAAGCAATGAAAAGTTTGAATGAATTAGAATAAAGAATTATCACAGCTGGTTTGCACTACTAGCATGCAAATTTTTCTGCCTGCCAAAAAAAACGCACGCCAATTTACACGATTTATACATCCCTAGGTTGAAATGAACAAGTCAAAAACGGCTGGAACACACTTTAATGTCCGAGTTGTTGAATGTCGTACAGCTGCACAGGTATGTTACATTTTGATACGAACCAGATGTTTTAAAGAAACCTCAACTATGATGGCTTTATTTTTCAACTCTTTTCTCATGTATAATTTAAATAATGCGATCCTCCAGCTGACGTTTTACAAAGCTCAACATTTGGTATTCATTCTTTTGTTTGGCATGAATGTTCCCTCCTACTCACTTGACCATAAAATACTCGTTTTAATGAAATTATATTTATTTGAAAATCGAAGCCCATAGCTAATTAATATTATAACAGCCAATCATTTTACTAAAAACATCTTGCTGCTTGTACAACGTCTTCAACGACCCACACAACTCTATTCTCACTTATTTGCTATCTTTGTTTTGTTTCCAATCATGTAATCTGTTGTAAATTAAAGTTAATTAAACTTTAAATGTTTGAATAATAAAACAATCTTTAACAGAACTTAACCTAAACTCCACGGGATGGAGCATAATTCTCCTTCATTTTAGGTACTTGCAAAAGCCAAAGGTGTTGACTGGAAATCTATACGTAAACTTTCCCAAGTACAAAAGGAACTCGGAGTTGATTTAGGGAAAATGTGAGTCGTGCCATTATTTATGACGCACTTAAAATGGTCGATCTTAAGGTTTTTTTAAGAGTACCTCCTATCAAGATGAGAAAAATCTCTCCTTTATATTGTTAAATCGATGTTTAAATAATTTTCAATATATATGATAGGTCAAAAATTTTATCTTCGTGCGCAGTTTGTGCCTAGAAGTAGATAAAGTGTGTAAAGAAGTTATTTCCCTGACCCTGATATAGGCACTTGAATGAATGTGTATTTTATTGACTGTCCTCCATCACACTTTCACAACATCTTTCATTTAAGACAGTTTGCCATGAACAAATTTTCATTTGTTTCAATCTAAATGCCCCATGCATTGCAAAGCACCGAAGGTTTAGTTGGATAATTTACTCTCAGCTTGTCAAGGCGTATATTTGTGATGTAAATGAAATTAGTGACTGAACTATAGATTTATAACAATTATTACATACAGTGATAAATGCAGAAGCCTTTATACTATTTTGTTGTGCCAAAGCAATAAAAGTTTCCGTGCGTTGACATAAAATTATTTTAACGGTTGTCTTTCGTCTTTTTCCGTAAATATTCGATGAAAACACTCCTCACTGACAAAACCCTTTCCGGTCATTTTTTTGCTTTTTTCAAAAATTTGAGCCAAATCAGTTTGTAAGATGCTTCCGAATTTCTAGCAAGATTTAACAATTATACCTTATCTGTTTTCAATTATTGCTTTAAAAATTAAGTCACGTATTAATGATTTCCAATGTTTTGTAGGTTGCAAGACATTAAGAATTATCTGTAGACTCTTAGCCAATCACAATCCAGATTGCACCAGCACATAATAGTTTCTTTTAAATTAGGTTAGAGTTTGTTGAAGAAATATTGCATAAGGGGTCGTACTCAAGACAGGAAATATGTAAATTACTAGAAATAACGGTGAGTGTTTAAGGAAAAATATGAAGTAATTGTTTTTGTTTACCGATGGTTGAATGAACATTTTGTTCACAGGATGTTGATTTGATTAAAGAATGCCTAAGTGAGTCTACTGCGCATGTTGATAGCTTCAAGCTCTACGACCGAGCGATACACGTGTATAGCGAGGCGAAAAGAGTATTAGAGTTTCGTGGTGTTTGTGAACAAAAACCAAAAAATGCTGTCGAGGTAAGCATCTTACGTTCTGTTATAATTTTTTATTTCGCTGAACATTGACGTGAACACTGCGTACTGTTATATTTTGATGAGTTTTGTGATAATTTTTTTTTACTATTCTTTCATCAATTTTTGATGTATTCTAAATTGCAACTAAATATATTTCCCACAATATTTACGAATGTGGCAGCAGTAAACAAAGCAAAAACCGTCTTACTTTACTCGTCCATTGTAAAAGACATTTTACACCAGAATACACCATTTGCTCAGAGAACAAAGAACATTAAATTACACGCTTTGACTTAACAATAACGTTGTAGAATATTCATCAAAACAAAGGAGCACTAAAGACCACCAGTTGAAAATCAATAGCATTTATTTATATTGCACAAAAACTAGGAATTTTCAAGTAGCATTAACGTGCATTTTATAAAATCTAAGGAAGGGTCGTTTAGATAAAGCAGACATTCAAATAAACTTGTATATAACTGGTTTTCATAACTGGAATCACAAGTAAGCTTGTGATTCGACAAGAAAACGATTAAAATTATCTATTCTCGCTAACCTTTAGCAAATAAATAGCTAAATTCCAAATTTTACGATTTTTTACAAACATTGAAACTGTGCATTGTGATTGGTTCATAAAATAACCAGACATTATTATTGTACAATCAGCTTTGCTCTTGTTCTTTTCAACTAAAGCAATCTATAAAACAATGGAAAGAATATTTGAATGAGTTGTTTAAGACGTTTGTCCATTCACAAACATTAACTATGCAACTTTCACTGATTGGTCAATGACAGAATTAATCAGCACATCCAAAAGCAGAACGCTCAGTGTTATAACATATAACAGATGGAGTGATTACTGTTATCTGGCCTACAATACCTTCCATGTAATTATTTAGCAAACAAACTGTTGTCTTTATTATCTAGAGTCTTGGCAATTTAATGAGCGAAAGTCATGACAGCTGTAGGGTTCAGTATGAATGCAGCTGTGAAGAGCTGGACAAACTGGTTGATTGTTGTAGGTAGGGTGCTTTGTTTATGATATTTTAATAATGAGTTTCTTCCATCGTCATGGATGATATTTTCGTATTTTTTTACAAGCATAATATAGCACTAAGACATTTCAATTAACATGCGGACAATAGTTACGATTTCAAATTTTTTCATGAAATTTTTCATACTGTAAACATTCAAATCATGTGTTGTTGATTTTTGCGCATTTTTAGTGCAAAGTTTCCACCATATCTATAACTTTTTTGACGTTTAGTTATACTTATGAAAAAGATAAATGCATGTGTTGCAGGATTTTATCTGATTCTATCTAATCTTTATTAAAGATTTTTATATTTGTAACTTGTTAGCGACTGGAATCGTCTTGGGAACTTGCTCATTTTGTATTCGCTATCGATAGTGTTGCTTCAAGACGATGTCAGCAATTTTTAACTGTTTAGATGTGCAGGGGCACTTGGTTCTCGTCTTACTGGAGCTGGTTGGGGTGGCTGTACTGTTTCCATGGTGCCGAATGACGCAGTCGATGTGTTCTTAAAGGAAGTCAAAAGGCAATTTTACCAGGTTGACTGTGAAGATCCTGGTAATCATGGCACTATAGAGCAGAGTTTGTTTGCAACATCACCTGGTGGAGGGGCAGCGATCATTTTACCTGATGCTGTAGATAGTGATGGAAATGGTTTTTATTTTAAATTGTAATTTACTATTTTAAATTCAGTCTGTATTAAATATGGTTTTGGCGAATCGTCATTATTGAATTTAAAGATTTGAAATCATTTTATTGCTGAAGTGGAATTTGTTGTCAGTCTCTTGATTTAATAACATACTAATTTCGCACTGATTTCTTTAAGAATTATTGTTGTACTTCAAAAATTATGACAAAACCATGAGAATACTTCCAAAACTGTGCATGGATCATGTCGGAAATTAGGAAAACTCAAGTTTCGTAAGCGTTTCTTCCTTTGACGTTTTGGAAGTATCTCTTTCCAGAAAATGGAGTAAATTTAGAATGAACTTTTTAGCTACGTATGTTTTTACGAATATCTTATTGATTCGTAGCAAGGCGATGTTTTCTTCTACTAAACGTCGAGCATTTTTTTCTTTAAATGTTTACGTATGACACGAAAGTTCAACACACAGTTTTCTAAAAAGAACAATTACCTAATTTCTACAGAAAAATTTAATGTGGCGGCGCTGGGGAGGCAAGGAGAGGAGGCACACAACCCAATTTTATTGTTTTCTTTCCCCCAGATTGTTGTCCAGTAAGAAACTAAAGGGCTGTTTGACGAACTGGAAGTCCTTGATTACCTAAACATGGTAAACCTTTTACACGCCATATACACTATTTTGCCCATACACGCCATATACATTGTATAGGCTATACTCGCCATATACACTATATAGGCTATGCACGCCATATACACTATATAGGCTATACACGCCATATACTCTGTATAGGCTATACACGCCATATACACTATACAGGCTATACACGCCATATACACTATATAGGTTATACACGCCATATACACTATATAGGCTATACACGCCATATACACTGTATAGCCTATACACGCCATATACACTATATATGCTATACACGCCATATACATTATATAGCCTATACACGCTAGATATTTTGGGATGTTTATTTCAACTACTGCCAGCAAAATTTTACGAATTTCCTTAATTTTATACTTTCGAATATTTTCCGTAACGCATCATCGTCATGTAGTCGTGTCAATTCGTGAATTGCCGTCCTAGCCCCTAGATATTTTTTAGTATAACATTGTGGTTAGCCTGTTAGCAGGCTACTCACAAGAAAATATTGTTAAGCTTGGATTTATAATAAGATGCAATGCCAGTAGTGATTCCTGTCTGTGAGAGAAAGCCAAGAAAGTTGATTGAAATAGGCAAAAAAACTATACATTTTTAGGCCTTGTTGCGCCCCCTAAGAGGACATTAAATTTGGCCCTGTATATTGTCTACAGTCATTGTGACAATTGACAAGTCAGGTGTTATGGCCACATAAGAAACATCAAGAATGCTTCTCAATTACTTTATTCCTTAATTGACTGTAAAACGACCCCCCTTACAAGGTTTCATTTTGATCAGTCTTCCTTTTTCCCCAAAGTTAACTTCATTAACTGTATATTATAACTGTGGAAATAACTGTTCTGTTTCAATTCATTTCTGCGCCCCCCAAAAAATCAACAGCTGGGGGCCTTCCCCCCCCCCCTGCTCCCCTGACACACACCGTCATAAAAGGATGTTGAATTTTTACAACTGATTTGTATAACATATTATCTAAAAAATAGCCATATGGAATTTTAAAAAAATCTTCTAGTATAATACGTTTATCAAATGTAAATGTGAATTTTTTTCATTTCTTCGTTTAAAATACATTTTGTTGGTTTTCGTGATATTTTTCTTTATAAATTACGTTCATTGTCTTTCACACACTCTTTTTCGAATCAAAATTAGTTTTCCTTTTCCATCACTCTTTAAAGAGAATCTTTTGCATCCACTATTTCATTATTTTTATTTGTTTTATAAGAATAACTTTTTCGCCCGCATAACAAATTGATCCAATATATTCGTCATTATCTCATTCATTAGTAAGATCACCTAGATAGTTACCCGTTTTAAAATCATTGTTTCCATCAACACTTGAATGCAGCTTATTTTGTGTTGTGTTGGGTGATTGCTGTTGAAAAAGATTATTTGGTCTGTGTGGGTGGTTTTGCGGTATACTTGTGTGCTTAGTGTACCGTCGTCTTAGCAGCTTAACTTCCTACACAAATGTAAACAACGAATCCTACCAAACAGCATCAACTACAGACGACCATTAAAAACAACTCACGCTCAACAAATTGCACAATCAAACGGCTGCAGTATGTTAAACGTCCTCATATCAGATGCCCAAAACCGCTTACGAATCTCCCGACATAAACTTCAAGAACATCGAGAAACTGTAACAAGGTACACTACAAAATCAGACGCCAAATCCATTAAAAAAGCCATCAAAAAAGCAACATCCACATATAGAACAAAACGACACCACGAACTTCATCGAAAATATCAAGAATCAAGATCATACAAACAACTCCATCCCAACACAAACGAATTTGTCACAAACATCTCGAGCAAACCACGAACCGAACAGTAAACTAAATTTACCCCGCAGACTTGACTACGTTGCCGACCTGGAATCACCATTAAAGTACACCAACTTAACAGACCAAACGAAAGAAGACATTCGTCACAAAATCACCAATAACCTCTGCCACAAACCACCTGTCACCCTAGAGACCCTTTTAACTACGAGCAATTAAAAACCTACAAAAGGACGACGAAATAATCATATTACGAGCTGACAAAGGACGCAAACAGTTATCATGGACAGATCAGAATACATCGAAAAGCCAAAACCCTCCTACAAGACAAAACCACCTACGAACTTCTCCTTGCAGACCCCAGCAAAACAACCACCAACAACATTAACCAGAAACAGAAGCAACTAAAAGACAAAAAAATGACCGAAAGCGACTGCAGAAGAATCCGACCCAATGACGCATCCACCGCCAAATTCTACGGACTACCAAAAATCCACAAAGAAAACAATCCACTTCGACCTATCGTATCGCTTCCAGGATCACCTACGTATGGACTTTCGAAATATCTTTATAACATTCTGTATCCATTAGTCAAAAATTCACCTCACACCATCAGAAATGCCACCACTTTCCTTGCCAATATTGAAAACATTAAACTACGACCAGACGAATCATGATATCCTACGACGTGAAATCACTCTTTACATCCATACCACTAGACGTAGTCAAACAAATTACAAACGAACTACTCACAAACGACAAAACCTGGCAAGCTACAACACAACTAGACAAAATGACATCTTAGACTTACTCAACGTTTGCATCTCCACTGAATTCACCTTCCAAAACACATACTACAAACAAATTTCAGGCACACCAATGGGATCACCACTATCCACCTTCCTCGCAGAAGCTGTCATGCAACACCTCGAAACACAATCAGTCACAAACAACACAAACATCAGACTATGGAAAAGATATGTCGACGACATCTTTGTCATAGTCAAGAAAGACAAAACTGAACAAATCCTACACACCATATACAATACCACAAAGAGCATAACCTTCACTAAAGACGAAGAGCACGACAAACAACTTACTTTCCTCAACATCCTACTAACCAGAACAGATGACGGTACACTAAACACACAAGTATACTGCAAAATCACCACACAGACCAAATACTCGATTTCAACAGCAATCACCCAACACAACATAAAATAAGCTGCATTCGAACACTTTTTAACAGGATAAACACTCATTGTAACACCGAAGAAGCCAAGAAATCAGAACACAACTATTTACACTCCACATTTATTAAAAACAATTACCCTAGAAACTTCATAAACAAGACTATATACAAAATACAAGACAAAACACAAACCAACAAAACCAACAAAAAACCGGACGAAACAGTAAAAATCGTCACATTACCATACTCTAGCTTTGCTAAGAGCTCATGAGAGTACTGCTTCATTTAACATCCATTCAGATTCCCTATCTAGTCGCATTGATTCGAAACCAGGGACAATATTTTGTTTTCCTGGGGGATGTGAGCAAGGCTAATCAAGATGTTTTTATTTATACACAACTCCCATATCTTTTGTGCCATAGTATTACATATGTCCGAATGGCTTGTACCCATAGGATTTAATATGTTTATTAAGGTTGTGTTGTCACATAGTGTTCTGATATATGTGTTTTGAATATACTTTAAAGGTCTGTAGACCTAGGTAGACCGCTAACATTTCTATATAGTTAATGTGGTTTGTGGTTTCTAATTTTGTCCACGCCCTTCCTGTGGATGTTCCTTGATACTGTTGGGGGGTGCTCCTCCAACTTTGAGATGGAATCACTAGTGGTAATTGGATGCTAGGGTTTCTTTCCTTGACAGATTCTAAAATGAATTTTTGGCATTAGAGGCCAATCAATGTAGTTCTGTTTGTTTATCCTGTGAAAGTTGCATATTGGTATCAAAATTTCTTTGGGCATCCTTCATTGCGTTAGTTTTATCGTGCTCTAGTGCTCAAAAGTTCAAGGGCCGATATATTACCCCTGGGAAGCTTGTTACTATTTATTTAGGGTAATTATTTCTTGTGACGTATTGTGCAGGATTTAGAAGGATGTGACTGATCCCAGTTTCTCAAACATTACAAACGTATCAATGACGTGAAAAACACATTTCTCAGATGTTTGCCCGTGAAGATAGCAGTCATCAATGTTGTAAACAAATGTCCTCTTGAGCGCGTACATCCTAAAGCTGGTTTCAAAACTTTAGTGAATAACGTAGTTGCACATGAAAGCCCATTTGGCAAGCACGTAAATTGATAAATAAATTCTTCACGCCATATAAATCTTAAAAATTTTTGATTCGATGCCTTTATTGGTATGGAGTTGTACGCATTTTTATGTCCAGTGATGCCATAAAGCATTTTTTAGTAACTAGCTCTGTGACTCATTTTGAATAGCGTCCATCTTAAAATGATGATAGACCACGCCCTCATTAAAAGCGTTCGATTTCAGAATTAGGCGATGTGCGTAAAAATATACCAGAGAGGGTTTGTCCAACTTCAAAATGCACTTTGGTACTGCACCGTTTTATAGTATCTCCTCGTCAAGCAAAGAGCATTTACGTGGGAAAAATTTTTGCGTGTGTATCTTATGCTGCGCTTCTTCCTCGATGCATTAGATTATAACTCGTGCTATGTGAGACTAAATCTCCTTGTCATTAGTTAGTTCGGTCTATGCGAAGAAGTGCCTGCACTGAAATTTTTGCCTGAATTCTGTAGATGATTTTGAATTTCTGGAACAAATTCCTCAAACTTACTAACCGATTTTTTGAATTGAGTTAAAGTCTCTAAGATTTTTTTCTTGTCCGCCGATTTTTTCCTTATTTGCAGGTTCCTCTTCTGGCTTTGCACTATAAAATTTTTGGTGCTGTATGAATGCCCCTGTTTTTATGAAGGAATTATTTTTTACCCAGTAGAGTACGTTCTACGATTCCACTTCTCATGGTTGAGATTTTGTGACTCGCCTCTAGATTTTTTGCCTCTTTTGCCTTTTATATTTTTAGCCAAGCCATTTTCAAACAGTAATATGCTGTCTGCCTGGTTCTCCGGCGCACATGTTGCCTAATATTCCTGTTTAATTGCAGGTTGTATCTGGTCTTTTTGCACCAATGACAAATTATTGTGTGCATGTCCCATCAAATCTATGGCATCCACAAAATTTCAAATAACTAAGGTTTTCTCTTCTACAACCAGTAACTACCAAACGAGTTATGTTGTTTGTAAGATTGCAAACATACAACTGTTTGTTGTATGATGAACGTTTTTATATATGACTTCTTTTGTTTTTGCATTTAACAGTGGTCATATCTCTGGGTTAACCTTCATGCACTACATACCTGGACAGTTTTTGGTCGGATGTATTTCTCAAGGATTAGCTTAAATTTTCGGGGTTCATTTGTCGTTTTGACACTATGTGGACAAACTTGTGTGTTAAATGAGGGCCTGTGCTTTCCTCCCTTGACAGGCATTTCGCGAGGTCATCTTAAAATTATGTTCATGCGCGTTGGGTTCATTTTCCTTCGTTTTTGATGTCTCAACGTTGGTATTCTTGTCAGCAGAGCCCAAACGTTTTGCTAACTCGTCTTTGCTATCGCCAGCATAAATGCTTATGGCATCAGGAGACTTACTGCGACGTTTTTGCTTGCTTCTATTTTCCTCACAGAGGATGTTTTTGACTCTAGCTCGCTATCAGAGTCGTTGTCATGCCACAGTATAGAGACGAACAGTAGTCCCACTCATAATATAAAATCTGTAAAATCGGTACCAGTCTTTTCTGCGCAGCCCAATTACTGGCAGCCAGTAAACGGCAGCAAGTTGCCTATAAAGTTGTATTGTTGAATGTGTTAATCGAGAGGAAAAATCCATTTTTTTCTGAAACTGGTCACTGGATTCTTATTGAAAATGTATAGAGTAGTGAAGAAACGTGTTTGATGATATTTATTGGTGCCTTTACGTTCTTATACTTGTGGATATGAAGAAAATTCAAGTTTTGTTCATGTAACTATACATGAAATTAGGAATTGCATTATCGCCATGTCAAGGACGAACAAGGATTGTTTTGATATTGTAAATATTCAATCAAATTCTATTTCATGTTTTCACGTTCTCTCGTGAACGTGACGTTTAGCAATAAATAGTAAACCGTAAATATGCTTTTTATTGTCAATTTAGCATGATTATTCAACCATAACCTTCTTAAAGAGAATTTTATGTTTCTAAATTTTAGAAAATCAATGTTATGGACAGGAAAGCACGAGGAGCTGCTTAGAAGAGAAATTATTATTGTTTATCCTCTCCTGGAACGAAGGAACAAACAGAGCAACGGGGAGAATAATGTGAGCTAGTTTCCAGAAACCTCAACAAAATTCAAGATATTTATTTCAAAGTATCCCAAACATCTGCCAGAGACCGTTATATACTTGTTAAACAACTTCGAATCAACATACGAAAGGAAGAATCTGCATCTGGGATAGTACTCGATTTGAGTAAAGTCGAAAAAGTATAGCAGGAAATAATTGAGAGTAAAGATACTTCTGACCAAGAGCAACTAGAAATAAGGGATGAAAAAATGGATAGGGAGAGTAGAGATCGGGCTGATGCAGAGACCATTCGTTTGAAAGCAATAAAAACACTTTGACAAACAAGCAAAAGAATGTGTGGTGAGGAAAAGGCGAGCAAATCATTCAAAAGAAGATCCAATGGCAGAGACGTTGTGAACTATATGTGAGAGAAAATGGAAGCTAGGAATGAATACTGGAATCATTTTTTCCCTTCATCAAAAAAATTTAAATTAAAATTTTATTTCCACTACATCTGAAGAAATAGAAAAGATTAAAAAATCTGATGACTGACCATCTGGACCATATAAATGCCCTATCATTCCATTTTTTGAGAACAACAGACTGAAATTTTAAAGCATGTGCACGTTTGTGTCATAAACTGTTCGTTGGTGCTCTCTAGATCGGCTGAAGGGTCGTACAGCTCCATCAACAAAGCCAATGCAGTTATCAAGAGCTGCTCCTTTAAAGTGAATTGTATTGGCATGTGTTTCAAGATTGTGGCGATGAAGCAGCATTTCATTCCATTTCAAAGGCATGTTCATTGTATATGTAATCAATTATTAAGTTAGAACTAGTAATTGAGTCTGGTACAGCTCTTCCAAAGAGTGGAATCATATCTCATTGTCCGCAGGGATAAACAAATCTTTTCGGAATACATCATAAACCTCTAATACTGTTTATCTTAGTGCACTGCGGCTCACAAAAGATTTTGGTGTAATTACTATAATGGCAAATGTTCGTATGTCATCTTTGCGAAAACGAAACTCGGATTCAAACTCAACGTTGTTTATCTTGTTAATATTAAATCTTTTGCACAATTTTTAAGGAAATTCGAGATTTTCAGAAAAAATGGCATCGTAGACCAACGACAACTCTTCAGTTGTCAAAGTCCATTTCTGCCGGAGGTTTTATGAGCGCTTCCATTTTACTTCGGACACCATTTATTATTATCTGTCTAATTTGCTTATTACGCTTATTCATTTCTATAGCCTACCTATATTTATACTTACAAAATCTAACTAAGCATGCACATATTTCAACTTGAAGAACCATTAGCATGCATACTTTACAGGAACCATCATAAACAAATGAATAAAGATCAGCCCCATCACCTTTAACTTTAACTTTGCAATACTTTTCTACGATTATTCTTTCTTTCAGAAAAACGAAGGAAAGACTTCGATAAAAACATATTTTACTAACAAGTTTGCGTAAAGTGCAATTTTTCATGTAATACACTCAGTTTGACTTTCAGACGTGCGTGTCTAGAGTTCAAAATTGGCTTCAAAAACTTATTATGCTTTTCTAATGCAGGTAGCTTTCCACCTATTACAGTTCGGTAGGTAACCTACCAATTATAATCTTCCGAATAAACGAAATAAAAAATAAATTACGTTTTTAGAACCAGGGGCAGATTCAAGATTAGGCTGGTGGCTAGTCCTTTAATTACATTGAACTTACAATGCTAAAGATACGTCCTTGTTCCTTACATACTGTTACACATTTTATGACGTACTACACTATTGAAAAATATGTAAGACATGATCTACTCAACATGTGACCAGTTGTGTGCAATGCTCTACAACAGTTGACTGAATGTCAAACAGTGCTGACTATAAATACTTTTACATAAAGAATTTTTTCTCAACACCACTTCATCTTTGTTCCATTTATCCACACATTCATCATGATATGGTATTCTTATAACAGTAGTCGTTTCTTCGATCACTTCATAAAGATTTTGTACACTATTTAATAGTTCGGCCGTTAATAAACGAAAGTAATTCTTATTTTTTACTGTAACAGCATTTCTTGTCTTCGATTTCCTTTGCCACTCGTACCAAACCTTAACAACAAAAAGTCAGACAATGTTAAATTGAGCTATATATCTGCTTCTAAAAAATTAGAAAATTTTTCTTAACAGTAATAATCTTTATTCCTCGATATTGTTATTATTTTCAATGTAAAGCCACATAGTGGAGACATATGTTTTAAATGAAACAAATTAAACATAAATTGCTTAGGCCTTATATGTTTTCTGAATTTAGCCAAATTTCTCATTGCAACTTTTTACTCAAAGTTAGGTTTCAAATGATGAAAAGGCAATATTTATTTGCATATTTAAAACAAACCCATCCCGTTAAATTTATCTGTTACAAAAAAGTAACGGTATGAGCTGTGTATTTTGAGCAATTCATGTTTGATGAATTTAGGGTAAAAAACTATGATGCTAAATTATTTACATTAAAAAAGGTTTTAATTTGTGCCAGCAGCAATGATTCTGAAAAATTGTTTGATTACAGTACAACTGTAGAGAAACAGCATGATCAATTCACTGTTGAGAAAATTTTGTTCACAATTTTTGCAAAAAAGTGCTAGGGTATTCGGTTTATTCACTCAACAGCAAAAGTTATGTTACTTGAAGATGTATATATAGTCGGGAAATATACTAATTGTATATAGAAAATATAATATTCCTTTAGCAGATGAGTGTGGGGTTTGACGATGGTTCTTTGAAAATAACGAGCATTAAATTTTGAATTCATAGTGAATTATGCAATCTACAATAAAAATGCATTCACTGCTACCTTCAACAGCAAAGTGATGTTTTAACCACTTTCGAAACAGCATTTTATAAAATTAAACAGGATATAAAGATCCCGAAATTAAGAATAATTCCCAATCAAAAACGTGGTTTAGTTTCAACGTCAGAAACAAATGTCCTTCATATTAAAGCCTTTAACGCACTTTTCAAATGCTTTGGCTTCAAAAGAGAGTTAGTTCAAAATGGACATTAATAATTGTTGATAACCTGTCGTATTTGTTCCACAACTTTTTTGGCAAATTCGGCATCAATGAGTAACGACTGCATGGTTTTCTGTGATGTGATCATTAGTGATATTTAGTTAACACTTTGTTAGGCTCGAATTTTTAGTGTACAATTGCTTACTTTAAGATCTACAAGCTATATCAGCCATCAAAAATTTTTTAGTGTAAGCAGTAAGGAATTTTACAAAGTATTTTCTTTGCAAAAATATTCGTTACCTTATACCAAAAATATATTTACCTAATATATTTACACAAAAATAATTTTAAATCAACCCTTAGCTTGTTTTGTAAATGACCCTAGGTGTTTCGATAAATAAAGTTTTCATTGTAATAGTAAACATGTTCATAAATCAAAACCAAAATAAAAGAACTACTTTTGTCACTACTGAGCCAACATTTGCTTCTACCTTTAAATTTTTATTCGAGAAATGCTGAATACCTTTTGCATTTGACAACCATCCCTATGGCATCATACTCCCCCAGTATTCATGTTTATTTTCATCAAAAAATTCTATACATTCTACATAAACCGTGCGAAATGTTCGCCTTTTTTGCAATCGAACTTTTATGATTCGCACAACGTGCAAAATTTCGACATTGATGTAATTCAGGATTAGCACATTCAACAAAATTTCGACGTTGATACAAAGGATTTTGCGGTGCACAAAAACTAAACGTGGTGGAAATGAAAACACAAAAAATTGAACAGTTGAATATTGGCGTACATTTAACGTGGCGCAATATATCCGTCAATATTAATTAAACAACAACCAAAGACCTCCCTCCCCCTCGGTAGGTTCGAAAGAAAATGGCTGAAAGTTTAACAGAACATACCATCGAACACACTGACTCCGCAGCTAGTTCCCAATATTTCAAAGATATATCACGTAATCTTGATTTTATTTCTGATATGAAAAGTATTGAAGGCAATAATTTTAGGCTTGATTTTCTGGTAAACCGGGAAAACCTTCATTTTACATAAACACGGAACAAGTACGCTTTTTGTTGGATCAAAGTTTTTAAGTTAGTCAAATAGCTACGATTGTCGTAGTAAGCAAAAGAGCCTTGGAGCGACGAATGAAAACAATTGGGCTCTCTGTTTCTGGTAAGTGTTCAAGGACTCAATTTTCTATACATGTGACATCTTTCTAACACACCTCAAACATTTACAAGCTTCTTATAGTTTCATTGATAATGTGGAACTTGACAGACTAATAAAAGAGGCACACATTGAAAATCCGACAGTGGGGATTTGCTTGGCAAAAGGAGTACATAAACTTTTTATGTTTCATATTATACTATAAAAAATTGTAGGATGTTAGAGGACTTTAGAAGTATTGCGTTGAAAGGAAATTACAAAGGCTTTATTTTTTCATAAGCCATAATTAAGTACTTATCTTTAATAGGAAATCATTATGTATTTAATTACAACTCACAGAACAAAGTGAATTCATTGAAATGGTATATTTTGAAATTATATTTTTAAGTTATTGCTCAGGCCTTCCTTAAAATTATCTTGAATTAGATTATTGGTTATCTTATGCTAGTTTATGGATTGTTAACCAACACAATAGTTTCAGATTCAGTAGCAATCAGCATAGTGTAATTGAGTTTTTTATGCATGCATGTTATTAATTGGAATTTTTAACTTTGAAACTTCCTCACAAACCTCATTTAAGGGAAACCTTCCTCACGGGAGGTACCCGTCTACCCGCAACTTTTTTGAAACGCTGAAATCTGGCAGTCGGGAAAATTAATCAAATTCTAGATACCTGAAAGTTTTAACTTCTACGATTCGCCCGGTTTACAAGCATGCCAGTCTCGTTAGTTGTATGTAATTTTTTCGTATTCGATTATACTCCCGGGCATTTAGTATTTTGAATTTTTCATCCGGCTGTCGGCCATGTAGACTGATCTAGACACGGCGTACTTCTCACTGTGTCTAAAAAGTCTGTGACTGGTCGGCGATTGTTATATAACAACACGTGTTATAAAGGAGAAGGGCAGCGCTGCTTGTCAAGTAAATAAAATAACCAGAGGGGAGAACTTCCGTTGTTGATTGATTAATATTGACAGATATATACCGCCACGTAAAATATTCAACTGTTCGATTTTTAATGTTTTCATTTGCACCACGTTTAGTTATTGTGTAAATATTTTGCATCTTCACATATTTGATAATTTCATACTTCTCCGTAATTAGTCAACTGTGCTAGAACCAAAGGGTGGTATATAGTACATGCCCTCAACAGAAAAACATAAGTATACATTCTGCAAATAAACTATTAGTATAAGCCTTATTCAAAATTAAATTAGTACAAGCATTCATATTTAATCATCGTTATATATAAATAGTTTATAAAAATTGTTTGGGTAATTTAATCTACCACTTTTGTAAGAACCATTGAAAACATAAAGTAACAAGGTAACTTCTTGCCCAAACAAAATTATTTTCCGCCATTTGTAAAAACTTTGTGAGCAACCTAACGCGCAAAATAGTTGAGGAACAATTTGTACGCTGGTGTGTAAACACACCACCCAAAAGGAGAAAAATTCGTCACAGGACGATTTTCAGACCGGTTCTAAATTCGTCCAGTACCGAGTCTAAATGTTAATTTCTTGTGCTTCCGCTGTGAAATCAATCTTTTTTGTATAAATATTTACTATTGAAATAACTTGTTTTGGGTTTAGTTTAAGAGGAAAGGAAAAATTTACCCCACTCTCGAGAGATTAATTTCTATGTTGATGAGGTTTGGATAACCCTTAATACCAAATCGAATTTGTCTTTGCATATTTTTGTGCTAAAGTGTAAACATGCATTTTATTTACCGTCTGCCATGTAAATGGCAGTATAAATACATACATATATATCATCTCTATATCCGCAGAACTCTCTTAGTGTAGTTTGAATTTTTGTGAGTTTGGAACATATCGATGGTTAAGTAGATTTTGAAAATGGCAAATAATTACAAAAAAACCCACAAAGTTTCCATAGAAATAATTTTATTCATGTCAAAAACTTGTTGGCTGATTGTCTTTCGTTGCAATTTGCTTTATAAATTTAACTTATGGTGAACGGAAAATGAAAAGCATGTTTGCTTTAATGTCACACATCATTTTACTAAAAAACATCTGAGTTGCATCTTTAAGATGATTTTCAGCCCTTAATAGGGCAAAGGCAATTATGACGTTAGTGAAAATTTGAGTAAAGTGACAGTGTAGTTTTTAAGCCATGTATTTTGTTTTAGACACTTAAAATAAAACTCTATGTGCAGCTAAGTGTTTTAAATCATATTTCTTTAATCACTACTTCTTACATTGAAAACTATAAAAAATAAAGTGTTTTAAATCATATTTGTTTAATCAATACTTCTTCGCTTATACTTAATTTCTTTTCATCAACTTTCCTTTTTGCGGGGAATTTTTTATTTTCCATTTGTTTTGAGCAGTCATTAAACTGTCGAAAAAACGTTTTAAGTTGTTGTCAATTTCACAAGTTTATGTCTACGCATTTTTTTTTGGATACTTGCCGTATCACACACGCCAACTGTCATGTAGGAAATATTTCATGACAAGGAAATTTTCCAACCGTATATGATGTCGTCTGACATACTTAATACGATAATTGTAAAGTAACTTAATAACTACATAATCTTTGGAGAATGGAGATTTTTAAAGAGGCCGATAAAAGCCGGTTTCCGTTAACCAGACAATAATGTGATAATACAATCTTGTATCACCTGGATAAGAAATCTCAGTTCTGCGAAGAGTTAGAAAAGCTTTTTATTTGGAGTATTGTCTTTAAAAAATTTGAAAGCACGTTAAAAAATGTTAGTATATTCACATGTAAAATTGAGGATGCAGTTTGCCAGAATACAAGACTAAGGCTATAGGCAGTACATTGAATAATATGAGCAAACTAAAGACATGTAAATAGATTTTATTGGCTGTCTTAATAAGATAATCAAATATTAATTTTAAAAGTGATGGATGATTCACTTTTGTAAGTATTTAGGTTGTTAAGACAACTGATGTTTAAACAAAGAGCAGTTAAGTATGATTGTTGCATGGAGAAAAAGTGAAGTATTGTTGAAAGGAAGCTTCGATTTGTAAATGGTCCTTGTTATAGAACTGCAACTGCTATATTATCATTGGAAAAAAATATGTTGAATAAGCATAGAAACCTTGAGGCTTAAAAGGGACTTATGGAATAAACAGATGATGCAGCTGAAATAGCAGTTGCAGTTGCATTACAAGTAAGAGCTAAAACCAAAGCTGCCTTTCAATGATACTCCCCATATTGAATGTAAATAATACTTAATTGTTTTTTCAGTCGATAGATCAATCGTCTTATCAAACTAAAGAATCACGAAGCAATCATCAAACTCCATCAAAATGTTAAGTCATTAAATCAAATCAAATCATATTAGTATCTTGTGACACATTAGTACAACATACAATCCAATCACGTTTGAGCTATTTTCGCAAGCCTACCGTGCAAATGCTCTCTAAAGATAAAATCCATTATTGCATAGCTCTCAAGAAGCTCTTTATAATTGTCTATTCATGCTATCATTTCATTAGTCATGACCATTACAAATAATTCTGTTTGAATGTGAAACAGCTGTAAAAGTTTCAAGGATTTCACCATTTTCTTTACCTCTCTCATTTTGTTTTAAAGCTAAATGTCTTCACGGGGTGATTGCAACCTAAGAAGGTTCACACTAAGCCAGAGCCAAGTTCTTTTTGTGTAGTATAAATTTATATGTAGCCATGTACGAATTGGTCTTGAGTTTCTTACAATGTAATCGTTCATGACATGAAGAGAAGTTTCTGAATCTTAGAAACAGCAGACAGGGCCAGCAAATCACTGGCCTTGCTATCTTGACTTCACACTTCCATAAAGCCAATATTTCTTTGTGCATGAACTCTCCAAAAAGCTTCGAACAAATGATGTTGTTTACAAATTCACCACTTGCCCTTCGCTTGCCCTTCGCTTTAAATGATATTTTGCTGGCCAGATTATTAAGCAAATAACCGATGATATCTGCTTCGGCAGCAGATAAATTAAAATAAATAATGCAATTATAAAGAAAATGTTTTGAAATATTTTCAACGTACACGAACTACAAACACGAATCTTGCACAGAAATAAAATTACTCGCGGGATTATGTTCGTCATGCCTTTCAAAATCAGCATGACCAAATGACGTAAAACATCGCTTTTGAGCATGCTCAAATGATTTCATCCTATCAAATAACGGAGGATTTTATACTAAAATATATTACTTGTCATGGAGATTTTTAATAGCAATACCAAGTCGCGCTATATAAGGGTAAAAAAAGTTCTAGTTTAAAAACGTAGTGGAATACTAGAATAAAACGCAACACAATAGTTGACCTTCGTCCCAAATAGTCATATTATGTTAATAAATTAATCCATAGGAAATATTAGTTGTCAGAGTCTACAATGAAAATAAAACTATCGAAATAATTTTTGTGGAAATGTTTAGTCGTGCTGAGCATGACCAGCATGACCGTCTTTGACTCTGAAGATGACTACCGCTAAAGTTGTCGAGACTTCAGTCAACAACAACAAAAACAGTCCTTCTCAGGACTCTACTAACCTGGACGATCTACATCTACAAACATGTAATATATTTATATCAAGAATTTGTTTTCCACTGGGCTAATTCATAGTTACGATTTTAAAGGTTTGAATTAAATTTATTCGATTGAAGATATTGCAAATCGGGAAACTAACAAAAAAGAGGCGATAATGACAATTATAAACATTGCACAAACCTTTGATATAGGATTTACTTCTCGAAGGCTCATTGTTGTGCTGTAATCCAATGAGAATTTTCCAGGACATCATGAAGAAATTCATGACCTTTTCAAAGAAAACAATCGAGGAAGATACTTTTGATGTTTCATCAACAACAATCAAGTTTAAATTGGTTCCAAATAAAAAATGTAAAGGTTTTAAAAGGATTGTATCATCATTCAAGAATCCTCCGCCGTATTTGTACAAAAGTAATAAACTTAACATTCCATATTTTCTCAGAATTTTTCCATCACTGTCCTCTAGAAAAGCTGGATCGTGGATGTTACTCAACGGTGTGTTTTTTATCAAGCTGGCAGCTGAGTATTTTTTTACATAAATTTGATAACCAACTTCAGTGAGAAAGTCAAACGATGTCTGATCTACTGTATTGCTGTGCACATATAAATGTGCAGAAGGGTGATTACGTAAAATAGACTCAATGCAACCTCGTTGATACCATTGTAATCCACGATGGTCTCGATGTGAATATCTTATTTTGTCATCCAGAATTATATGGAAGATAAAAATACGATTGTTGACATTTATCAACCATTTGGGTGTAAGTGGTATCATGCCAAAACGAAGTGCACTTTCATAAAAAACGTTCTTCCGGCGAATTACATTCCACATTGATGAAATCAGTCTCATACGAGTGCCAAGATTTGGATTTCTGGGTGGGCTAGACCAGTTAAACTGTGTAAGTTTTTCTTTTGCTTCTTCTTGGGTCAATTTGTGAAGATCAATTAAATGGAACATTTCAGTAAGACCAGCTAACCTATCCGAACTTTTGTTGCCTTTTCCTCCACCTCCAGGCATGTTATTTCCATCAAAAAAGATTACAGGCGTGCCCAAAGCAACGCATGGTAGTGCCACGTGAATTCTCTGAGTGATCACAATTTTGGCTTTTGAGTATTTTTCAAGCAATTGATAAGCATGCAAATGACGTCTTTTTGTCATCAAAGTTTCATTTCGCCCAAAATCAACATTATGGCTTACGAATTTTGCGCTCTGCCTAACCCATTTTGGTAGCACACCATAGCCTTCCCGTTTCACATCAACAATATAAATTATTTCATTTCGTTTACTTAATGCTACAGGACGTTTAAGAAATAATGTCATGCATCCGGAGAAAAAGGATCGAACACCTAATGTTTCCAGAAATTTTTTAGTCTTCGTATCACGAGCACCTATAGGCTCTTTTGATTTTAGAAAAGCAATCACATCAGGACTTTGTGCAATGAAATTTTGAATTACAGAGTTAACATGGACTGATAACATAATGGAATTGATATTTGAAGGTGGTGGCCATTTACGACCTCGTCTACCCCACCAAGCATTGAAAAAGACAGTACTCTCGCCAACAACATTGGGATCAATTGGCATATCCCTATCGTAGAAAAAGTCGAGAAACGGAAAAAACTGAATGTCGGAAAGTGTCTGCATTTCATCACCAATATTCCCATGATTAAGAAAACTAACAGAACTGTCTAGGGAAAGTATTCCGAAATGCTGGTCCTCGTCACTGATTGGCATTCCTTTCTCGTGGTAAAGATCTTTCAGGCTTTTTGGATTCCGAATTAAACACCAGCGTTTATAAAGATTACAGTGTCTCGAGTAAGCGTTCCATACATTCCCTTTAAACGATGAAGGTAAATTTGCTGGATTCCATTGTCTCATTGTAAAAACAAACTTCTTGATTTTTTCCATGACTATGTTAGCCCCCGGCAATCCTTTTTCGATATTCGAATCAAAGCTTTTAACATTTTTTTCAAGTAAAATACAGGGAAATATGTCATCTATGACCTTTTGTTTCTCGCTGTACTCTCTATAAGAGGAAAGTAAAATGTTCCACCGTATCGCCACAAATGCCCAAGACAAAGAGCCTGAGTGAAGTACCATTCAAAATGAACTCCAGTCAATATCTTATACAAAATATGATGTCCACCCCAGTTTTCTAAAGGGTCTCGTTCAATACATCTGGTACAATAAGAAATTTAGCTGAAATTAAAGGCTCTTTTAGACGTTCTACGGCATTCACACATGCCATAGTCCCACAATACACATTTACGGGTATCTTGGTTTGCTTGTGAAGATTTTCTACACTACTAACGAACGAATGAAAACCTTTTTTATTGAAAAGCCAAGCAGTAGTAACGTTACCACTTACAGACCTTGTATTCGAGGGTTGATGAGCAAAGCTCTCACTGTGTTCAACATACACAATATTTCGAAAAACTGCAGTCCACAAAAGTGTTAATAGGAGCAAATAAAGACCACTTTAGCCATAAATGTAAAAACATCCAGAGTCGTGGCCAATCGCATTAAATAGGCGCGAACATTCAAAAGCTTATTTTCATTCTGATTATTAATAAGATATATTCCAAGACCAAAAAAAACAATAACATAACCGGTCACCAATTGCCAGGTTAGAACGTTGAAATACCTGATGCTGAATGTAAATTCTAGTAAACGTTTGCAAAATTTAAGAGCGCGTGATTTAATGGGGTAACATGTTGGAGAACTGAGAGAAGCCAGGTTGTACAATCCGTGAAATGTTCCCGACGTTATATTATTAAAAGAAAGGTGTAAGGCATTATACGACAGGAAGAACTTAAAAATTACCAACGGTAAGAGGCCAGAAGCACCGTAGAATGACAAATTGAAGTACTTCTCAATAGCCCCATCGTAAAATTGCCCATTTGCTCTTTTTAAAGCGATGTTACGAAGTGGAAATAAAATACTTGACACAACTGCGGCTACAATTCCGTAAACATTGCGCTCTGTGTTTGACATCAAAAGAGTCATTCCTAGTGACATAAGCATAATTGACATAAACACTGAAGCCGTTACACGTTGTTTTTTTTTATCTTCCACTTGCTGCTGGTAGAGAATAAAAAACAATGTAAATAAAAGTTCAGTAGACTTGATTACCTGAGTCACGCCTGAGCTTACAAATGCATATGAAACATTGACTAAAAGATGGCCGATAACATTAGTAGCGACAGCCACCAAACTGTTATAACTCTGGATGATCTTCAAACCAAATAATCTTCGCTGAAAAAGAAATAATAGAATCGCTGACCCTAAACAACCAACAATTAATTGCAAGCAAGTTAGGTCGAGCCATTTTATATTGTCAAATGATTGCTCCGTAATTGAAATTTCATCTTTGGAAAATTCAGATGTAAGAGTGCTTGCAATCCACCAAACGATTATTAAGACGACAATCTTAACTTCAGCCATTCTTAGACATTAATTGAAGATTTTTGGAGTAAGAAATGACATTGCCACGTATGTCCAAACTAATGGTTATTATTTGTATACATAAAAATAATAAAGACCAAAGAAAGTTCTTTCATATGATCTGCGCTTTGGAAAGTTTGCGTCAAAGCCACAATCAAATAGTTGAGTACTTTCAAGAGAGTCCCAAACTACGGTCCGCGGGCAGATGGCCCGTTGGGCCTCTTAATCCGACCCGCTGAGACACTTAAGAAAAATAATAATATTATTAAACAAAATAAACTTTGTGCAGAAAGTTCACGTTATGACGCAGCCAACTAGCAAGAGTGGCTTACATCAATTATTTTCCCAACTTCCTACTTCCGTTTCAAGCACATTGCGAAACTTAAAAAGCTGAAGGATAACGTGGAAATTTTTTATAATTCAATGCTTCATAATGGCCGATAAAAGAAAAAGAAAAGTGGATGATGAATGTCAGCGATTTCAAGAAGAGTGAATTGTACAATACTTATTCATTGAATCTGCGAATAAAGCATTGCGTGTCATTTAAACTTTAAAGAATGAGACTGACGGAAATGCTCTGCGCGCTTGTGTTTACTTCTGTTATAAAACATCGCTATCTAATACAGAGTTGCCTAAATAATTAGCTACAATATTGCCGGAAAATGTTGTAAATTAAATAAGGTCCAGAATTGACTGTATCAATCAAGAAAGGAAGAAGACAGTTTAAACTATTAGAGATTACCAGTTGTGTTGGGAATAAGTTATGTAATTGAATGTCCTACTGACAGAGAGACAAATTCTCCTTAGTTGTTTTAATTTCGTTAACCAATAGGCTTAAAAGAATTTTGATTGATGTTTTGTTGTAAATGAGTTGAAGAGAGAGTGAGTGAGCGATATACGTATTTGATAAACATTGCCAGGGAAAAATTTCGTTATTCAAAGCTTGAGTTGTTGCATCTATTCGACATATTCAAAGGGAATATTGCCTGGGCGACGGGCAAGATTCACAAAACGTGGCACCTCCGACGGGATAAGTGAAAATAGTTCGATCAAGAACAAGAATTCGTATTGAAACATGTCGAAGCAGGAAGCTGCGGAGCTAGCACTGAAGCAAAACTCAAGCATATGATCACTTGCGGGAAAACTGAGAGAATTCTTGCGTCAGATAATCACGGGAGAATCGAAAGACATCGTGATGCGTTAAATGAATTAGTAAAGAAGCAGATACCGCCAAACGTACAGTCGAAGGGTTGAAAATAGCTAGCGGCGAAAAGTCGAAAGCATTTCCGAGTGGGAGGAATCGATAGAAAATACCATCGGTCAAGCTGACAATGCAATAGAAAAATTACGCAAGTGGCTTATGGAAGTGGATGAAAGTAAGAAAGCACATTTAAGAAAGGATCAGTTGAATTTCGAAAAAGAGTTGTATGAAACCAAGCTGCACTACAAGACTCAATTGGAAGAGTCCAAGAGGGACAAACCAGAAGAGACAGGAGAAATGAATTCTACAATTAGTGGGAATCTGGAAGTTAAACTACCAAAGCTAGTGATTTCAAAATTTAACGGAAGCTACAAAGATTGGCCAAGATTCTGGAACCAGTTCAGCGAGACTATTGACAAATCAAATATTTCCAATGTAACAGTTGAAATATTTGAGTTGCTTGAAAAACATGTCAAGTATTCCATAGAAGCACTACCTTTCACTAGTGAAGGGTATAACCGAGCAAAAAGTATACTTCAGTCTAAGTATGGAAAGGAGTCAGAAGTGATTAAAGCCTACACCAAAGAAATTCTTCACTTACCCAACATACCAGATGCCAATGTACAGAAGGTGCATAAATTCTGCGAAAGGCTCACCTATTGCGTACAGTCTTTAGAAACTATGGGAAAACTGGAGCAGATCAATGGAAGTGTTGCAATGACAATGGACAAATTGTCTGGTATAAGAGCGACTTGGTTCGTACAGATCCCAACTGGGATGAATGGGATTACATTAAGCTAATAGAAGCCTTAACATTATGGACTAGGCGAAACCCTAGAAACCCTATATGTGAAGGAGAAAGGAAGGAAAATAGAAACAGTCCCGTGAAAGAGTATTCAACACCAAATTCGGTCAGCGAAAATGTGTATATTGCGATGCAAACGATCATAAATCAGTTGACTGCTCAAAGGTGACGGATATCAACGAAAGGAAACAAATATTGGCGCTGCTTCAACTGTACCGGAGAAGGGCATAGAGCAGCCGATTGTACAAGTAAAATAACCTGTCAACATTGCGAGAGAAGGCATCATACTTCTTTGTGTGAACAAGCAATGGGGAAGAAACCCTGATGACTGCAACAAAACCAGGAGTCTTCCCAATCTTGACTGTAAAGGTTAATGGGATCATGTGCAGAGCGTTAGTTGATTCTGGGGCTGGCAGCTCGTATGCATCTGCAAAGTTGGTAAGTGTCCTTGGCATGAAACCTGCTGACATAACAACAAACAAGTGGACATGCTCCTGAGTAGTAGTGTAGAACGTCTGGAGACCTATGCAACTAAAGTGGAGTCCCTCGATGGAGAGTTTGGTATGGAAGTAGATTTAATTAAAGTGGAAAAAAGTGAACTTTTATCAGTAAAAAACCCCCAATACAGCCATATGATTTCCAAATACTCACACTTAAAGGGGTTGATATCCAAGATGGTGACACGAAGGCTCAGCTTCCAGTACATGTAGTTCTTGGGGAGGGTATGCCAGAATAAAACAAAGAATCGTCCCGAATAGGTAAAGATGGCGAACCTATCGCGGAGTTGACCAAGCTGGGATGGTTCGTGATGTCCCCTGGAAAGAATTTGATCACAATCATATGTTACTAACACAAACCACTCAAAAGGATTATGAGAAGTTGTGCCGGTTGGATGTTTTAGGACTTGCCGACACCTCAGAACACGATCAAACCTCAGTGTATGGAGAGTTTAAGGAGCAATTGGTCAGGAGTTCAGAAGGTTGGTACGAGAGTCTGGTCTACTGTGGTAACCATCCTCCTTACCATCTTACAAAGAAGGAAGTTTGGCCTCAACAGTCTTGTAAAGAGATTAGACAGGAAGGAATGGCCAGTGAGTATAACAGGATTATTGAGGAACAAGTCAGCAAAGGGTAGTTGAACTTGTAACCGAGCCCCAGTGGGTAGGGAGTTCTACTTACCTCATAAACCCGTGATACGTGAAGCTGCACAAACAACGAAAATCCGTGTAGTTTACGATGCATCCGCTCGAGCGACTCCAGTGCTCCATCCTTGAATGATTGCCTTTACCCAGGCCCGCCGTTACAGAATAAGCTTTGGAGCGTATTGGTTCATCATCGTTCATTTCCAGTTGCACTTTGTGGCGATATAGAAAAGGCATTCCTCCAGATCCGAATAAAAGAACAAGAAAGAGATGCCTTACGGTTTCACTGGAAGAGTGACAGTCAACCTGAACCCTTGACATATAGATTCACAAGAGTCGTCTTCGGCCTAACTTGCTCCCCATTTCTGCTTGGGGGAGTGCTAGAGCATCACCTAGAAACTTGGAAAACAAAGATGCCAGATATCGTTGAGGAACTGAAGAAATCTATGTATGTCGACGATCTGCTTAGTGGGGGACAAACAGTAGACAAAGCCAAGGAAAGGAAAAGGAAATCAATCGATGTATTCAACGACGCCAATTTCAATTTACATAAGTGGAACTCAAATGCCCATGAGCTTGAAGCAGATGAAGAAGAAAAGGATGATGAAGAAGAAACTTTAGCAAAACAACAACTTGGAACTAAATCTGGAGAATCTAAAGTGCTGGGACTGTTATGGAAAAAGAAAAGTGACGAGATTTCCATAGTGATCCCATCAGAGAAATCGGCAAAACGAAACGTGAAGTACTGAGTAGATTGGCTCAGGTTTATGACCCTTTGGGAATTACATCACCCTTAATTCTAGAGGGAAAGATAATTTATCGTGATATCTGTAAGGAGAAGCTCTTGTGGGATGTACAGCTAAGCCATTCTTTGAAGTATCGATGGGACTGCTGGGAGAGCAATCTTCCGTGTGAAGTAAGTGTTCCGCGATCATTAGCTGGGTTCCGAGAACCAATCAAGTCTTTAGAGCTGCACGCATTCGGGGATGCTAGCACACAAGGTGTAGGAGCTGCAGTGTACTCAGTTATTCATCAAGAATCGGGAACTACTCAAATTCTAGTTGCTGGTAAAAGTCGTCTGGCAAAGAGGACCTAACTGTTCCACGGCTAGAACTTGTGTCAGCCCACATGGAAACCTTCTTGTGAATGTGCGAAACGCTTTGGATCATTTGTCACGGCCGCAAAGTTTTGCATGGCTAGACAGCACTGTCGCCCATTGGATACTTGGACGGGGCCAGTATAAGCAGTTTGTCTCAAACCGTGTCCGTAAGATACACCAACATCCTGAAATAAAATGGCGATATGTACCCACATCCGAAAATCCTGCAGATTTGGCCAGCAGGGTGGGAAATTAAATCAGACGTGGCTCTACGGTCCAGAATGGTTATCTGATATGAGCAGATGGCCAACTAATATAACCACAACTCCAACTACTGCAACAGAAGCAGAAGCGACAGTCTCCCAAAAAAGTATCGCAATGACAACAAAACAGTACAGTGGTGATGTTCTGGAACAGTTATTAAGAAAATGCTCACTTAAACGAGCTCTAAGAGTGTCGTCATGGCTCTTCAGGTTCGTAAACAATTGTACACAAGGGGAAAAGAGAACAGGACCATTATCCTTTACCGAGATTGAAGAGGCTAAGATGAAATTTGTCAAACAAGCCCAAAAGCAAGGTCAATTACAACCAAAGTACGAGCAACAATGCAAAGAACTTAATCTTACGCGCAATACAGAAGGGATTTTAGAATGTCGTGGCCGAATTGTGGGTCAGTATCCTATCTACCTTCCACAGATTCCTTGCTAGCTCAAAGAGTAGTGGAAAAGTTGCATCGTGAAACGTTACATGGAGGTGTTGGATTGACAATGGCTGCTGTAAGAGAGACGTATTGGATACCGAAGTTAAGAAGCCTTGTAAAGAAAGTTAGAAAGGAGTGTTTTGGTTGTAAAGATATCGAGCGACATCAGTTCCCACACCCTCCTGGAAAGTTACCGAGGACCGGACTTGTGGCGAAACAGCGTTCGAGGTGATTGGCGTAGATTTCGCGGGACCAATACGTTACAAAGGGAAGTCAAGCAAGGATTGCAAAGCGTATCTGGCGCTGTTTTCATGTAGTCTAACTCGAGCAGTGTACTTGGACATGATGCCGGACCTATCTGCTTCCACGTTCATACCAAGTTTGAAACGGTTCATTGCTCGGAGGAAGACCCAGGAAGATCTATTCAGACAATGGGGGCACCTTCATAAAAACTGCGAAGTGGATTGATACTTTACGAAAGGAGGAACGTCTTCAAGGTTATTTGGAGGAATTCGACATTAAATGGCAGTTTAACTTGTCCCGAGCACCATGGTGGGAGGGCAGTTCGAGCGGCTGATAGGAATTGTCAAACAAGCGATGTATAAGACAATTGGAGGCGCAAATCTGAAGTGGGAAGAACTGTGTGAAGTGATACTTGACGTTGAAGTGCAAATCAATAGAAGACCGCTCAGTTATGTTGAAGACGATGTTCAACTGCCGGTGTTGACACCCGAGCTCTTTTTATTCCAGAGATCCAATCATCTGCCAGAACAGAAATTATGGGTCGAAAGTGATCCGGACTTACGTAAGAGGGCAAGATACTTGAAATCTTGCAAACAAGCCTTGTGGAAAAGATGGTCGAAAGAATACCTCACTGCACTGCGAGAACGACATAACATGAGTCATGGGACTAAAAAGTTCATTGTAAACGTAGGAGACGTCGTGCTGATCAAATCCAACGAAAAGAATAGAGGGAAATGGCCTCTTGGGATCGTTATAGAGACATATCCAGGAAGAGATGGAGTGATACGTGGGGTAATGTTGAAAACGCCAAATGGAAACCTAGAACGACCAGTTCAATTGCTTTACCCAATGGAATTAGCTTGTGATCGACAGAGCCATGAAGAGACCTGATCTTAATCCAGACGCTCAACCATTCAAGCCAAAGCGTAAGGCAGCTGAAAATGCAGCGGGGATCATCAAATCGATTGCTGACGAAGAAAACGAAGAGATTTGAAACACTTCCTAGAACAGTAATCCATTTAGATATACATCTTATCTTCAGATGTATAGGGGGAGTGTGTTGGGAATAAGTTATGTAATTGAATGTCCTACTGACAGAGAGACAAATTCTCCTTAGTTGTTTTAATTTCGTTAACCAATAGGCTTAAAAGAATTTTGATTGATGTTTTGTTGTAAATGAGTTGAAGAGAGAGTCTGAGTGAGTGAGCGATATACGTATTTTGATAAACATTGCCAGGGAATAAAAGTTTCGTTATTCAAAAGCTTGAGTTGTTGCATCTATTCGACATATTCAAAGGGAATATTGCCTGGGCGACGGGCAAGATTCACAAAAGTTGAACGTTCTAGTCATGAAAATAAAGCTATAATGCAATCTTCTACAAAGCAATTAAACCCACGTACAAGCCTTTGTACATTGATAGACAAGTGAGCTTAAGCCTTGTTTTGTGGCTAATCAAATATAAACACAATTTCACTTAATTAAATCCTTCTTATTTCATTTTCATTTTTTGGCCGACAGCGCTTTGCAGTTGATTTATTGACAACAGGTTTCACCTATTTTAAATTGTGTCGGGCATGATAATCATACGCTGCCTTAACGTAAGAGTTGGAGGGAGTGACATTGACATGCTACAGTCACCAGACGGACTTTATACACATTTTAAACACGCATATTATCACGAAAGATCGTAAATTTAAAGTCTTAGATAGACGCTCTTTGATGTTCTTTGTTATGATCTGCAATTGCGATGCCATATCATTGTCAAAGGTTTGTCACAAACTGCGCAAAAGCAAAATGCATGAGTGATCCATCCAAAACTTGTATTCCTTCATAAGTTATAAAGTTAATTGAAAAGTGTACTTGTACATTGTGCACGCAAACACGCACGTAAAACATTACGAATAAACGAAACTCTACAGTCATGAACAAAACAAAGCGGCTTATAGCTTATCACCTATATAAAACTACATAATCTTTCAAAGACTCTTATGTATATAAATTATAAATTAAACGTATAATTCTTTGTTGGTCACAGGTTTGTAATATGGGAAAATGAAATATTTCTATTGCACGAAATGTTCAGTGTATAAAATGCGCTTGTTGTTGTCTGGGCTTACACTTGGTATGTCGGCAAAGCCTAGTTTTAAGATCTGCTAAAATAAAAGTTTCTACGTCTTATAGCGACTAAATATTGGAAAAGTATATAAGCGTGATATACTACACAACTTTTTTTAATCTTAACAACCGCCGACTGTTGTTTTTGTTTTAAAATTCCAGGGAACAAATGTGCTATATGTTATTATAATACTATTATTTTATATTGTGTCATTCAGTTGACACCAGCCAATGACGTCAGTAATGTCTTCCGGCATAATTTAGCATAAGGTTTTTTTTCCAAAATGGCGGATAAGGATTCAACTTTATGTCAAATTTTCTCAACAGCAAAATTCAAAAGAGACACGAAAACACGAAATTAAGTATTCCATAGCTATCTATGATAAACGTATGAAAAAAAATTTCATTGCCATTGTCCTTTAAGCAATCATAACGTCCTTAGGAATTCAACGCAGAAAAATAAGCGTACAATAGCATCGACTTTCTATTCATGTGCATTTATTCATGAGTCATCAGCACAAAACTGCAATCAATTAAATGAATGTATTGTTTATTAAGATTTGTATGCACGAACGTTTATTCAATAACGTCAATGAGCAGTGACTAAAACGGATTACAGTGTTAATAGTATTTTATTGATAACATTAACATATTACGCACGTTCATTAAACACAAATAATTTTTCAATACAACATAACGTAATTGGAACGATTGACGTGAAAAAGGCAGTCTGTATACAATCACTCAGCAGTACACAAAGTGGTGAATACTGTTATAAAGGAGTGATCACTACAATGAGACAGCAGAGATCGACTGCTGGTGTGAAACATATGTGAATATGCAAAGGTGTAACAGAATCTCACAAGAGCATAGACAGTGAATTGTACAAGCGTTTGAGGAGAAAAACGAAGATTTTCTTATCAATTCCTTGATTGTTGTAACTCGTCAGAAAACGCGGCTAACTGAATACTTCGGATCCATGATCTCTCAGGTATGAGTAGCTCATTAGCATTCAATTCAGACGTAGCATAGCATCGTTGCTTTCTTGATTTCTTGATAAACCTTAAAATTTGTGCTGTGACATGAAGTAGTTTGTTCTTCGTACCATATCTGTCTTGGTCAACAATCTTCTCCAAGTGGATGGAATTACGGTCAGGAAGCGATGTTAACGTCAAGGAATGTGTTATTGAAAGAGGATTTTGTATTATCTCTGTGTAGCAATGGTCCTCATCCAATTTTGTAGGTTGAACATCTTCGGGCCATTTGACTTCAGTATCTTGGAGAAACTGCGATCCATTCCACCAGATTCCAGCTTACAGAAGTTCACTTCCGGAACACCCACGAGAAGGCAATTTACGATTAACTTTCTGATTTCGTTTACGCGGTTCTGTTCATGCGACTTCCACAGTTTATGATTTCGAATCCAACACAATGTGGTAAATGAATCCGTCCATAGGATAATATCAGTGATACATTTTATTGAAGTCAACGCTTTCACAATGGAATCGACTAATCTTGCTAAGGAAGTTGCGCTTAACAATTTAAGTCGTGGTATGATCTGTCGTTTGATAGGGGCGACTATTGTCTTGGCTGCTATTAAATTCACTTCAATTTCACCGTTTTTATGTTCCGTTGTAGATATACAACTGCTGCAAAAGCAAATTCTGATGCATTGCAAAATCCATGTATCTGATGAATCGGAGATGAATCGTATCCACCATGGAAGTAACAACACGGTACCCGTATGTTACTTAAAGGCCTTAATTCGGGAACGAGAGAATTCTAACGTGATAAGGCCTTGCCAAACAGATCTTCATCCCAATTACTGCCGAAAGAGCAGAGGGTTTAAAACAACATCTTCATAGTGATAGTAAAGGGTGCAAGAAGGCCAATAGGATCGAATATCTTCACAGATAGTTTTAAAACTGACCTCTTAGTTCCAGGAGGTGATTTTGCATAATGCACTAGCTTTTCAAGATCATAACAAAGCTCGTCGCTGTTCTCATCCCAGCTGATTCTTAAAATTTTGATGCGGTTCTCTTGAGATGTGTACTAGGTTGTGGCTCTGTATGATGCGACGGAGTTTTTGCTAACTTGTCTTCCACCGTCGTACTTGGTATATGTTTAACATATGATGACCCCTTTTCTTTTCCCACCTCAACAAACAGTCGATCTTCATCATTCGCAATAGCATTTCGGACATGTTGCGAG
Source organism: Xenia sp. Carnegie-2017 (assembly GCF_021976095.1). Lineage (NCBI taxonomy): Eukaryota > Metazoa > Cnidaria > Anthozoa > Malacalcyonacea > Xeniidae > Xenia > Xenia sp. Carnegie-2017. Next base: position 5,711,255 of record NW_025813526.1, on the reverse strand, counting down.
ATTGAATGCCATTTTCGAAGCTTCAATCCTCCCTCGCTCATTAATTTTCGAGATCTGTGATAGATGTATAGAGCTTCGTCCTCGTTAGAAACTCCACCAGCGAAATCGTCAACATATAACGACTCAATTAATAAAGAGTCTATTTCTGGATCGACATTCTAGTATTTCGAAACGTGGTGACGAATAACAGTAGATAATATCGCAGGACTAGGGTTAGACCAAATGGTAGGCATCGGAACTTGTATTCCTTTAGCATTGGATGAACTTTGTTAATATCGTCAAACCAAAGAAACTTCAGCATCTTTCTGTCTTCGGGAGCAATTTGTATTTAATGAAAAGCCTTTTTGATATCGGCAACAAACGCAATGGGGAAGCCTCGAAAGGTTATCATAGTGTCAAATAAACGTGGAACCAAATTTGGTCCATTTTCGAGGCAATCATTGAGTGACTGCATCTTCTTAGTAGCTTTTGCCGAACCATCGAAAATCACGCGAAGTTTTGTAGTTTTCTTATCTTCTCGAAGTAGGCCAAGTTGAGATAGGAAATAACCGGCTTCATGTGCAACAAGAACTGGGTCAATAATTCCTCCTTTCACTTGATCTTTGATAATTGCAACGTATTCTTGCAATAAGGGTTTATCTTTATCGAGACGAGATTTCAACTGGTGTAATCGTTTCAAACACATACCGTAACAGTCTGAATTTGGAATATAATCCCCCTTCCAAGGTAAATTCACTTCAAATCTCCCTTCATCCTCCAGATATTGTATATTCTTCAGAAACTCCTGATCCTGCGATTCATTAGATTCTTTGATTCCCATTGATTCCATCTCCCAAAACCGTTTCAAGCATTCATGTAATTTGGGTTCTCTTGTCAAACGGAACTCCTTTTGAAAAATAGTAATCTTCGATGATTAAATTAACGTTTGACAATTTCGAATTAGTTTCACCATCATTCGTCTTCCCAGTGATAATCCAGCCAAACTCACTATTACTCGCAACAGGACCACCTTCACTTCTTATAATCTCGCCTGTCATGATATCGAAATAATAATCTGCTCCAATTAGAATGTCGATATTGCTGTCTGTCTGTCGTCCAGAGAGGATATTGGTATCGGAAAGCTACAACTCCATCAGATGAGGATAATGATTGAGATCAATTGTCGTTGTTAATGGAGAGCAAATATTTGGGAAGAAAGAGCTGTTATGATTCGATTTCCATTCTTTCCTTTCAGAGACAAATGAATGAAACAAGTCGCGTTTTTGCTTTGTAAAATGTTGGTTGCCAAATGTATTTAAGTTAACAACCTCTTTTCTGATGGGAGCTAGTTCAAGCCGTTTTTTTAACGAATTCGTAACATATGTGTGCTGACTACCACTGTCCAAAAGCACGCGAACAGGTATAGAAATGAAACCATTCCCACTATTAGCGTATGTAATAGCTGTTTGCAGAAGAACTTGATTACGCGTTTATGTCGTATTCGTCGTTAAGTAATTATCTCCATCAATCATAGTAGCTGTGCGAACGTTGTTTCCTTTCTTGCTTTCTGGTGGGTTACTTCAATGGGGAAAGTTTGGGATCATTTGAATTCTTTTATTGAGGAGGCGTAATACTTGACTTAATAACTTCACAAATCGATTGATGATTAGCCCCATGACAACGTCTAAATTCTTCTTTGACTCGCAATTTTTTCACTCCATCTTTACGTTCCATGTGTACATAATGAATTGCAATGTTGGGCTTCTCAAAATATTTGCTGAAAAATCATGTGTAAGTATACTAAAAGCATATGTTTGTAGATGAAAATTGTCCTGGTTAGCACATGCTATGCTAAAATGAACTGTTGGCATTGGTGTTAATTAACATTTTAACATCCTTGGTGGCAGTCACAGCTTTGCCACTTTGTGCTTCAAATGATTGTGCAAATATTTTCTATGCTTAGAAATTAATATTTCAATTGTATAGTTATGATGACAAATTTAAATGCGAGTGCTAGTTTCTTGCCATCTTGCAGGAAATTTCTATTTGGCATGTTTTTGACTTTGATAATTTAGCACAGAACTATATAAAAAATTATAGGAGAAAAATGTAATCAAGTGCTGAACATATACTTTTCATTTAGACACTATCAGTGTCCATCCAAAGTACTTTTTTCTCCAAGAAGTTCCAAAGGGAAGGCCATACTGATTCCTTCGCCAAATGGATGACAAAGGTAGTGTAGTGAGTATTTTGACGAAACTGATGCAATTGATAATATTTGTTTCATGCACATATTTAAAATGATTGATTTGCAAATTATCTTTGTTGCTTGATTGATTAAATTAGTTAAGTTCGGATCTGTTTTTCATAATCAAATACAAACACGGCTATAGAGTAATCAACGAACGTGTTTTAATTATTTTATTTTGTAATACCGTGTCATAAATACGATTTACTACAATTTTAGAGTGACACAGCTACCAAAGATATGTTATTTTTCCCTATCAATGACAATTGGCTCTTGACACTCTGTGTATGCTTCATGTTACAAGTCCACACACATTTGTTCTTGTGGTGTATCAATGTACAACAATGTATCTTCTTGCAAAACGAGCTGTGTTATTGTCCGCTTTCTTACATTAGCTTTAAAGTACATTTTTAGGTTGTTGTCAAGAAAGACAAACAAATAACATACTATGATTCCCTTGTCGCGGCTAATACAAAGGCAACCATTCACATGACGTCATTAAGGTGGAAAATAAACCAAGCATTCGGCAGATATCTTTAAGGAGTTTTAATTTCAATGTATTTAAACAGAAATCTTGTGGCTGCTGTTTTTCCAAACATTAATCAAAATCATGGAGTTATGGAATAGCTAACGTAATGTGCTGAATCGAAATTACAAAGATTCTCCTCAAGCTCAACAGGTTATCATCAACATTTATGCCTTAATTGGAGAATTTGTGCTCTTTGAATATTTTAGCACATACTACAACAAGAAAATCTAAATGACTGCGGAGTATTTGTTTGTCAGGTAACGTACGTACGTAATAAGTACAACAAATAATCATCACTTTTACTCAGTACGTGTTTGTGTTGCAATTTAATTGTCCTTATAAATAAATATAACTATTTGGACAGCCGTTATCGCAGGTATGATTGTGAGTTACAACATTGTATTGTACGTCGAAAAGCTACCAGAGAGTGATCACTCTCTTTCATTCGTAAAGTTATTTTATATTATCCATTTGCTACATTTCTTTCTATTTTCGGACAGGGTATATTTAGAACATTTCAGGATGTTATGGTTTATGAAATAAAAATTGAAAAAATCCAAGCTCGATGGTTTGTCGTAACTACGTTTGCAAAACCGTTTCTTTACCTTTGGCTGTCCTTTTACGGCGGAACACTATGTATGGTACCAACATAGGCATCTTTACAAGCAATGCTGTCATCACATTTGCTTTTTATAACTTTAGAACAGTACGGACATATCCACTTAGATTGTCCTTTTTTGGCTTGTTTTCAGAACGACACTTCATGGACGTGTGCGGTAAAATACTTTTCAATCCTTTTTATATCAACGTTCTCTTTATCCCTAATGATGTCTGAAATGTCGTGCATGTTATTTTTAACTGACTCTGCATGAATTATTTCACCATTGGAAATAGCATTGCTAACAACCTAAGGTTGAATCAAACACTCCAAGAGAACACGATCTTTCTCAATTGCTCGTAAATTAGAAAAGGGAACCAACCCATTCTTGGCCTTTCCTGCTTTGGGTAAGCCAATGACTGTAGTTTCGGCACCTTTTGGTCTTCCTCGTTTGCGTATTTTCTTGGGCATTTTTACATCTGGATCTGGAGTTATTTTCTTCGAGTAACTGCAGTGTTTAAACCACGTTTCCATTTCATCGCTGTTTTTGGTGTACCATTTTCCAAGTTCTCTGTAAAAGTGGTCTTCTAGTTGTCTTGAGATATCTTTTGTATTTGCCACGAGTCCACCCGTTGTTGCATTTCAGCCTACCTGGCCGTAAAGATTTTTCATTCCACTCTTGCTAATGATGCAAAATTTTGAGGCACCTTCATTGATTTAGAAATTTTTTCACTTTGGAGGAGTTTTCGTTTCTGTCTTTCTAACGACAGGAAGTTAATATTAGAAGTACCACTTGCATCTTTCTTTGCTGTTTCAGATGGCTCTTGATAATATTGAACAGTCCATCGGGTAAAAAAAAGTACAGGATCGAAACGCGAAACCTTTAAGACCATCGTAGCTTTAAGAATATGCTTGCATGCTTTATAGAGTATGTGCACTGGCAGCTCAGAGGTGTAACTCTTAACCTTTCATGTGTAGTACTCGCAATGGTCACTACATTCGATGATATCTCCAAAACGTTTACCATATTAGCCATCTCTGCTTGCTTCTGCACCTGCTCAAACGCATGCGGTGTCAATACATCAGCATAAGCTCGAATGTCTTCAACATATTTTGATATGTCAGTTGGTAATCGTGACGTGCTTATACCTCTTTCATGGTTTCGTTCATTTCGAAGTGCTCCAAAATTGACGACATTTCAGGAAAAACTGGAGGAGTGATCCATATGCAGAACAGACGCTTTTAATTTTTGCGTTAGTGCTCTCCAAACGGTTGTCTATGGTTTCTCACAAATTAAAGACAGGATCTTTAAAACATGAAACCCATTGTTCTTTATCAGATGCCAATTGTCGAAAAATAGTCTTTACGGTTTTCCACTTGGTAACTTTCAGCAAATTTACATTGGCTTCGTATGCGTCCACCGACTTAAAATAAACAATATCCCTTATTATTTCAAGAGCTCTTTCTCTCTCACTGGAAGTGATTCCCATCTTTTCTACGGTTATCTCTCGTCGAAACGTTAGAAGAGTGTGATAAAGACAGATCAAAAGTGAAGAGCTGGGAAAACACTTCAAAAAAGTTTGACGTTCCGTGAAATCTTTATGCGACATAATAACGTTTGTCTTCGTCCAAGCCTCATTGTGGCGTTTAAATGACTCCATTGCTGATTTAGTGACAGCTTCACTTTCTTCTGCAACTATTAGCAAGCCAAAGATTTCACTAAGACCGTGCCCGTCCACAATCGTTAAACTATACAGGGGCATTCTAAGATCTAACAATTTGCAGGTGGCATCAACCAGCAAAAGCTCTGTATACTTATTATAAGAAGTTCATGTATTGATTTTGAAACAAGAGTGACTTAAAGTTATTTTCTCCGTCAATGATGATTTCAACAACCGTCTTTTGCTTTCAAGTTATTCACAACAGCATCGAGTTCATTACTGTTGATAGATGCATTTGTCTAGGTCTTTGAATTCGCAATACCTTTCAATGTCACAGGTAGGCCAATTGATGTCTGAATTTTTGCTGTAACAATTTTCTATTAGCTTTCATGCGTATTGAATTTTTGGCTTCCTCCTTTAATAAACCAGTGGGTCTACGTTGTCGGGGAAGGTGTAAATCGACTTTTTTTAATAGGAGATGATTGTGTGTCTTGTTGATGTTTAAAAGTTCCAGCGTAGCTCCGTCTTTAGATACTCCTAAGATAAACTTCGAATGGCAACTTTTCTTGAAAGATTTGGTTTGACGTTATCCATCCCTCTGTTGCATGGGCCTCCGACCAAATTTGCAAGCTAGCTTTATAGAATAGTACTGAAGACTTACGTTTGCATTAGCAACCCTCATACCTTGCTTGGGCAGCATCAAGCTCAGCGATGTTATTAAATCGTTGCCCAACGAAAAATAATTTATCAGCTTCCTTCAAGTAGCCAGAAGGATTTGTCGCAGATGTTCTGGGATCTTAATCTCCACCAACATCAACTTTGTTACCATTCGTATTATCAACAACATCCCCCTTACCGCCAACCTTGTCATTTCCAGCGTTACTGGTAGTTATATGACTTTCATACTCTTCAGCATCGAGAGACTGATCTTTTTCGGTTAAGCCATGACATTCAGCAGGTAAGGATACTTAAGTCCTGTCTGGTTTGATTGTAACTAATAGTCTTGATATGGTGCTAGAGTGGTTATATTTTTCAAAAGTCAAACTACAGCGGACAGTTAATGAAAGAACAAAAAGGTAAAAGCAAGCTTTGCATAAGAGGTTTAGTATATATACGTAGTTACGACGTACCATCGAGCTTGGATTTTTTATTTTTCATTTCATCAACCATAGAATGAATTGTGGCGAATGGATTATATAAAATAACTATTCGAAGGAAAGAAAGTGATCACTCTTTGGTAGTTTTTTGACATACAATAGAATGTTGTAACTCACAATCATACCTGCGACACAGAATAAATATCGTAACAGAAGAGCCGCTTGGCGAAAAATGCGCTCCCAATTTTTAATGCGCATGCGTCACATCCGCCATGTTGGCAGCAAGATATCTTGCTTGATATTATTTGCGGGAAAGTATGAATTCTAACATCTAGTCGGAATTATTAAATTTTTTTATGCTTGGACGGCTGCTGTTGTTGATAACAGCAATCAAGGCATATTATCATCATCGAGCTGAAAATGGAAACATTAAATTAAACTTTTCCTGGCTTAGCTACTGAACAATCAAAGAAAAGCAGATATCCTTAAGAGAATCAGACATTCCCTTATAATGTCATGTCGTGAATATATGCTGTAACCCGTCTTAATAATATTGCACTCAAATCAACAATTCCTTGTGCGGACTAGGCAATACTCGTGCACGCCGACGTGCAAGCATGGGCGTCAAAATCTGAGAAATATGAGTCCAATGTACACCTCAAAAATCGTTTTGTCAACAAATTTTTTTAACTTATAAATTTGAAGAAATTTAGAAGAGTTTTTAGAAACTACGGGCTTAAACCACACCCATATCACCCACATTAGCTGCACATTTAACCCTGAATACTACTGTCCTTTTCATGTAAAACTATATTGAAAGTATTTAAATTATATTTTAGTTCTATCACTTAATATGGTACACAAGAAAACATTGGGAGCATATGCTATAAAGAAAGATAGTAAATCCGTTCATCAACAAAAGTAAGCAACTAATACCATAGATACATGTTTGTAAATGTAGATCGTCCAGGTTGGTATAGTCCTGAGAAGGACTGTTTTTCTTGTTGTTGAAACGTCAGGTTAGCCGTATTTGTTATCTGGTTCTTACGTCATTGTATTGTGTGTACAGGAAATGTGTATTGTCATTGTGAATTAGTGTGAAGTGAAATATTTTTATTTTTAGTTGTGATGTGTGATTTAGGTGTGATGTTTTTAGTTGAAATGTGTGGGTGCCAATTGTGTAATGTCATTGTGAATTTGTGTGAAGTGTAATGTTTTTAGTTGATCGTTTGTTTGTATTGTGAATAAGTCGTTTGTAAGGTGCCGGTAATTGCTGTGATCTGTTCAGGGGGTTTGTTCCAAGTTGGTATACCAAATTTCTCATGTAAGCTGTAATACTGTAGTTATTTACAATATGACATATATGAAGAGCGGTATTGACACCTTTATTTGCTCTTTTCTATTCGCATGTTTATTCAAAAAGATGTTATTAACCCGTTCAACTTGACATAGCCATATTGCACACGACATCAACTAACCTGGGTTAGATCCATCTTCATTTTTTGCGTGTTAACACTACTAACCAAAGCTTATAATCTGGGTTTTTCAATCTACCTTTTCATGTGAATTGGGCAAACTAACAGGCTTTGAAATGACGTCTGCTGTTTATTCCTACAGTATATATAAGATGCTTCACAGGTTTGATGGCGCTGTTATTGTCTACATTTATAAGTACGGCATTCATACTTAATTTTCTTTCCTAAAAACTAAATCCCGTATCCTTAAGTGGTATTTTGGACTTTCTGAACTTCAATCTTTTTGCCATTGTTTCTTTTAAATACCTAAAAACTTCAACGTTTTGCAGAATTCATGGTTGTAACGGTTCTTTTTGGTACGAGTATGAGAAACATAAGAATGGACAAATTTAAATGTAAGTTGATTTGTTGCTATTTTACAATTCGATGCAGTTGCTTGTTTGTAATTAAAATAATTCTTCTGAAATTACCACTTAGGTTATTTTATTGACGTTTACTCGAATTTATTGTGGTCTGCATTGTATGTTATTTATCATTCAATGAAGATTTTTTGCACTAAAGAAAGAAAACAAAACGAAGAAAAAATAGAAAACAAGGAAATAAAGAAGTTGTTACAGAAAAAGCTCGATCAAGATACCATTGTGAGGTGGTGCTAAAAAATTACAGTGGTGGTGCTAAAAATTTTAGGGGGATGAGTTGGTAATGAAATAACACAAGAGAAACTAAGTGTGTATCTCAATTCATCTCAGTATATTTGTTAGTTGACATTCTTGGCGAAATAAAAGAACGATTATTGTTAGTTGACATTCTTGGCGAAATAAAAGAACGATTTGAATTTCTTGTAGAACAACAACTGATAACAACATTGAATACAATTTTTCTAAGTTCTTTCTATATTGTGTTGTATTTCTTGTTAAATAAAGAGTTTTTTATGAACCAACAGTTAATGTGAATCACGTTCATTTTGGTCCTTTGAACCGGATCTTGGCAGTATTTGGTGTTTTGAATATAAATAATCGAGTTTAATCGCACAAGCGGCGATTGTGTCACACATAAAGGAATAATCAACAACAATTATATCAAGGGTTTCTGAGTTACAGATTGGGTCTTATTCAAGGTAAACGACAAGGAAACATTGTTATTTTGGTAGCTACAATTCGCAAGGTAGTTTTGGAGTTATATTTTTTGCCGTGTTGTTATTAAATTGAATTACGAGGGAAATGAGTGAGCAAGAACAAATCGCCGAAGTTGGAACACAGGATACACTGATATCAGATATTGCCGTTTTTAAAAGGTAGAAAGGGAATACGAAATCATATCTTACTCGTTTGTTGACACAATTATCTCGTTTATTGACTTATTGTCAGAAAAGCAGATTAACAAAGAAAATATTTGTCAAGTTTTGACAAAAATTTATGAGCTAAAGGATGATTGTGTGGAAATATTAGATCGTCTTGAAGGTGCGTTCATGAACAGTGGGGATAAAGAGAATGGGACAAAAGTTGAAGAGGAGTTGGAGGAAATGGTTGAACAAGTGGATACAGAGACACATACTGCCCGTAAGCAACTGCTGGAATTTTCAAAAAGGATCTTATTCTAATACCACTTAAGTCAATGTTGCTATGACAACTGAAAAGCAAACTATTAGTGCATCAACTGGTGCAGAGGAGAGCAGTGCTTCGACTGACGGAAGTAAACAGAATGTGGTGCATGAGGAAACCCAGCAAATTGATGCAGGTATGCAAGAACACAACACCGTACCAGAAACATTCAATCGGCAGAATTTGAATATAGTTGAGCTACAACATTCTGATGGTGAATTGAGCAGAGGTCAGCCTAATGGTGCTTGGGTAGGACAAGTGGATGTCAAGAGTGGGGGCTATTTGGAGAGAATCCTAATACCAGTTTTTACTGGTGATAAGTTAAATTTAGTCAGTGGCACGCAGATTTTACCAGTTTTGTAAACAGAACGTCATTATGATAAGACAAGTCGAAAATGCTTCGCCTGGAATCATGCCTTAGCGGTGAATCAGCGGAGACAAATCGTGGCTTGGGGTATTCTCAGAAAGCTTATGATGCAGCTAAAGCACGCTTAGAAAGGAAGAATGGGGGATGGAGACGACAGGTGCAGAGCCACCTGAAAGCATTGAAGAAGCTGAAACCCCTTGTCGAAAGTAATGCTAAGGAGTTAGAGGTATTTTCTGATAGTTTGGAAGGAGCAGTAATATGCCTTAAGGAGAGTGGGAGGCATGCAGATTTGTATGCTGGAACCTTGTATACAATTGTTTTGGAAAAGATTCCTGAAAAATTGTTATCAGTGTAGTATCGATGGTTAAGTGAGAATAGAAAAGAGGAATCTATGGAAATGTTGAAAGATTAGACTGCAAAGATATCAGAGTACCAGATACAGGCTTCTGAAATAAAGCATGGGTTCCCAAAGGTACGCGAAGATAGAAATGTCGGGTTTGGTAACAGTGGTGCTAAAATATCGTATCATGGAAAGACTGGTAGCAGCGAAGATGTACGGAATAGGAAATGTCAGTTGTGTAATGAGAACCACCCACTATGGAAATCCTTATTCATCCTTATCATCCGACAAACATCATTCGACAAAGCAATTCCTCCATACCAAAAAGCACTTAACGAAAATGGATATTATTACACACTGAAATATGACCCCAACGCTACTACGAAACGGAAAAACAGACTTAGAAATAACATACTCTGGTACAACCCACCATACAGCAAGAACGTCAGCACAAACATTGGCTACAAATTCATTTCACTAATTGACAAGCACTTTCCCATAGACCACAAACTCAGAAAACTATTTAACCGCAACACAATTAAATTAAGTTACAGCTGCATGAACAATATGGAACATATTATTAATAACCATAACAAACGCATATTGAGAGAACCTGACAGTACTATTGACACCATCAATGACAAAAATACACAAACTAAAACATGCAACTGCCGACAAAAACAAAACTGCCCACTTAAAAGAAACTGCCTACAATCATCTGTCATCTACCAAGCAACTGTTAAACGTTTGGACACTAACACAACTGAGACCTACATCGGACTTACAGAAAACGAATTTAAGACTCGACACAGGAACCACACTGCCTCTTTCCGCCACAAAAAACTAAGAAACCCCACCGAACTCAACAAACACATATGGACACTTAAAAGAACAACATCGCTCACGATAACTCATGGAACATCATTACTCACAGCAAACCGTACAACAGCGCCGACAAAAGATGCAACCTATGCCTGAAAGAAAAATTCTTTATCACCTACCAACCACAACTATCATCACTCAACAAACGTAACGCACTTATCTCCTCTTGTCACCATAGACACAAGGCACTTTTATCCAATTTGTAATCGTACACCCAACATATTATGTAATTCTATCTTAAATTTTACCCTAACTTCCTCTTATACATATTAATCTTAACACGGTTGTTAATATGCACATGAAAAACATGTGACTTGGAACTCGCACCTTCACTTCACACTACACTTTATATTATATATTCTCTGATGATGGCTTTGGAATAAAGTCGAAACACGGTGCCATCCAGTAAACTGCTGTAGTGGCGAGAATCTCTCGTCATACGCAGTTTAAAAGATTTGACTCGTCTCCAATCCCTGTGTGCTTAGCAGCTCAACAGGTAGAGCGGCGGACTAGCATCCCGAAGGTGTGAGTTCAAATCTCGCCCAAGTCACAGGCTTTCCATGTGCATATTAAAAACCGTGTTGGGATTAATCTATTGTATATATAATCTAGCACATGCTTTTGTATTCATTTAATATTATCCCCTGAAGAGTGAGAAATCACGAAGCAGGTTTGTCGGGAGGAAATTGTAGTTTTTTTGTATTTTCTTCTTCTTATCAATATTTATGCTCTGCTCTTAAGCATCGAGCACTGTCCTTACGGAGTTTCAAATAAACAAAACTTCCTATATATATATGGAGTTCACCGGGCAGACGTTATCTGATACCCTTGCCCAGTGACTACTATAGATATAAACACATAAATATACAGAGGGGGGTATATTTCTATAGCTACGTGTCTTCTAGTTTCATTTGGTCAATTTTTACCGATGGTATAACATTATGAAGTTGTTTTTCACAGCACTCAGTGATATAATGAAATATTTTTTTACTCTTTTTAGTCATGTCAGGAAGAAAAAGAAGTGAAGCTGAAGGTCGTAAAGAAGAAAGGAAGACGAAATCGCATCCAAAAATCAAGTATGTTACTTGCAGGTTTTACAGAAAACCAAGAAAGAAGCTGAAGCTGCAATCTTCAGTTCTTCAGAATCAGAAGACTGTGGTTATCAACCACCTGTTTGAGCATGTCGATGCTAATGATGAAAACATTGATGACTTGGAGAAAAAAACGATTCAAACAGATATTCCTATGGACACTGGAAAAAACACCAAAAATACTAAAGACCGAGAGGTCCAACATATGAGGAGCTTGTTGATAGTAACGGGAAGATGAGGCAGAAGAACTTTGTGATAGAGAAGTTGCAAATACAAATACTCAATATGATGTGGTTCCTGCTGTACTAAAAATTCATGATGTTGGTTACTTAGAATTTCACGAAATGACAAAGCTTCCGCGAGTATCAAAAGTTCTTCGCAATAAAATAATTACTCTCGGATCCTTACCTTTTTAGCATACAGACAATCTATCATCAGTATACGGAGAACGTTTGAATACATCGGCATCGTTTAAACGTCAACTGGTGAATGGAGAGGAAGTAAATCGGTCATGGCTGTTATATTCACCAATCAATAAAGCTGCCTACTGTTTCTGTTGTCTACTATTTACATCATCGACTTCAAATTCGCGAGCTTCGTTTGAGTTAAAAAACGGTTTCAACAAGTGGAGAAAGCCAGAAAAACTAAAATGCCATGAAAACAATCCTAGTCATCGCATAGCTTTTACTAAATGGTAGGAAGCTGAACGACAGCTAGTTGGTGGTACAGGAATTGACAAAGTCGTTCAAGCGCAGATTCATCTGGAAAAACTTTAATACTCAGCTGTATTAAATTTCTGGTTTCTAAAATTTGGCACTACGTGGTCATGAGGAAAACGTGAATGCCCAAAATAATAAAAATATTGGAAACTTTCTCCCGCTGATGAAACTCGTTGTTCAGTATGACCCACTATTGGCAAAACACGTCCATGCAACACGCAGAAAAAAATCCGGGATCAGTTTCCTATTTGTCATCCGAAATTCAGAATGAATTTTTTCATATACTTGCATCAACTGTAAAGAGCAAATTGTTAAGTGGTATCAGGAAGAACAAATACTACGCAATCTTACTTGACTCAACTCCTGATTTAGGACATCGTGAGCAACTTCTCAGGTCATAAGATTTGTGGATGTGGATTTTCAAACTAAACAAGTAACTATCTAAGAGTCATTTTGAGGTTATATCGAGATACATCCAAAAGATGCAGCAAGCCTAGAGAAAGTCGTGGTCGAGAGATTGAAATCTGATGAGATACCTCTAGCCGACTGTCGAGCACAATGTTACGACAATGTAGCTGTGATGACTGGGCATATATCTGGGCAAAATACCCTGGCTACGCCTCTGTATATTATTATGCCAAAAGAGGCTCGATTTTGTCTTGATGGATGTAACAACGATGAAAGATATCCAAACAAGTTCAAAATCAGATCATATGCCAGTACAATGTTTTCTTTTCAAATTCATGCAGAATATATCCAAAAGAACTGTTTGGACTCCAAACAAATCAAAAGGACTCGAGAGGTCAAATCATTCTGTCTGAGGATGACTTTGAAATAAAGTTGAGAATTTACAGTTCACTTCTCGTCTTGTTTTGATTCATGCTTTGTAATCTCTAGATGTCTTGTTGTTTACAAATTTGTTTTTTATTATATTTTCTTATATTGTGGTAGTGGCACTTTTGCCTGTGAAGATCACTTTGTTAATGGAAGACCAACCCCAGGAAAACCAAATGCTATTCTCTTCCTTACTGCAACTGAAAATAAAAATTAGGGACATTTTGCGACTGCCCTCGCACTCAGCGGTTGCTCTTTAAGTAATTAATATTCAATAAGCGTGAGAGTTTCACAGAGTTTATAAGGCTATTAAGAGTAATTTTTTTCTTGTTAAATCAATCTTTGGAGGAACTTATAAAAACAAAAATAAATATAAAAGCACGAACGTAGGTTTTGTAGAGATACTTGCTCATTTTCTCTTTTTTCTTCTTGAATTTGATTTTCTTTCCAATTTGATGATTCTATTTGTAGTGATAGTTTTGAATTATTTTTTTTTCTTTTTGAATTTTTTATTTATTTTTCTCTATAAATATTTCAAAACGTTTTTTGTTTCTTACATCTTTCGGAAAAAATAAAAATTTTTTTTATAATTCGTCTAATTCCAATTTCTTGATAATAAAGAAATTTTTAACAAGTATGTTTTATGTACTACTTAAATTTAATGTAAAAATTGCATTTTCTTTCATTTTTCGTATTTATGGTATGATTGCCCTTGGTTGTACTTGGTAAAAGCTGATACTAATTTTTGCTTAAATTTAGAACATAACCTTGACTTTTCAATTTGCTTGACATTAGTGATAGTCTAGAAGTTACTAATTAGGATGTTTTGCATTTAATTTTTGTGAAAAAAATCATCTATTGCTCATATATAAAAGAAATTTTGTTTGAAATCGTCTGAATTGAATAAATAACGTATCATAGATTTGTTAAGTTTGTTTTATGTTGTATAATGGAATCAGAAGAATCAACTACAAACACATCAGAAAAATCAAGTCTAAACACATCAAATTTGTGCAAAAGAAATTTTTTTATGTGTGAAGATGATGGAAACACCGAACTTAAAAAAGTTCGAACAGAAATTTGGGGAGTTAAAAAAAATATCTGATTTGCAAAATAAACATGAAGAATTTAAAGAGAAAGTATTGCAAAATGAAATAAATCGGGTTGTGGATTTAAAAGATATACAAACTTTCCAAGATGAATGCTATGAATTAATTCATAAGTTAAAAAAGATGTCTGATTTGCAAAATGAATATGAAGAATTTAAAGAGATAGCAATACAAAATGAAACAAAACGAATTGTTTAGATTTAAAAGATTTTCAAGCTTTGGAAGATGAATGCGATAAATTAAGATATTTATCAATTGATTATGCAAAAAGAAAACAAAAACCCCAAGTGAAATTAATTTTAGCACAAGCTAATTTGGATGAACTCCAAAATTATTATTCAAGTCAACCTGTATCAGAGTGTGTTATCAAAACGATGACAGACAAATTAAAGGCTGCTGAAGACAAAGTGAAATATTTTTCTGAATACAATGATGTCTAATACATCTCAACTATTTTACTAAAATGTTCAATATGTAACCGTCTCTCGTCTTTAATATCATATGATAATAAAACAAAATCAAAACAACTATCACATTGTTTGATTAAATTCTTCTTTTTCCTTTCTTCTTCTTGCGCTTGTTGTTTTTTTATTGAATGCAGTGTCAGATTGTACCAGATACAAGTATTGAAGATAATTGTTTAATAGATGTGATGACAGCAAGCGGATTTTCTTTGAGTTATTATTATGTGCTCAAATATGATCTCTCAATTTACACAATTCTGTTTTGACTTTAGCTGTGATTCTATACATTAAAATTTGCGATATTTGTCATAGCACAAACCGCATTGCGTATTAAATACATTAAAGTGGTGAAAAAAATTATTACGGCTAAGTTTTGATACAAAATTCATATTTTGGATTTTGTTGAAGACATTGTCAGATTGTAGCAAACATGGGTGATAAAGATAATTGTTAAATAGATGTGATGACAACAACTGGATTTTGTTTGAGTTATTATTAGTGCGCAAATATCATTTCTCGACATTACACAACTTTGTTTTGACTTTAGCTGTGATTCTATACATTAAAACTGGTGATTTTTGTCCTAACACAAACCCAATTGAGTATTAAATACATTAAAGTGATAAAAAAATTTTACACCTAAGTTTTAATACCAAATTCATATTTTAGACTTTGTTGAAATCAGTGTCAGATTGTATCCAGACATGTATATTTAAGGGTAAAAATCTGGATTTAATCAAATTAATATTAAAATCTGTCAGATTCGAATGTTCAAGAGCAAGTAGCAAACAAAGACACACTGCAAAAACATGCAAAAACTGCATGAGCTGTAGCAAAATCAGTAATACTGGGTTCTAAAGCAAAAAAATTGTAAACTTGCCTGTAATGGATAAAGCTTTTGAAATTGCAAATAATCAATAGGGTAAAGGTGCATTTAGAGGACAAATGTATGTAAGGGGTAAAAGAAAAAGAGGTCAAAAGGGAGAAATTTTTCCATAATTAGCACCATTATTATAAAGGAAAATTATTTAAATAATTTTCCTTTAAATAATTTAAATAATTATTTAAAGGAAAATTATTTAAATTATTAAAATTATTTAATTATTTAAATTATTTTAATAATTTAAATTATTTTAATAATTTTAATTCTGGATTTAATTATTTAAATTATTTTAATTATTTAAATTATTTAAGGAAAATTATTTAAATAATTTTCACCAGCCGCTGGTGAAAATATACACAAATCCATCATCAAAGCCATCTGCGAGATTAGAACGATGGGCTTTGCGATTGCAACCATATGATTTTGAAATCTGTTTTCAACCTGGAACTGAAAATCCTGCAGATTTTGTCTCACGTTGTCCCTTATCTGATGAGAAACTAAATAACCAGCAAGATTGATTGATTGATTGATTGATTGATTGATTGATTTGCGTAAACTTTCATCAGCTACACTTTTTAAAAAGAAACTTTATGATAAAGTTAATTCAGATATGCTCATAGAATAATTTATTATTTAGTTTTTTAGTATTTTTAGTCTTGTGTAATTCTGGTTTTTAAATTGTAATTTATCTCGTAGTTTGTTAGTTTGAGGGCCACAAGTTTTTCACACTTGTGTCACGTGTTACCCTCTTTTAGTAAAGTTTAATCAATCAATTTAATGAAATTAATTGTGTACTTAATTCATTAAATAAAATATTCATGTAAAAAATATTTTACTCAATAAAAATATTATTTATATACAAAATATTTCACTTTCTACGTTTTTTCCAATATTCTTTACCATAATTAGTAAATATTTCTTGGTGTGGTTTAATGTTTTTGATGATTTTAAAAATATTTGAATTTTTTCCCAAAAAAACGAGTTGTTTTTGAAGCGTGAACCTCGAGCATCATTTGCATATCTTGCTGCATCATCAGTTGCTTTCTTAACATTAACACATTTTCCTTTATCGCAAATTGCACATTCTGCTCAACCATCACCATATTTTCTAATTACTAGTCTTGACAAAAGATGTCTTACAGTGTAGTTAGCAATTTTTTTTTTTTGAAATTGGATTTTTATGTGTAAATTATCTTTTTCCAGAGTTAGGAATATTTGGAGTTTTAATTCTTACATTAAATTTTTTCCAAGTGAATCCAACATAAATTGGTCATTGAAGTTTTTTAACATCTTACAATTTTCAAGGTAATTCCATCACATTGTTGTACTTTTCTTATACTTTGTTTCATTTTTAAGTAAATTAATCTTATTCCAGCATAAAGTTTAATATTTTGTTCAATATATTCAATTAATTCTCAATTTTAAAACATATATCAGAATGACTTGATTCGAGATTATATATATCTTTTTTAAAAAATTTTTTTATTGTAGGAACATCATAATATCTTACAGAAGTATCATCATTATCATCTGATTTCCAACCTTGAATTGATTGTTGAAATAAGAAAGGTGACAATAAAATACATTTATTTGAGAATAAAATACAAATATCATCTCTTTGGATATTTTAAGAACATAAGTAATGTTGTTATTGCTTTGTTTGTAACAACTTATGCAAGATTAGAGCTTTTAAATATATTACATAAGTTAAACAATAAAGTTTTATCTTATGATACCGATTCGATAATTTACATTAGTGTTGATGGAAATAATGATATTAAAATGGGTAACTATCTTTGTTCTACAGGACTAACAAGTTATTCTTATGAAACAAATAAAAATATTGAAATAGTGCATGCGAAAGGATTCTCTTTAAAGGATGATGAGAAAAGGAAAATAACTTTTGAGTATATAAATGAGTGAGTAAAAGACAATGATAACTGAAGTAAATTATAAGGAAAAAATATCATGTGGTAACCATTAAAATGTATTCTTAAACAAAGAAATGAA
This sequence comes from Xenia sp. Carnegie-2017, assembly GCF_021976095.1. Classification (NCBI taxonomy): domain Eukaryota; kingdom Metazoa; phylum Cnidaria; class Anthozoa; order Malacalcyonacea; family Xeniidae; genus Xenia; species Xenia sp. Carnegie-2017. Next base: position 5,693,368 of record NW_025813526.1, on the reverse strand, counting down.
AAATATCACAATTACATTTGTTAAATGTATTATATTAGATGATTTTTTACAATTCCGTATGCTAATTTTTTAGATTGAAAATATGTTATACAAACTAGTTGTAAAATTTCAACATCCTTTTATGATGACTATTTGTGGACCATCACAATGTGGAAAAACATATTTTATACAATAATTGATAAAATTTAATGATGAAATCTTTGAATCTAGTTAACAAGAAATGAATTTATTAAATGCAAATTACATATACCCTGTGTAACTGACATAAAACAAAAATTAGAGAAACAAACATTAATACTAGAGGATTTGATGATTAATGCAACGGATAATAAAGACAACGCAAAAAGATTGGATGAAATGGCTACATGAAACTGTCATCATGAGGATTTTTCTAACATTTTCACTTGTGAAAATTCAAATTATGAAATACAAAATTAAGAACAGCAAGAACAATAGTCAATACATTATTGTATTCAATAATGTAGGAGATAATAGAAATTTAAAAATATTATTTTTTAATAAGGGATTTTAAAAAAGTTTTATGGAATGTTTAATAGATGATATGAATGAGAATGATCATGGTAATATTGTTTTTCACAATCATATATAAAGTAAACATAAAGTAAGACTTAAAAAAGACATTTTTCCCAGTGAATTGACAATATATGTTGTAAATATTAAATTTTATTTCAGAAATATATTTTTGTTAAATAAATATAATTCTTTACTTTACTGGATAAATGACTTATATAAATAGAGTCTAAATTTTCAATTTTAGTATAATACTTTTAACGAAAACATTTTATTTAAAAATGTTTGTATTTTTTTAATGCAATAATTCCATTCCAATTTTCAATGTTGCTGTGAATTTGATGCACTTAAAGACTTACTAAATAAAATAGTAAAAAAAATTTAGAAGTACCATTTGTTAATGAAAAAGACAAAAAGATATATATTGATGAAAATTTTGTCATGAAAGTTTGAATCCACTTTCTTAATTATTCATTTTTTTCTAAAGATCTAATGAAGCGTGATTTACGAGTTGCTGAATTTTGTGTTTTATATAAAGAGTTTGAAGAAGAAGAACAAGAAAAAAGATGTCTGTGATAGTATTATTTTACAAGAGAGCATACAAAAAAGCACATTTTACTTTGGATGTAAATGTATTCTTTGTATATAAAGGAAATGGTTGATCCCAAATTCAATGATTATACATATAATAAATTATATGCAAAAGAAGACTTTGTTAAAGAGTTTTGGAAAATATGTGTTAGATATGGATACATAACACAAGATATTGACGTAATTCCTGATAAAATGATAACATATTATAGATAATTTATGTTTTAAATATATTTTTAAAACTACAACATATTTGAGTTTTTTTCTTCTCATTCTTACATTTTCATTCATAAACTATTTTAATCTTTGGAAAAACATTTCAGATAAACTTACAATTTTTATTATTTTCTAAATTTGAATTATGATTAATTACATTCAACATGTTCATTTTTAAGCATTTTTGTAACAAAAAACAAACACCAAACACCACTAGTAGTTATATTAATATTTTAACATCTTTTATAAGAAAATATTTCAAAATTTATTTTTATCAGTTGCAAATTTTTTCCATCTTTTATTTTTATAATCTTCTGGAGTTCAAGTGTTTATATTACGAATTTTAGCCCCCCTTTTTTATTAGCTAAATTGAAAGACCTTGTTTCAGTGATTTTAAATCTGCAATTATAATTGAAATTG